>NC_057741.1:9751712-9844589 GCF_004010195.1 Chiloscyllium plagiosum
AAAGGCTTAACAGACAATGAATTCTTCAATGTATAATTTCAGTTACATCACACTGCAAATTTTTGCTATAAATTCTGTGTTACGATCAAGTCCTCCACAATCACCTGATGAAGGAGCATCGCTCCGAAAGCTAGTGTGCTTCCAATTAAACCTGTTGGACTATAACCTGGTGTTGTGTGATTTTTATCTTTGGATTGGATTGTGTAGGAAGGATGCGAACACATTAGAGTGGGTGCAGAAGAAGTACACAGGAATGGTATGAGAAACTTCAGGCATGAGGATAGATTGGAGAGATTAGAACTGACCCTCTTCGAAGGGAAGAACGCTAATAGAGGATTTGATAGAACCTTTCAAAATCATGAGAAGAGTGAAAATCACCAATAGATAGAAAGTCTTCTTGCTTGTAAAGGGATCAAGAGCAAAAGGAAATAAGTTAAAAGACTGCGAAAGTAATAAATGTGTAAAAAACATCTTTCTCAAAAAAGTGCTTCGGGTCTGGAATACACTGCCTGGAAATGTGATGGAGAGAGATTCAATTGAGCCATTCAATGGAGAATTTGATGATTACTCGAACAGATACACTCTCCAAAGGTATGGGTAAAAAGCAGGAGAATAGCTTGATGATAATGCTCAGTTGGAGGGCCAGTGCCTGGGGAGAACATCCTCCTACTGGACAGGGACACTTCTGTTATTCTTCGTGGATGAAATTAACCAACAAAAGCATTTGCCACAATCAACATCATTTCCGCACCCCCCCCCCCCCCCCCCCCATCCTGTCCCCAAAAATGACAACCACACACATAAAACCAAGGTTCACATAGGAGCTGGAATAATTCACAATGTGAAGGATTCTCGGGATGTTGCTACTTGCAGACAACATTTTACAATGATTGCTTCCAGAGACCAGGAGAGTTATCTGTCAGTCAAAATTTGTTCCAGCAGCAAGTGGACAAAATTACAGGAGTGTCCCTAGATGAATATGAATTGTCAGTGATACCATGGTAATAGGCAAAGCTAAAGAAAATAGTGATTGGAAACTTGGCTCACTGATGGCAGTAACTTACCCTGAAAGGGTCATTTCAATAGCAATAATTGACAGCTGAACGCACGTCAATTCAATTTGTATTGGCTCTATGTATTCAAATTATATAAGCCACCCTGACCCAGGCAATGTTGAAAATGTAAGACAAATGCTTAAGTATTAAAGACAAATACAAGATGAGTTGTCTTTGATCTTTAAAATTATTGGCACCATACATAAAGAATTTTTCCAAAAAAAACATCATCATTGAAAGAGCTGTGGAAAATAGATGGGCTGTCTACATGGCACGGAGACTATTAATATAGGTTCAAGTCTCTCAATAAAGCATCATCAGCATGAACCTGCCACCTATGGTGTTACAATCCCAGGATGAAGACAATCTGGAAGTCAGTGCTTTGTTAGGAGCGGCTAGGCGTATGCATCATGCAAGGTAGTACACCAATTGCACTTGGGTTCAAAAATATATTGTAAACGAAATCCAATTTTTCCAACATAAAGCATGAAATTTGTACTCTTATACTGTGCATCACAAGACTCCACTGATCACAAGATATTGGAAACCGTTTGGTGAAAATCACAGACAGCTGTAGCACTTAGACTATAACAACTCACAGAAGTACAAGGATATGAAATTAATACTACTCCAAATCTACTACCAAAATTGTCACCTCGGGCATGCTGAGAAGACTGCCAAACATGAACTCGGATGGAAAGGTTTCACTGAATCTTTAAGTCAACTGGGTGGTCATTGAGGAGGAAGATGTGCTCAGAATCAATCCATTGCATTTTGCACCACTGAAGCACAACTGACTTCATTCAAAAACAGCTAATGATGTGCAACAGAAGACACTGTAGAAAGATATCGATGCCAGATCATTGGTAATGATAACAGAGATGCACTCATTATCAGATGCTTTTGGTCTGACAGGGTAGAGGTCATTGTCTCAAAAACATTATCTTCAAAGAAAAAGATTTACTTATGCCCGAAGATGCTGCTAGGACATTGTCACAACTACACTGAGGATCTTTGGATATTGATGTTCAAGATGACTATGACATGGTATGATCTAATGGCCAGGGATGAGTGGTGATATTGAAAAGTTAACACAGGTATCTAAGCCATGTCAAAGTCAGCTACAACAGAAATGTAGAGAATCTCTTCATCTGCACAAGATTCTATGAGTTTTGAGCCCAAATCATCAATGATCTATTTAATGTGAATGGAGTCAACTTCGTCTTAGTCATGGAATATTTTTCCAACTTTCTAATTATCACACAGGTAAGGGATACTTCAAGCATTCCGTGATAGATATATTGAGTGCCAGAAGAAGTCTGTTCAGTGTACCTGAACAAATCATTTATGACCATGGAGCATAGTTTTTATCAACTCTTTCAGGGATAGATGTGCCAAATACAGCATGATCCATGTGAAATCCTCACCACATTATCCCAAATCAAACGGCCTCACTGAGTGAATGGTTCGCACTTTTAAATCACTCAACCTGAAAAGTAGGAAATCAAAACATTTTTTTTGTGTTGCCATGTTGCAGCCCCTGGATATGGGTTTATCATCACTAGCAGGCATTTATATTGAAAAGCAGCAAATCCTCACATCAAGCCACCATCAATCCAAGTGATCCAAAATGCAGAATGCATTTCTTGACAAACAAG
This sequence comes from Chiloscyllium plagiosum, assembly GCF_004010195.1. Classification (NCBI taxonomy): domain Eukaryota; kingdom Metazoa; phylum Chordata; class Chondrichthyes; order Orectolobiformes; family Hemiscylliidae; genus Chiloscyllium; species Chiloscyllium plagiosum. The sequence goes on from NC_057741.1 coordinate 9,754,426, forward strand.
GGAGGATGAGATGGTGAATGACCAGGCTGCAGGTGTGAAACTACCACAGAGACATGCACCCCACAGTGTGAACCTACTTACCCACAGAGGTTTTCAAAGTTGTGTCATAACCCAGGTCTTAGAAAGTTATAATACCGAATGAAGCATCACTGAGGAGGTACAGAAGCCATCTGAGGGAAGTGTACCATATGGCAAATTTTGCACAAGGGAACACAAAAGAGCATTAGCAGATGATGAATATGTGATTGCACACCAGAAAAAGAAGGAAGATACTGATGAGATGTCTGCAGACCTAGATCAGCCAATGCTAAAATCCATATTTCCAGAAGGTTAGGTATGAGATTGGAAACAGTTAAAGACCAACCAAAATGATATATGGGCTCTTAGACATCTATAGTTGTCAATTTTGCAATCCCTGTCTCTATATGACCCAGTTTGCTATTGCCCAATGGTTATGTGCTTTCACTTTTCCCATACAAGAGCTAACCTTTGGGGAGAAAGATGTCGTAGTGTTCTCACCTTTGGGGTGAGGTCCCTTTAAGAGCTCAATATACAAATGGACCAAGTACCTGAATCTGTTGTGGTACGGTGAGTGGTCACATCCTTACCCCTAGACTGGGAGGCCTGGGTTCAAGTTCCTTCTAGTCCAGGCTATGTGCTAACATCAGTGAACAGATTGATTAGAAACATAGATTAAATAACAAAAAGGGATGCTATCACATGACCACATTCTCTCTATACTGTTACACCTGAGGAACAGGTTGTGTCCAGAGAGTTCTCTGTACAGTCTATATCAGTTTAGCTATAAATGAACATATCTAAGAAGTTCAAGTAAAGAGACTCCATCTGCCTCTCATTTTCAATGGCTTCAACCCAACTGGGGACCACCAGACGTTCCATAAAGACTGCTCCTACTTCCTTCGTGTGGTTTCGAAGGTGCAGATTTTCCCCTGCCTGTCAAGCTCGCGGCTGTTCTGGCTTTGCCTTAATTTTTCCTGCATGAGGGAGAGAACCGTGTGTTATCAAAAAACAGAGAGAAATGTGGCTGGCTTGGTTGACTTGCAGATAGTGCGTCTGCAGCCATCACCAACTATTAGCAGTCACACATACAAACTGAATTCAAGTTTTCCGCACTCTCCCATATACACCAGGTTCTGGCCAGCAAATCCACCCAACGGCTAATCAAAATAAAAGACAAGTCAAAAACTGTTATTGATTTGTATCTCACCAGCACCTACTGCTGTTTTTGTTAAGTCTGCCACCGCCAACAACAGCGTATTATACACTTTTATTCCTTCTGTAACCCATATGTTTCTGCATGTGCCTTAGCAGAGACTGGGGAAACCTTTACAGTTGTGATAGTACCTTATTGTAATAATGTTTCTTTACATACAGGAATCGACTCTTTCTTATACCGACATCTTTAGCCAAATCCAAACTTTGGACTTTGCAATAAGCCGTATCTAGTTTGGGCGAAATTTAAGGTGCACTAAGCGATTACTTCCCTGAAATGCTCATACAGCACAAACTTTAACTGATGCAATAAGCAGAATTGGCTGTGAAAAAAAAATATTCAGTGCTGCCAGAAATTAAATACGACCCACATGGATGATGTTCACATATCGCGGAAACTTCATTACATCTCAGAACGAGAAATGAGCTTGAAAACTCGCTTCCTTTCTCTGTACATCCGATGTGTCTCTCTGTGCACCAAGGCGGGGATGGGCAAGACATCTGCAATTAGGATGGTATCTTTATCGCAACAGACTTTCTTCAGAGTTTTGATTGTTTCTCAAATTAACAGTCTTTAACAGAATAACAATTTCTGACATGATTTAAAAATGTAGATAATGCTCTGCATGTATAAAAGCTTTGTGTTTAAAATGATTTTGAAAGGCAAACACACCCTGTGAACAACATATTTCAAAGTTTAATTGAATGCACTTAACAGAACTGGATTTTAACATTTACTGTTTTAGAATGACAGTTAACAACTAATTTACTAACCAATATGTTTCATTACTGTGAATTTAAAGCATTACTTTGAATTAATTTTACAGTTTCTTGAATCAGTGGCCAACCAGTGCTGGCTCTTGCTTCAAGGTGAAAAATATTTGCTTCTATTCAGTACATAGAACATCAACCATTACAGCACAGTACAGGCCCTTCGGCCCTCAATGTTGCACCGACCTGTGGAACCAATCTGAAGCCCATCTAACCGACACGATTCCATTCTTGTCCATATGCCTATCCAATGATAATTTAAATGCCCTTAAAATTGTTGAGTCTACTACTGTTGCAAGCAGTGCGTTCCATGCCCCTACTACCCTGAATAAAGAAACTACCTCTGATATCAGTCCTGTATGTAATTTATTATATAACACTATTAGAGTATTGAGTTAAAATGTAAGAGTATGAGCAAGGGACAGTTTCACATTTGCATCTAGACAAGCACATGCTGTGCGGAAGAGAACCAGCCTGAGTTAATCAGATACAATCTCTGCCTCAGCAATCTGCAGAATGAAAGTGTGATAGTCCTCATTTTCTCAAATTCAAAGTGTGATTCTTCAAGCATCCGTGGCACCTGTTTTGTGCAGAGGCGTTTCCACAAACTACGATGAGGAAGTTTAAACAATTGCAGTTACCAGCACGATCGACTGTCAACATCTGATATCAGACATGGTTGAGAAGGTGCTGAATAGCAATCATGTCATTGAACTACGAATCCAAAACGCCGTGCTAATGTCCTAGGAATGCATGTTCAAATCCCAGCATGGTAGATGGTGAAATTGTAATTTAGTACAAACCTAGATTAAAAGCGTGTCGAAGTTTGACTTATGAGCACTGTTGACTGTGATAAAAACCCATCTGATTTACTAATATCCTTGGGGGAAGGAGATTTGTAATCCCGACTTGGTCTGCCTACATGTGACCCTAGACCCACAGCAATGTGGTTGATTCTTAAGTGCTCTCTCAGCATTTCGGAATGTGCAAGCAGTGCTGGCCTCGCCAGCGATGCCCTCATCACATGAACAAAGAAACACGAATAAGATAGATCAAACAATTTTTACATTTTATACATTTGTAACAATATTGTTTAACAATATCCAATTAACTAGCTGTCTTTTTAAACCTTCAGAATAAACTAATTCACTGGGCAATAAAAAATAGTGGGCAGAAAAGATGAACACACGTTTATCATGCTTCACAACTTTCACATTCATTTTGCCTTCCTAATTATGACTTGTTTTCCCCAAGTCAATTCTTTAATAATTTATAGAACATAGAACACAGAACAGTACAGCACTGTACAGGCCCTTCAGCCCTCGATGTTTTGCTGATCTTTTATCCTACTCTAAGATCTACTAACCAACATATCCTTCATTGTACTATCTTCCATGTGCCTATCCAAGAGTCGCTTCAATGTCCCTAATGTATCTGACTCTACTACCACTGCTGGTAGTGCATTCCATGCACACACCACTCTCTGTGTAAAGAACTGACCTCTGACATCTCCCCTAAACCTTCCTCCAATTACTTTAAAATTATCCCCACTCATGAAAAACGTGTCCACCCTGGGGTAAAAGTCTCTATCTATCCACTCTATCTATTCCTCTCAACATCCTGTACACCTCTATCAAGTCACCTCTCATCCTTGTTCGGTCCAATGAGAAAAGCCCTAGCTCTCTCAACCTTTCTTCATAAGACATGCCCTCCAGTCCAGGCAGCATCCTGGGAAATCTCCTCTGCACCCTCTTGAAAGCTTCCACATCTTTCCTATAATGAGGCGACCAGAACTGAACACAATATTCCCCTGCCAATCTAGTTTAAACCCTCCCGAAGAGCTCTTGCAAACCTCCCGCTGAGGATATTGGCATCCCTCCAGTTCAGGTGCAACCCATCCTTCTTGTACAGGTCCCACCCTCTCGAGAAGATATCCCAATGATCCACATATCTGAAGCCCTTCCTCCTACACCAGCCCTTCAACCACATGTTCATCTGCGCTCACTCTCTATTCCTACTCTCACTAGCACGTGGCACCGGTAGCAATCCTAGGATTAATTACTCTGCTTGTCCTGCCTTCTAGCTTCCAACTTAACTCCCTATACTCTATTTTCAGGTCCTCCTCCCTTTCCCTACCTATGTCATTGGTACCGATGTGTACCATGACTTCTGGCTGCTCTCCCTCCCCCTTAAGAATCCTGTTGACTCGATCCAAGACATCCCTGACCCTGGCACCTGGGAGGCATCATAACATCTGGGAATCTCGCTCGTGACCACAGAATCTCCTGTCTGTCTCTCTGACCATTGACTCTCCTATCACTATCACTCCTATTCTCCCCCCTTCCCTTCTGAGCCACAGAGCCAGGCCCAGTGCAGAAACCTGGCCGTTGTAGCTTTCCTCTTGTAGGTGACCCCCTCCAAAATGGTATACTTATTATTGAGGGGAATGGCCACAGGGTTCCCTGCACTGTCTGCCTCTTCCCTTTCACTCTCATGACAGTCATCCAGCTGCCATTGTCCTGTAACTTAGGTTTTACTACCTCCCTGTAACTCATCTCTATTAGCCTCTCAACCTCCCGAATGATCTGAAGTTCATCCAGTTCCATTTCCCTAACATGGTTTGTGAGGAGCTGGAGTTGGGTGCACTTCTCGCAGGCGAACTCAGCTGGGACACCAAGTGGTGACCCTTACCTCCCACATCCTGCAAGAGAAGCATGCAGCTGCCCTAGCATCCATTCCCTCTGCTCTACATTACCAAGAGATTGAATAAATGGAAAAAAAAAATGCCTTACCTTACCCATCCTCCACACACATGGTCTTTTTTCTTGGTTAGAGGAGGAGGATGGATGGGAGACATTACACATGTAGTGTCTCAGGTTTTGCCACAGGCCAAATATGTCAGTTCATGTGCCCAGCAATCCCCATGTCTGCGCCCATTCCTGTTGAGTCTTCACTCCATCTATTCATGAGGTGAGTCTTAAAGAGGAAGATTTACCTTCCCAGCAGCCCCCGGTCCTCGATCTCACTGCTCTTGCTGCTGCTGCAAAATGGAGATCATTGTGACCAAGACATCAGGATCCTTCTGAACACAAACATTTTTCAACCTCACAACGCTCATTAAAAATTCTCCGCTGCACTTTATTTTCTCTACCGTAATGGACACTTTGCCACACTCCGTTCCATCTGCGGTGTTCTTGTCCATTACCCAACTTGTTTATATCTCTCAGCAGCCTCTTTATATCCTCATCACCGCCTAACTTTGCATCAGTAGCAGACACAGCTGAGTTACCATCTGCCCCATCATCTAGATTTAAGCAGCTGAGGCCCGAGTACCGATCCTTGCAGTAGCTCCTTAGTTATGGGCTGCTAACCCAAAAATGTCTCTTGTTGTTCTCTTTCTGTACATTAGCTAATCAACAGTCCATTCAATATACCTTGTTGTATCTCTTCTTCCTTTCAGAAACAACTGTTATGTTTGCTGCATTTCAATCATTAGGAGATATTCTGGAATCTCAGTATTTCTGGAAGATCAAAACTATTGCATCCACAATTTTAACCTCATTTAAAATCCTAGGATGTCAGTAATCAGATTCAGGGGAACTAATGCCATTTGTTCCTTCAATTTCTCCAATATTGTTTCAGTCTCAGTTGTTGTGAGTGATGCATAAATTTGTTCCTCTGAGACAGGCAAGAAGGGGTAAGATTAAAGAGCCTTGGATGACAAAAACAGAGGAGCTTCTCGTCAAAGGGAAGAAGGCAGCTTACAGAAGGTGAAGAAAGCAATGGTCAATCACAGCTTTAAAGGATTACAGGCTTACTACAAAGGAGTTCAGAAATGGACTAAGGAGAGCCAGGAGGGGGCACAAAAAAGGCTTGGTGGGAAGATGTAGGAGAACTCAAAAGTATTTTACTCATACGTGTGGAATAACACAATGGTCAGGGAGGAGGTTAGGCCAGTCGGGGATAGTGTAGGAACTTGTGCGTGGAGTCTGAGCAGATAGAGGAAGCCCGAAATAAGTTTTTTGCTTCGGTTTTCACTAAGGAAAGGGACCTTGTTGTGAATGAGAACTTTGAGGAGCTGGGAACTGGCTTGAACACATCAATATTGATAAAGTTGATGTACTGGAAAGTTTGCCAAACCTTAAGATTGATAAATCCCCAGGGCCAGACCAGATTTATCCTAGGTTGTTCCGGGAAACAAGAAAGGCGGTTGCTAAGCTGCTGGCAAAGATCTTTGCTTCCTCACTCTCCATGGGAGTCGTACCGGAGGATTGAAGGGAGGCAAATGTTGTTCCTCTTTCAAGAAGGATAATAGGGAAATCCCTGGCAAGTACAGACCAGTCAGTCCTGCGTCTGTGTTCAGCAAGGTTTTGGAAAGAATTCTGAGGGATAGAATTTATGGCTATTTAGAAAAGCATAGCAAGATTAAAAGCAGTCAGCATGGCTTTGTGAGGAGTTGGTCATACCTAACAAATCTTATTGGGTTCTTTGAGGAGGTGATGAGACAGGCTGGGCAGTGGATGTAGTGTATATGGACTTCAGCAAGGCATTTGATAAGGTTTCCTATGGTAGGCTCATTCATAAAGTCAGGAGGTATGGGATACAGGGATATTTGGCTCTCTGGATTCAGAATTGGCTGGCTGACAGAAGGCAGAGGGTGGTTGTAGATGGAAAGTACTCTGCCTGGAGGTCAGTGTTGAGTGGGATCCTGCTGGGCTCTGTTCTTGGGTGTCTGCTCTTTGTAGTTTTTATAAATGATTTGGATGAGGAGGTTGAGCGTGGATTAGTAAATTTCCCATTGACACAAAGGTTGGAGGTGTGGTCGATAGTATCGAGTGCTGTTGCAGGCTGTAGCATGACATTGACAGGATGCAGAGCTGGGCTGAGAAATGGAAGTTGGAGTTCAACCTGGATAAATGCAAAGTGATGCATTTTGGAGGGTCGAGCTTGAATGTTGAATACAGAATTAAAGACAGGATTCTTGGCAGTGTGGAGGACCAGCAGGATCTTGGTGTTCAAGTGCATAGATCCCTCAAAATTGCCACCCAAGTGGAAGTTGTTAAGAAAGCATATGATATTTTGGCTTTCAATAGCAGAAGGATCAAGCTTAAGATCCACAAGGTTTTGCAGCAGCTCTATAAAACCCTGATGAGACTACACTTGAAATATTGTGTCCAGTTCGCCCTACTATTGGAAAGATGTGGAGACTTTGGAGAGGGTGCAAAGCAGGTTTACCAGGATGATGCCTGGACTTGAGGGCTTGTCTTACGAAGAGAGGTTGACTAAGCTAGGACGTTTCTCTCTGGAGAGAAGGAGGAAGAGAGGTGGCCTGATCGAGGTATACAAGGTAATGAGAGGCATCGATAGAAACATTTCCCTCGGGCAGGATTGACTGCCACGAGGGGTCACAGTTTTAAGGTGTTAGGAAGAAGGTATAGAGGGGACATCAGAGATAGGTTCTTTATGCAGAGAGTTGTGAATACATGGAATGTATTGCCAGCTGTGGTGGTGGAAGCAGAGTCATTAGGGACATTTAAGTGACACACAGTAGTGTCACAGCAGTGCACAGCAGTGATTTGAGAGGTGTGTAGATTATGTTATTTTATTTTTGATTAGGAATAATCCTCAGCACACAATCATGGGCTGAAGGGCCTATTCTGTGATGTACTTTTCTCTGTTCTATGTCCTATTGATTGAAGTTCCTCATTCTTGCTAGGACCTTGATTCCTTAATATTTTTGGAATGTTTTTATGGTCTCCTATCATGAACACATATGCAAAGTACCTATTTAATGTCTTTATTATTTCATTGTTGGTCATTATAAGTGTTCCTTTATCATTTCATCCTTCTATAGTTCTAAATGGCCCATATTACTTTCACTAATCTCTGCCTACTTTCATTCCTTTATGAACATTTTTTTAATGTTTCTTGTTCATTTATTCTAATATTCCCCTAGCTTATCAATTTCTTGGTCCTCCTTTCCTGAATTCTAAAGTCAGCCCAATCCTTAGGCATACTACATTTTGGCAACATTATAAACTTTTTATCTCCCACCAAAATGAGACTGGAGAAGTTGTAGTGAGGAACAAAGAAATGGTGGAGGAACAGAGTAGATACTTTGCATCAGTTTTCACAGTGGAAGATGCCAGCAGTGTATCAGAACTTCAAGAGAACCGGGGGTAGAGGTGAGAGACTTTAGCTGAAAGATCTGAAGGTGGAAAAATCATCCAGACAGGATAACCTACACCCAGAGCTCTGAACGAGATTGTTAAGGAGATTGTGAAGCCATTGCTGTTGACCTTTCAGGTATCAATCTTGTCAAAGATGGTCCTAGAGGACTGTAAAACAGCTAATGTAACATCCCTGGTTAAGAAGAGTAGGAGGCAGATGACAAGGAACTATAGACCAGTTAGCCTGACCTAGATTGCCGATAAGGTTTTAGAGTTCATTATTAAGGATGAGATTACGGAGTACTTAGAACAGCATGGTAAAATAGGGATGCATCAGCATGACTTTATCAAGGGGAGTCTGTTAAACATCTTTGAGAAGGTAACAAGCAAGTTAAACAAAGGAGAGCTCATGGACATGATCTATTTGGCTTTCCAGAATGCCTTTGATAAGGTACTGCACAGGAAGCTGCTGAATAAGATAAGAGCTCATGATGATGGAGCAAGGTAGAGGATTGGCTGACTAGCAGAAAACATAAAGTAGGGTTAAAGTGGTCTTTTTCAGGATGACAATTGATGACTACTGGAGTTCCACAGTGGTACGTCTTGGGATCACAACTATTTGCACTATACATTAACATTTTGAATGAAGGAATTGAGGGCATTGTTGTTGAGTTTTCAGATGACACAAAGATAGGTAGATGAACAAGTAGTGTTGAGGAAGAAGGGAGGCTACGGAAGGACTTGGATAGGTTAGGAGAGTGGGCAAAAAAGTGGCCGACGGAATACATTGTTCAAAATTGTGAGGTTATGCACTTTGGTACAATGAAGAGAGACATAGACTATTTCCTAAACAGGGAAAGACTTCAAAAATATGAAGCATAAGGGAACTCTTAGTTCAGGATTCTCTTAAGGTTAACATTCAGATTCAGTTGGCAGGTAAGAAGGCAAATGCCTTAACATTCATTTCAAGAAAGGTAGAATGCTAGAGCAGGGAATGCTGAAGCTGAATAAGGCTCCAGTCAAAATGTCCCTTTCTAAGGGAGGATGTGCTGGCTTTGGAGGGATTCCAGTGAATGATCCCAGGGATGAAGGACTTGTCATATGAGGAGCAGCTGAGCACTCCACGTCTGTTCTCAGTGTAGTTTAGAAGGATGACAGGGGATTTGACTGAAACCTACAGAATGCTGAAGGACCTGGATAGAATGGATGTGGAGATGATGTTTCCACTTGGGAGGAGAAACTAGAACTCAAGGGCACAACCTCAGTGTAAAGGGACGATCCTTTAGAACTGAAATAAATAGAAATTTTTCAATCAAAGGGTGGTTAATCTGTCACAGCATTGTCACAGCAAGCTGTGAAGGTCGAGTCATTGAGTGCATTTAAGACAGAAATAGATAGTTCTTTTATGGTAAAGGCATCAAGGGTTAAGGGAAGAAGGAAGGAGAAAGTGATTAAGAAATGGTGGAGGACACACAAAGAGACACCATATGTGTTCATGATAGGAGACCGTAAAAACATTCCAAAAATAATAATTCTGCTTCTCTATCATATGGTATTGTGGTCTTATCTTCAATCCAATTGTTACCAAACATTGGATTGCTTTTTTAAGGGGTTTGTGCTTTAAAGGAAGGTATATGACTTTCAAATAGTTCATTATTTCTTTACATGTCTATTGTCATATCTTTTAATATAGTTTCCCAGTGTACCATAGTCAACTCAGATTGCACGGTGGCTCAGTGGTTAGTGCTGGTGCCTCATAGTGGCAGAGACCTGAGTTCAATTCCAGCCTTGAGTGACTGTCTGTGTGGAGTTTGAACATTCTCCCTGTGTCTAAGTGTGGCTTTGCTAAGTTCTATGGGTTCCTCCCACCATCCAAAATGTCCAGGTCAGGTGGATTGGCTGTGTTAAATTGCCCCATATAGTTCAGGGATGTGTAGGCTAGATGGGTGATCCCTGGAAAATGTGGGATAATGAGAATAGGGCGTGGGCTGGACTTGGGTGGGATGCTGTAGGGTGGGTCAGTGCAGTCTATGTGAGCCTCTTTCTGCACTGTAGGGATTTTAACATGCCCTTCACATATGGTTCTTCACTTTGCTTCAATATAAAGCTCTTTATCCATCAAAATTCCATCAGTGCACAGTCACTTTCCCTCAAGGTCCTTTTAAACCAAGGTTAATAATTAATAATTACAGCACAAAATTCAGACCATAATAGCTTGTTTTTTAAAAATATATTGGTTCCTCTACACACTGGCCTAGAAAACTGTCTTGTATAAATTCATGAACTTACCAGATCAGCTATCTTATTGAATGGTAGAGTAGGAATCAGGGACTAAATGGCCTATTTCTGCCCTGAATTTATATTTTACTAATCTAATATAATCAAATTGCATAGTTTATAAGAAGATTAATGTCTCCGTCCATTATCTTGTTACATGAAGTTCTAATATCCTGATTTGCACTCTATGTTAAACAACTCCTTTGAATGGCTTATGACCCTTGCTGCTTCTTAATTCAAACAAGGTTAATACTAATTTCTGATTTTGATTGGATTGCTTACAGTGTGGAAACAGGCCCTTCGGCCCAACAAGTCCACACCAACCCGCCGAAGCGCAACCCACCCATACCCATTCCCCTACACTTACCCCTTCACCTACAACCACAGGCAATTTAGCATGGCCAATTCACCTAACCTGCACATTTTTGGACTGTGGGAGGAAACCAGAGCACCTGGAGGAAACCCACGCAGACACGGGGAGAATGTGCAAACTCCACACTGATAGTTGCCTGAGGCAGGAATTGAACCCAGGTCTCTGGCGCTGTAAGGCAGCAGTGCTAACCACTGAGCCACCATTCTGAGCCATTCTCTCTGCTGTTTTCATCCCATCCTTTACGAAGAGGGCTACCTATCCCCATTTTCCTTTTTGTCGACCTTTTCTATGAGTTATTTATCCTGAGATATTTAGTTCCCAAACTTGCTCACTTTGCAACCACACCTCCACAAATGGCTCTTCATGCAATCATAGTAAGTCCTATTTATACTGTTAATTCAGCTAATTTTCTGTGGATGGTTGTACAATCATGTTTCTAACAGCTCTCCTGGTGGGCATCAATATTTGTAGGAGGTCCAGAGAACAAGCCAACATTTGTAGGAGGTCCCCATCAATGTGCCAATGTTTGCAGGAAGCTATCAGGATCTTTCAATTTTTTTTGTAGGAAATCCTTAGGAATGTGTTAACATTTGTAGGAAGTACAGACAAGTGTCTCATTATTCATAGATGATTCCTTGGAGGGCCTTGTTATTTGCAGGAGGTTCCCAAGAATGTGTCAATATTTGTTGAATTTGCCAAGAGCGTCTCATTATTTCTTGGAGGTCTTCGTTGACATTTCAGTAAATTGCCTAAGTGTGATTTAGCGCTTAAACAGAAATAGTTGAATAATGCCCTAATGCAATAAATTCGACTCTATTGGTTTAAAGTCTTCCTAAATAGCAGAAGACTATACACAGTGGAGTGTTGAGCACACATAATCAAAGTCCATTAATAGAATTTAAAGTGGAGTGAGTCACACATGGAATCAACACATATCTATCAACATTCAACTGATTTTTAGCAAGAAAACTGTGAATTTGTGGTGAAGTATTAAGACTGAACTTGACCCCTCACATGGTGTGACAGGATAGGAATGTATACAATCACTCTGAGCTGACACGTTATTAATGTATCTTTCGTTCTCAGAGAAAAGGCTTCAAACTTTGAAAAAAAAGCAGAGAAAATGATTCTTCGCAAAAAGTTAACAAATCCTTCTGTGTCCATTTTCTTTTTGGTTTTCTTGCTGTAAATCTGGACACTTGCCATATGCTCAGGATGAAGTTGACATTTTAGAGTGTTGAAGTTATATTAGGCTTATGTGATATTTCTCCATTCTTATTCAGAGCAAACTAAATAGTGACAAACATCAGAACCTTTGGAATCCTTTGACACATACATCAGTGAACAATCTGAGATGCATGTCATGAAATTCTAGTTAAGTAAAATTAATATTGAAATTTATATACATATACCACAGCCTCCCTGTCTCATCTCCATCTTTCCCTACCTGTTTTATAGACCATGTTAAAACCTACCTCTTTGATAAAGTATTGAGTGACTGACCTTTATCTCCCCTGAATTGGTGATTGAGCATTGACAAAGTAACTTGAGTGACTTTCTCCCTATGAAGAGGTGTGATATAAATGCAATATATTGTCCAGTCCCAGAGAGTGTATATGAGCAGTGGCTTTAAAGGGACAGGATCTATTTGCATTTATATATTAAACGTTTGCTCAAGCAACTGATGTGTGCCATTCTGGGAAATCCCTGAGGATGACAAAGGCTTCAATTCATAGTTCATAGTTTCACTAACACAGAATAAAACTTATGGTGTGCCATAGTGCACTGAGAGAATCTTGAGTTGCTGTGCACTTTACATAAATATGAATACACAAATAACATAATTTGGAAGGATTTGCAGGTTGAACCACAAGTTGTTTGCTCAGGTTATGAACACAAATACTTCAGTGAACTACAGAGGAATTTTGATTATCCAGCATTCGATTATCTGAATAACAGATTATCCAGCAATATTGCAAGGTCCCGATGCTTGGCTAAACTATGTTATCTGGAATTCGATTAATTGAACAAAACACTCCCTGCCTGTGTCCTTTGGATAATCGAGGTTCCTCTGTAACTCTACAGTTGCTGGTATCCAGTCACAAAGCCACCCTTTATTTACACGTGGACAGTCTTTGACACTGATGCAGCTTCCTCAGATCCAGCTCTCAGAGTGAGCAGGATGTCTGTCATTCCTGTTCATATCTGTCAGCCAGGGCTCCCTGATTGGACCAGGTTAACTGCCCCAATCGAAGAACTCATATTTTATGAGACCTACCTGACTGACCTTGTTACAATCACTACACCCAGCAAATAAATCCTGCGATGGAACTCAAACTTAGTTTCTGGTCCAGAGGAAAGATTAGAACCAATTGCATCATAAGAACTCCTTAATTAACATTTGACTTATACTTTCCACAATTAAACATAGAACAAAGTCTCTGTTGGGGGCAAATTTCAAAAGAATGACAGCGAGAAATTTTTAAAAATTTTTATTTTGTTGAAACTATCACTAATTTTCTACTACTTTTCTCACTTTTGGTTTGGAACTGTGATTTGAAGTTGCGAATTACACTTTGAACTTCGAACGACAACTTGTTATTTTTCAAAAAAAAGAGAGAACAGAAATTGTTTCCTGTTAGGATCAAACCTGGAAAGGTAATGTCAGTTAATTACTGCTCAAAGGACATTGTAGCTGATTCAGCACTGAGATATCGCTATGTTCAAGGACTGCCAGCTGATTGGATATTGATTTGGTCAATCAATGAAAGAGTGAGGTCTTGCTAACCAACCAGAGAGAAAGTTGAAAATGAAAGAGATAAAACTAAAAGTGAACTGAAGATGGCTGTGTTTTAGTCAGGAGGCAGTTTTTTTTTGGAAGCTTCAGGATTGGGTGTTTTTTGTCTTTTGCTAACAACAGAAGCCCAGTCAATAAGATGTGAAAGTCTTGAGAGATTTGGAAAAGTTGCATTGATTGGTGACTTCAGAATTCGAGCATGATATACAGTCCCTAGTGTCTGTAATCCAATCCATCAACCAAGGACTTCACAAAGACCTAGTATTCATCATTGAAATGATTATTGAATTGGCAAATTATGATTTTTTTTTCTAATTTATCCCTTAACAGTGTCAATCAGTTTATGAGCGGAGGTTAATGATCAAAGAAGATTAAGTTTAGATTGTTGATATATTAGAGATTGCATTGTAATTTATCTATGTTCTGTTAAAGTTACATTCTTAATAATAAATTTTAATTTTTGTTTCATTTGATCTATTTGTAAAGTTTGGTTTGAAATAATTTTGATGGTCAGTGAATGTATGAATTTCACTGTGTTGTGAATCCAGTGGTAGTAAGGCTGATTTGGTTTGTGTTGTAACAATTTTGTCACCACACTCAGCATTATTGATTTCAGACCTTTGAGCATACCACCATAAGGTTGGAAAGATGGTAAGGTAATCAGTTGAACCATTAATTCTCAAGTCATCAGTAAATGTTGTTGCTTTTCTGATCATTGTTTTATTATTGACCAATGAATGATAAATTCTGTCACGCTGTCATGCTGTACATGATTAATGCAGTCTCGGAATGCTGGCATTTTGAACTGTGCTTTCATCCTCAGGCCACTTTCCGTCTGTGCAAAAAGCAGCCATTTTCAATATTTCATTCACTCTCTTTGTTTCAGCTCAGCGTGTCTCACCATTTCTTTTGGCACGTGGTTTATTCAAAGATTTCCAATTTAACTTCCTTTATTAATTGGCCATTTTTAATCCTTATAAATTTAAATAATAATGTGAAACTAATTTTAAGAACATTATTTTTACAATAGAAGCAGAAAATATTATTATTACACTGACCATCAGCGAGGTGATGGCCTTGTGGCATTATTGCTAGGCTATTAATCCAGAGACATTTTTGAAACGATGTTACCAAGACTGCAGGGTCTGAGTTCTAAGAAGATGCTGGATCAACTTGATTTTCTTCCCTGGAGCTTAAGAGGCTGAGGTGTGACTTTATAGATGTTCATCACGGGCATGGATAGGCTGAAGACAGAGGGTGGTGGTGGAGGGTTGTTTTTCAGACTGGAGACCTGTGACCAGTGGAGTGCCACAAGGATCAGTGCTGGGCCCTATACTTTCTTGTCATTTACATAAATGATTTGGATGGGAGCATAAGAGGTGCAGTTAGTAAGTTTGCAGATGACACCAAAATTGGAGGTGTAGTGGACAGCGAAGAGGGTTACCTCAGATTACAACAGGATCTGGACCAGATGGGCCAGTGGGCTGAGAAGTGGCAGATGGAGTTTAATTCAGATAAATGGGAAGGGCTGCATTTGGCTGTACAGGACATTGATTAGGCCACTGTTGGAATATTGCATGCAATTCTGGTCTCCTTCCTATCGGAAAAATGTTGTGAAACTTGAAAGGGTTCAGAAAAGATTTACAAGGACGTTGCCAGGGTTGGAGGATTTGAGCTATAGGGAGAGGCTGAACAGGCTAGGGTTGTTTTCCCTGGAGCGTCGGAGGCTGAGGGGAGACCTTATAGAGGTTTACAAAATTATGAGGGTCATGGGTAGAATAAATAGACAAAGTCTTTTCCTTGGGGTCGGGGAGTCCAGAACTAGAGGGCATAGGTTTAGGTGAGAAGGGAAAGGTATAAAAGAGACCTAAGGGGCAACTTTTTCACACAGAGGGTAGTAAGTGTATGGAATGAGCTGCCAGAGGATGTGGTGGAGGCTGGTACAATTGCAACATTTAAGAGGCATTTGGATGGGTATATGAATTGGAAGGGTTTGGAGGGATATGGGCTGGGTGCTGGCAGGTAGGACTAAATTGGGTTGGGATATCTGTCAGCATGGACGGGTTGGACCGAAGGGTCTGTTTCCGTGCTGTACATCTCTATGACTCTATGACTTCGAACAATTTGGAGCTAAATTATAAAGCAGACCCTCGAATGTGATAATCTCTGGATTGCTGTCTGAATGACCTGAAAACTGGCATGAATGTATACCATTAACCCAACTGCCATCAAAGAGAGATACTTACAAGGAGATCAAGCCTTTAAGAAACAAAGTATTCAGACGCTGTGACTTTTCAAAAAAGATAGGCAAGGAGGAAGAGATATGGAGTAGCATTGTTAGAGAATAAGTGTGGTTGCAAGGAATGATCTTAGATTTAAAATGCAGAATCCATTTAGAAGTTAAAAATAAGGGAAAAAGACACTGGGTAGGAGTGGTCTGAAGGCACCCTAACATTAGCTATTTGATTGGACTAAGAATAAATTAGGAGGTAAGGTGTCATGCTAAAAAAGGTGGCACATTAATCATGGTTGACTTTAATCTTCATGTAGATTGAGATAGCCATTCCACCATAAGAAATAGGAACTGGAGCAGACTGTTTGATTGCAATACTCCGCTCCGCCATCAATAGGATTATGGCTGATCTGACTTTCCTTTTCCCACTTTCCTGAGTGTTCTCCATAACCCTTGGTTCCCCTATTGATCTGCCTATCTCAGCCTTAAATACACACAAGATATCTACCTCCACAGCTCTCTGTGACAAGGAGTTCCAAAAATTCACAACCCTCTGAGTGAAGACATTCCTCTTCACCTCGGTCTTAATTTGGAATCTCTTTATTCTGAGACTATGGCCCTGGTCCTAGACTCTCTCATCAGGGAAAATATCCTCTCAGCATTTACCCTGTCCAGCCTCTTGAGAATCCTATATGTTTCGATGAGATCACCTTCCATTCTTTTCAGCTTCAGTAAGTAGAATCCCTGCCTGTTTACCCTTTGCACGTATGACAATCTTTGTAAATTCGGCATCGACCTTCTCAGAGCTGCTTCCAATGAAATGATATCTTTCCTTAAATAACGTGACAAAATCCACTCAGGGAACTCCAGTTGTAGTCTCACCAGCACTTTGTACAGTTGCAATAAGACTTCCCTACTCTTACACTCTAAACCTCTGGAAATAAGAGCCAACATTCCATTAGACTTTCTGATTATTTGCTGTATCTGCATGTGCTAGCTTTCTGTGTTTCATGCACAAGAACCCTAAATCCCTTTTGTGCTGCAGCTTTCTGCAATTTTTCTTCATTTAAATACATTGGTTCTTTTGTTCTTGCTTCCAAAATGAACACCTTCACATTTTCCTACATTATACTCTATTTTCCAATATTTTGACCACTTACTTTACCTATCAATATTTTTGGTTAACTGTTTGTATCCCTCTCACAAACCTGCCCTTCCACCTATTTTAATGTCATCTGCAAATTTGGTGACAGTACATTCCTTCCCCAAGCTCATTTATATACATTGCAAATATTTGCAGTCTCAACACTGATCCCTGTTGACCCATACTGATCATGTGTGACCAACCTGATAAAGAACCTTTTATGTCCAATCGCTGTTTCCAGCCATTAGCCAATTCAGTATCAATACTACCTTCAACATCATGGACTCTTATCTTAAGATTTAAGCTTCTGAGAGGTACCTTATAGAACGTCTGATGGAAGTCCAAATACAACACATCTGCTAGCTCCCCCCCCATCCACTCTGGTTGAGACTTCCTCAAAATATTCTAAAGATGATTCAGACATAGTTTCTCTTTCATTAAGCCATTGTTAACTTTCCTGATTAGATTATGGTTTTCCAAATAGTCTGCTACTGCTCTCTTAAAATTAATTTCAATACTCCTCAATAGTAGACATTAAACTAATCGGTTTACACGCTTTTTACCTCTCTCCCTTTTTAAATAGGAGTGTCACATGAGAAGTTTTCCAATCCTCTAGTACTTCTCCAGAATTCCAAGGATTTTTGGAAAATTATAACCAATACACCCACTATCTCTGTAGCTATCTCTTTTAGGATGCAAACCATCAGGGCCAGGGCACTTTGCTGAAATTAATCCCTTACTTTGTTCAATACTACTTCTGTAATGTTACTTTATTCCTACCCCATATACATTACAATTACCAGATTGTTCGAAGTGTCTTTGAAGTATCTGTTCAACTCTTCTGCCATGTCCTTGTTCCCAAAAAACAAACACCAGATTCATTTTCAGTGGGGCCTATGTTCACTTTGAGCTCTGTCTTACTTTTATATAGTTCATGAGGATCTTATTTTCAGTTTCATATAACTCATTCCGAGTTTGCCTTAATCATTTACTTTCTCTGTCTTTTTTTTTATCTTTTCTAGTCTTCCTTTGCTGGATACTGAATTTATTCTGGTCTTCAGGGTTATCATTAACTTTGACCGCCTTATATGCTTTTTCTTTCAACTTAATACTCCCCTTAAGTTCCTTGGTTAGCCAAGGTTATCTCCAATTAGAATCTTTTCTCCTTAGTGATGCATTTTTGCTCCTTAAATATCTGCCATTGCTTGCTTATTGTCTTTCCTCCTAAACTATCTGCCCAGTTTATTTGAGCTATCATTATTTCATTGTAATTTCCTTTATTTAAGTTAAAACACAGTTGTTTCTGACACAATTTTCTCATTGGCATACTAAATATTATGTTCTATCATGTTATGATCACTATTTCCTTGGGGATCTTTTACTTGGAGGTCATTTATTAAATCTGCCTTATTACCCAATACCAGATTCAAGATCGCCTGCTCCCTGGTTGGCTCCATTAAATATTGTTCTAGGAAACTATCCCGAATGCACTCTATGAAATCATTGTCGCAGGTATTCTTTCCAATTTGATTAACCCAATCAATGGTGAGATTAAACTCACCATGATTATTGTGCTATTCTTTTTATGTGTTGCTGTTATCTGATTTATAACCTTTGCAAAGGAGTGGCCATTGTTTGGAGGTTTGTCCATTATTCCTTCCAATGTCATCTTTCCCTTTCTTTTTACTGCCACCCAAATGGACTCAACATCATCTGAGCCTAGATTACCTCTCATAACTGTCCCCACTTCATTTCATATTAACAGTGTTACCCCACCCTTTGCATCTCAACTGTATCTCCAAAAGGCCAATTATCCCTGAATGGTAAGTTCCCAGTTTTGCTTTCATTATAACCATAATTCTTTGATGTCTACAGGATCCTATTTGTTTCCCTCGATTTGTGCTGCTAGCTCATTGACCTGATTCTGAATGCTTCACGCATTAAGACGTAAAGCCCTTAAGTTTCCCAACATTTTTATGTTTCAATGTTACATTCATACATCCTGTTGCTTCCTTTTATTTTCTGGCAACAATCACTTCAATCACTAATCTGCAATCCTACCGTCTTCTTTACCATTCAGTTTAAAAATCCCTGTGCATTGGAACCCCCCTCCACCCCATTATTTAGTTTAATGCCCTATCTGCCACCCTGACTATGTTGTTTGCCAGAACTCTGGTCAATTTATTTTTCTCTCCCCTTCTTCCCCAGTCACTACCTCCCCCACTGTGATAGACTCCCTGTACCACGGTGCTATGGTCAGTTTGCTCATCCTCCTTACAACCCACACTCTGATCCACACGGGGAGCAAGAATTTCAAATCAGTTAGATAAACACAAAGCCAAGGTTCCTTCCTGGACCCCTCTGCCTGCCTTGCTCATCGTCAGAACCTCCTGTCCCTAATCTAAGGAGTGTGGCCCTTCTCTGATGTGTCACAGTGTACAAAGTTTGGATTCTAGCTCATCAATTCTGAGCTGGCATTCTTCAAGCAACCAACATTTGCTACAGATATGGTCACTATGAACCACAATGGGGTCCACCAACTCCCACGTCATCTCGTTACAACACATTGCTCGTCTAGTATCTCTATTTTATTTACTTAGTTCTTGATAT
Organism: Chiloscyllium plagiosum; assembly: GCF_004010195.1. Classification (NCBI taxonomy): domain Eukaryota; kingdom Metazoa; phylum Chordata; class Chondrichthyes; order Orectolobiformes; family Hemiscylliidae; genus Chiloscyllium; species Chiloscyllium plagiosum. The sequence continues at coordinate 9,774,034 of NC_057741.1, forward strand.
TGTTTTAAATTCCTACCAGTCTTGTATTTGTAAACTTTAAATATTTATCTTATTTATCCTTAATCTGAAAGTAACCTATAATTGATTGCTAAATTAACATGTATTGCTAACCAATTAATGTATGAGTTTCCAATGCTGTCACTCTGTTTTACGCTGGGCTCCTGGTCCTGTGCTTAAATTTATCCCGTTAGAAAGACCTTACAAATATTGAGCCAAGAAAAACAAGCAAAAAAACCTCTAGCTCTCTGCACCAAATTCCCACAGTGCTTCCAAATTCCCCAAATTAAGTACTCACTTGAGCTGTGTCACACTCTGGATGTGATTTCTCCTTCTTTGCAGAGGCAACCACGATGAAGAGCTCACAGAATAAGTTCAGGAATGGATTCCTAGAGTAATATTAGGATGTTGAGAGGTGACCAGATAGAACCTTACAAGATAATGAGAGGTATAAATAGAGTCAATGGTAGTTATCTTTTCCCTAGGATGAGGGATTTCAAGACTTTGGGGCATATCTTTAACGGGAGAGGAGAGAGATTCAAAAAAGACAAAGGCCAAATATTTTACACAGAGCACGGTTTGTGTGTGCAATTAACTTCCTGAGAAAGTGATGGATGCCGGTATCATTAGAACATTTAAAAGACATTTGGATGTGCACGTGAATAGAAAAGATCTGGAAAGATGTGGGCCAGGAGCAGGGAGGTGGGACTAGTTTAGTTTGGGATTATGTTCAGCATAGACTGGCTGAAACAAAAGGTCTGTTTCCATGGTGTATGACTCTATGACTATGACGTGCATCTTGTTACAAAATACAGTGAAAAGTGTATACTGTTGTTACTCTCCAGCACCATCTTTAACCACAAGAAAATACACCAAAACATAGAATATAAAAGCGGAGAAATTAAGAAATAAAGGAAGTGTCGAACTTTACAGCCCCTCTTGCTAGGTGCTCCGTCAGGGGCTTGGTGGCCAAGTACGAGTCCCCGTATGCTGCTGCTGGAAAAGAAGTTGTCACCCTTGCGCACCATCACACCTCCACCATTACCCTCCACACTGTGAGTCCTTGCTGGAACTCACCAATGCAGGCGCCACTGATGCTGCCGAACCAGCCCAAACTCGACTCTGCCATTGCCATAAGTCCACTTCGGGCCCACCTCACCGATGCAGCTGCTGATGATGGTACCAGGCCTCATACTGGGTCTGGACCTGCCCCTGCTGCCCCTCTGTGAATCTGCGGTGGAAGCAGATGCCAACAGGAACCTAAACTCACCTCCAATCCCACTGGATTCACCTCACCTCCAGTCCACGCTACTGGGCCTACTCGCTGTTGCTGTGACCATGCTTTTCACCAAGAGGTAAGTAACATAAAATAGAAGAGAAAAAGAAAGGGGGAAGAGAGAAAAAAATCGAAACTGAAACAAAAGGAGACAGAGCAAATGAACCCTGGGGTCAGAAGCCCTACTCCACCATCATTTTAATGAAAGACAATATATTTTAGATCCAACCAGGGATCAGGTTATTTTGGATTTGGTGACAAGTAATGTAGCAGGTTTCAAAATGATTTACAGCATAAAACATGTCCTCAGGATCAGAGACGAGAATATGGTAGAATTTAGCATTCAATTTGAAAGGGACCAGTGAGGCCAATGCCAGCTGGAGTGCACGAGGAAAGGAGTTTAATGTCCAAAATAGTTGAAGAAATATGGCAGACGTTTAAGAAAATATTTACCGCTCACAGCAAAAATATATTCTAATGAGAAAGAAAAGTTCTCATAAGGGGTTAATGATACTGGATTAACCATAAGGGGTTAACCAGGAAGTTAAGGATAGCATCAAATTGAAAGGACTAAAACATACACGTCGAGGATTAGTGGTTAACCATAGGATTCGGCAAGTTTTAAGAAGCAACAAAAAAAAGACCAAAAGACAGAGAGAAAAGGTAAACTTTGGGTGCAAACATGAAAGTAATAAAAAGATGGACATCACACACTTATTTAAACGTATAGAAAGAAAGGAAGACACCAAAGTGAATGTAGGACCTTTAGAGAATGAGACTGGTGAAATAATAATAGGGAAGCAGGAAATGGTAGAGGAGTTAAAAAATTAGTTTACATCAGTGTCTTCAAAGTCGAAGACACTAATAGCTTTTCAAACTTATCAAACAATCAAGGAGCAAAGGAGGAGATGAACTAAACACAATAACTATCATTAAAGAAAAGTGTTAAGGAAATAATGGGGCTAAAGCTGAATCAGTCCCACAGACCTGATGGGATGCATCTGAGGATATTCAAATACATTTCTGTAGAGTTAGTAGATGTCCTGGTAGTAACCTTTCAGGAATCCTTAGATTCTTGAAAGTCCGAGATGAATGGAAAACTGTCAACTAGAAGTTTATTTAGAAAGGGACAGGAGCAAAATATAGGTAATTATAGGCCTGCTAACTCACTGTCTGTCATTGACCAAATATTAATATCTACTATGAAGGATGTTATAATACAGCATTTAGAAATACATAGTATGGTCAAGTAGAGTTGGCATGGCTTCACAAAGGGAAATCATTGATAACTAATTCATTCAAATTCTTTGAGGAGGTCATAAGCAGGATAAATGATAGGATATAATATAAGGAATTTTCAGAAAGTGCCTGAATATGAACTTTCTACTTAGTAAGACAACAGCCCATGATGTTGGAAATAGTAATTTTACATGGATAGTGGATTGGCTAACTAATGGAAGACAGAGATTTAGGATAAGAGAAACGTTTTCAAGATGGTAACCTACAAATAATTGAGTGCCAAAGGGATCCGTGCTGGGCCCACAATTATTATAATCTATATTAATAACTTGGGTGAGGAAAGTGAATGTACTATAACCAAGTTTGCAAATGACTCAAAAGTAGATGGGAACACAAGCAGAGAGCATAACACAAAGAGTCTGCAGAGGGATATAAACTGGTTAAGTGAATGTGTGCAGAAAAAGTGTGTAATGTGGGAAATTCTGAATTCCACCAATTTAACAGGAAGAATAGAGGAGCTGAATATTATTTATGTGGGGAAAAGCTGCAGAAAGCTACAGCATTGTGAGTTTTTGGAGTCCTTATACATGAACTCAGAAAAAAGCTAACTTCAGGTTTAGCCAGTGATAGAGAAGTTAAATGGAATGATAGCCTTTATTTCAAAGTGAATTGAGTTTTGTTTAAACAATACAAGGCACTAGTCAGTCCACAACCGAAATAGTTTTGGACTTCTTTTTGAAGGAAAGATCTAATTGAAAGATTGGCATTGGAAACAGTCCAGTGAAGGATTACAAGACTGATCACCGGTACGATGAATGGTTGAGTGGGTTGAATCTGGACTCTTTGGAGTTTAGAACAATGAGAGGCAACTTTATTCAAACATACAACTTGCCAGAGTAGACACAGAGAGGTTTTGCCTTGAGGAAGATTATAGGACCAGAGGGCATAATCTCAGAATAAGTGGTCACTCTTTCAAGACAGAGATGAGGAGGATTTACTTCTGTATCTGTGGTATTTTTAACTCCATAGGATTGTAGAGGCTGAGTTGTTAAGGCTGAGATAGACAGATTTTTTAATCTCTAAGGGAATCAAGGGTTATGCAGTAAAGGAAGGAAAGTGGTGTGTGGATTATCAGATCTGCCATGACCTCATTGAATGGTGGCGCAGACTTAATGGGCTGAATGGCCTACTCCTGCTCCAATGATTTTATGGTTAGAAGGACATATAAATGTATGAGTTAAAATAATAAGCCTCTTATAAACCTTCCGACTCACACACACAGACAAACACTAAAGAAAATAGATATTATGGGTGAGGGAAAGTCTTGGAAGGCAATTCAATGGCTGCTGTCCACAGGGATCATGGAGATAGTCCTTGTGTTATCAGGATGAGCTGCTCTTCATCAAGTACTTTCATTTGCTTGCAGGAGGCACAGAGTGACTGGATCACACACATGAGGTATTTATCTTAGTGGTTAATAGCTACAACTTACTGAAGGTAATGAGAGGAAAAAAAACAAACTTCTTCAGGGTTGAGGCTTTTTCTTTTTGGTGCAAAGAGAAGGACAAGTCCTTCCTTTCTGAAGGTCCGATAGCTACTGACCCAAACAGGTACACCCCAAAGCTGTTCAGCTACTGGCGAAGCAAGCATGTAGCTGTTGGAAGGCTGAGAACGCCTTTGTCATCAACAATAGTTTAACATGCTGCTACATGTTGCAGCAATCAGCTACAGGTTGCAAGCTAAATCTCCAGTTTGTCTGCAATGAGACCTCCCCACACTGCTTGAACAACTTAACAGTAAGTATCAGAAAACTTGCATTTAAAACATGTGACATTCCTTTCTACAATTCTTGGTTTTTACAACAGTCATTTTCCCATTTCAGTACACAATCAAAAAAAACAGAAAAATGAAAAGATATACACTGAAATCACAGTTTTCTGACTCCAATCCCCATAATTCAGTTCCCAGCTTCCCTCCTGCAGCTTGACCCACTGATGACCAGCCATTAACTTGCAGTGGATGGGATCTAGGACTCTGTGCAAAGGTCTGTGGAAAAAAAAAACCAGGAGATTGGCACTAGTTAGTGATGCTTGTTTGAAGAGTGCGTGTGGACACAGTGGGCTGAATGGCCTCCTTCTCTGCTGCAGCAATTCTGTGATTCTGTGGCTGACCATGGACCACTCCAGTAAGCAAAAATGAATATAACTTAGTTTGAAAGATTTCAAATCACACAGCAAATCAAAATCCCATCCACTTGCCAATTATTCAAAGTCAGAGAAATACTTCCTTATCCAATCTGTAAATTTGACTTACCAGCTTCTTCTCAGATCATGTCTAATGAGCTGAGACCTTTTCCCTTGATCATTCATCCAACTGAGTTCTTAGACTTTCTGAGCTTTGAATAATCAATTCAAGATTCTCACCGAGCAGTCCTAGTCTGGAAGTTCCGTAAATGAAACTCTTATACTACAGTAAATTGTTTCTTTAACTCTTTTGAACAGTCTCTTCCTTTCTGGGAGAAAATATGCTTGTGTCTAACTTCAGTCATATCTCCTTTGAACTGCTCTAAAGCTTCTGAAATAATTTTAAAAATCATATTCACCTTAAATACTGCTAAATTAAGCTGTTTTATCTCTCCATTCAGAAACCTCTATAGTATAAACAAACTTCCACGAATACTTCAGAGGGCAGATGCTGGTTCTAAAATTGTAGATCTGGGAAAACTGATTAATTTATTCTTTAAATATGTCACAGATAATAGACCAAGACCAACATGCCATTATGTTAAAATCCAAGCTCTTGAAAAAATAATAAACAAAAATTAAATACATTTATACATGTTGTCATCTCATCAAGTTTAAATTCTGTATAAAACACTTCCCCTTGTTTGATGACTGTTGATTTGTCATTTGAATTGTAATCATTCTCTGAGCTATTTATTATCTTTTATTATTCCTTTACCTCAACCTTTACATTTTTATTTGTGGCCCTTATTAACTTCACGTAAGTATGGTAGCTTACTTTTCTAATCTCCATTCTTGACTTTGTTTTTTTTTATCTTTCTTTTCCAAATGTCTTCTCTCTTGTCATTATCCAATGTTGGATCCAATTTGTCCTGAATCACATGGGCTCTTACCTTCTCAATCAGTCTCCCAAGTGACATCTTGTCAAAAACCTTGTAAGTTTTGTGTTCAACTTTACATAATGACTTCTGTCTTAAAGACATCTTTCATTGCTTTCTTTTTGGATATTTGTTCACCCTGTGCAGCCTTAGTTTGGCAAAATGTTGCTGAGCCCACCTGAGTGACCTGTCCCACTGGTAATTTCCAGGAGATTGACTCATCTATACGATGCTTTAGCTCTCTTGTCCCACCAGAATGGTTCAGCCTCCTCAACCAACCCATCCTCTCGTGAGACCTCCTTCAGCTTCGTGGGCCCTCATCCATAACAATCCAATGCAACTCTCTGACCTACCTATGGATAGTAAATTGGAAAGTACTCACCCACATGCAATGCTGATCCAGCAGACATGACAACAGGTCCAGATAACTATGCAATATATTATTTCTGTTCACCTTGAGAAACTGCCAAGAAATTCAGGTACAGGTTACAATTGTCTTGTCGTGTGTACAAATGTGAAGTCAATGTTGAAACTTCTAAGATCTTGAACTCTGGCAAAAATCCACAAGTTCCCCTCTCTCATACACTTTAAGTCACGCACTCAATTTCAATTCTGATCAACTTACAACTACATGTTAACCAGATGTAACTAATTTCCTGCAATATATATACCAGGCATTGTTCGTGTCCACAAAAAGCCTCCCCTTATCCTGATGATTGCATGCTGGAGGCAGTGTCCTTGTTTCAGCACACATTCCCAGGCTGGCTCTTTGCCATTCTGCCCCGTGGGGGCACCTGCTAATTCACTGTTCAACTTACACTTCTTCCACGACAAACACTTCTACCTGAATCTGTATTTAACCCCTTCTATTTTAATCCTTTCAGTCTGTAAAGGATATTGCTGGGAAAATATCATTTTCCTTTCTTTTTTCCGATTTGTGTTAAGGTCTTTGCAATTGACCATATTTTGAAAGCCTTTTCTTTCTGTTACAAAATAATGCTTTTCGAAAAAAATGTTTGTATTAGGCACTATGTGTGTTTGTTCAATATCTAATAACTTGGGGTACTATTGTAAAATCAAACTTATAACCTGTCAAGACATGATTCACTCAAGGTGCTGATTTGTCCAATATTATCTCATAACAAAGTAGGGGCTCTTGACTGGAAAGAAATCAATTGAATTTAAGAGGATGTGTGAAACGTTTAAATTGCTTCCGATACCTGTGAGTATCAGAGAGTTCTTGAGAAGCATATTATATCAGTTGGGTTTTCAAATTAGCTTTTACTGTTGCTTAGACTTCTCTGGGAATGGAAAGTGTGACATTTGAAATCCTTGACTAAGGATAGAGTTATAGTATGAAGGTAGAAATACAATTGGAACATTATAATGATGAGATGCTTAGCGTTAAAAGGAGAGAAACCTAAAATTGATAAAACTCTGCTGCAATTAGCTAAGATTCACTTTGAAATGAAAAAAAAAACATGATTTTGAAGAAAACAAGAACAGAGAAATGGGAAAAGAAGAGAAAGAGAAACATAAATAGGAAGTTAAGTGGAAATCAGAAAGCTTAAAATGGCAAGAGACAACAAAGAAAAATGAAATGGAAATACAAATAAAAATGTAAAGGTTGGGGTAAAAGAATAATAAAGGTAAAAAATAGATCAGAGAATGATTACAATTCGAATGACAAATTGACAGAGGATGGGGCTGAAAGGCATTTCTCCTCATTTGAAAAGGATTGTTCAGAACTTGGAGTGGCCAAAAAATGTTTGACAGGGTATTTTGATAGATACAGCCATGAATGTGTACACTCATTTGTAATACGATAAGTCTGCAGACTATGAAACTGTTAAAATAGCAATACTCAATGTTTACAATTTGTCCTTGAAGTTTCAGAAAGAAACCTAATCAAACATTTGAAAAATTTGCCAGAGAGAAAGAATTGCTTTGGGATTGGTGTTTTTGATGGAGAATGGAAATTGGAGAAAAAATATGAGAATGTGAGGGAAATCATGATTATGAAAGAATTCTGAAAAAATGGCAGTAGTAATCTTGTATTAGTAATGATAATGCTTATGAGTTATTCAGATGAGCATCAAGTAACAAGATTCCAGCAATTAAAACTCTTGTTAGCTGGGATAATTCACTGGGATTGGGAGATACCTGTGATATCTTACTCAGGATTAAAGGGGGAAAAAGTGGAATATAATATTTAGGGTTGGAAATGGTATTAATTGTAGGGAGCAAACATAAATATGTCAAATTATAAACAAGATAAAAGGATAGAAAGAATATGCTTTTATTGCAATAAAACTTGACATGCTAAAAGCAGTTGCTTGATATTAAATAGGAAATATCATGCAGTAACAGGAACACTTGTAAAGTCCTCAGAAAATAGAATTTCAAGTTAGGAAATTGGTATTAAAACTGTAGCAGTAGTACAGGTGGAGTGTGTTCCCTCAAAACCTACCAGGAAAAGAAAGATGGTTTAGGACAATTAGGCAATTTTTTCCTTGTCTATTGATAATGAGGTTCTGAACCTTTCATTTCAAATTGAGAAGTATTTCCTTGTTTTTCTAATCAAGGTGATAAATAAATAAAGATATTGAGAGAAACCGAAAGAACTGAGGATGCTAGAAATCAGAAACAAAAACAGCAATTGCTGGAAAAGCTCAGTAGATCTGGCAGCATCTGTGGAGAGAAATCAGAGTTAACGTTTCAGGTAGAGTAACCCTCCCTCAGGAGATATTGAGAGACGCTGGAACAAGTCAGTCACTGGTACTAGCTGATTATACAACATTTTGTCCAGAGTAGCTAATAACATATTCAACTCATCTTCATTAATCAAATTGCAATAGATAGACCCTGAATTGAGAGATCTTTCCAAATTGTTCTGTTAGTTGTAATAATCACTTGTTCGTTTGTTAGAAATACATTAGCAGCCTCATGTGACTGATCACCGTAGTAACCAAATTGCAAAACTAAGGCAATGGTTTATTAAGCCATGTTTCACTCTCGGATCTGATTTCTTACCAGTGCCTGGGATTGAATAGTCCTGGCAATGAATTGAAGCTCCCTTCCACTGAGTATAATCCTTAAGAGAGGGGCAAGTGGCCTTTAAGAAGAATATGTTATCCATTCTGTTATCACATGGGCTGATATTGAATAATGAATCAACCAACAGTTGAGTGATAGAGTGATAAGCATGGAAACTGCTGTGATTAAAAAAAGTGGCTCACAACCACAATCTCAAGGGAAATTACAAAGGGCGCTAAATGCCATGCAAGCCAGCAACATTCCCATGAATGAGTATGAAAATTAATTGAGCAGGACATTATAGAAATTACATTTCTTAATCTCATATAATCACAGAATAGCTGGCCTTCCAAATAATTATCATCAAATGGTTCTTAACTTGCACTTGCATGCATGTTTTTTCTAATTTGCTAACTCAGGGATGAGACTTATTCATACAAACAAATATAAACTGGTTGAATGCTACAATTTTACTTTAACAAGAAGCTCTAAGAAATGTCAGCCCAAGTTTCCCAATGATCCTATCATTTCGGAAGTATGGGTGGGAGCTGCACATGGACACGCTGATGAAACCCCCAGGGGACAATTTCCTTCCAAAATCATCCATTTAGTATGGAGAACTCACAGTGTTCAATAGTTACTCAGGAAAAATTAGATGATTAAATAGTCTAACTCCTCAGTAACTAACTGACGTCCAACTCACTTCACATATCAGGGTGTTGGAAAAGCACAGCCAGTCAGGTAGCATCCTTGGAGCAGGAGAGTTGACGTTTCAAGCATAAGCACGTTCCTCGTGAAGAGCTTATGCTCAAAATGTTGACTCTCCTGCTTCTCAGACGCTGCCTGACTGGCTGTGCTTTTCCAGCACCACACTCTTTGACTCTGATCTCTAACAGTCCTCACTTTCTGCTCACTTCACATATGTCCAAGTACACCTCCCTCAGAGCCCATATACCCTTGGAATCCGACCTGATACCCCCTTTACTAATGCCCTGTGTCTTTATACATCCTATCCCTGGGATCCAAATCTCCCCGACACTGAATGATAAAACACTCGCTTTTGGAACGTGAAATACACTTCTCTGCCCAGGCCCTCATACCACCCTCACCTCCGAGTCCTGCTGACTTCTCCTCCACCACTGGAACTGACAAACCACCTCTGTTCTGGACCCAATAGACCCCCAACCCCTCTCCTGAGACCTGACCTCTAATACCATTGACCCAAGATGAACCCTGCATCAGACACAACACCTCCTACCTCTGCTGCTGGAAACAATTCCTCTTCCTCTGGACCTGGACAACCACTCTGTCATCTCACTCCTGCCCCCCCACCACCCCCCTCCTCACCCCACCCTCCTCTACCCACCACCATCCCAGGAGCCAAAACCCCTAATCTTCACTGTTAGACCTGACCCCATCTTACTTCCCTTCAGACATGGTTCCTCCATGTGGGACCTGGCCATCATAATCCGCTCCCAAACAGGACACCCACACTCCTCTCAATACCCGAAACACATACCTCAGACCCACTGAGACCTAAACACGCCAGCACTTACCCAGTCCCCACGCTGCCATGTGTCCTGGCTAACATCCTAGTCTTATTTATCTGGCATCCTACCGAGCTGGTGGCCTACACCTTAGCACCCTACTAACCCTCCGGAACCCTACGAACCTGACACCAAATTAGCTGGCACCCTACTCCCTAGTCACCTGCTACCCCAAATAGCTGGCACCCTACCCTCCAGGCACTCCAACCTCACAATTACCTATACTTTTGTCGCCGCTGACTGGTCCTTTAACTTATAGAATATGGTTATTGACTGCTATGAGAAAGGGGTATAAAACTTGCATTCCCCTGACTGCCCTGTGCTATGGGGGAGCTATCGGAATGGATTTCTGGATGATCAGAAACCTTTCTGAAATGTATTAGCTATAAGGACAGGTTGGGTAAACTAGGGTTTGTTTCGCTTGAATGTAGGAGACTGAGGGCTGAACTGATTGAATATATAAAATTGAGAGATATGGAGAGGATGAAATGTCTGAGCCTTTTTCCCAGGGTGGAAATGTCAAATACTAGAGCCACAGATGAGAGGAGGACAGTTTAGGGGAGATGTGTGAGACAAACGTTTTATGCAGAGGGTGGTAGATGCCTGGAATACTCTGGCAGGAAAGGTGGTCGAAACAGATACAACAGCAATGTTAAAGACGCATCTAGACAGATGGAGAGGATGAAATGTCTGAGCCTTTTTCCCAGGGTGGAAATGTCAAATACTAGAGCCACAGATGAGAGGAGGACAGTTTAGGGGAGATGTGTGAGGCAAACGTTTTATGCAGAGGGTGGTAGATGCCTGGAATACTCTGGCAGGAAAGGTGGTCGAAACAGGTACAACAGCAATGTTAAAGACGCATCTAGACAGACACATGTACAGGCAGAGAATAAAGGGAAACAGCCCAATGCAGTGGAATGGATTTAGTTACGTTTGTCATCATGGTCAGTGCAGACATGGTGGGCCAAAGGGCCTGTTCCTGAGCTGTGTTTGATGAAAATGCAGAACTCATTTGTGGGTGAAAAACAAGGACTGGAGTGATGTTCTGCATGAGATTGACACTAATTGGGAAATCTGGCCCACGTAGAATAACTTCTCTAAAGTATTGAATACCTCTGCACCATAGTGGTAAGATAATTAAGTTTCAAATATGAAATGATTTAAAAATGAGATATCTTAGGGAACAAGGAAATCACACTTTGACCAGAATCTTCCAATTTGTGTCAGAATCTCTACTTTCAACTCTGAACTGACAAACTATTGCCCAATTACTTATCCAGGAATTTTCTGGTTGGACTCTCAATGCAGGGTTTATCACCACAGAAACAGCCCAGTACAGCATGCAGGCAGCAGCAGAGTGGGGACTGGCTCAAAAATTTACACACTGTTTTTATTGCACTAATTGTTTTATTCCAGCAAATGTCTTCAAGCCCCAAAGCCACACTGCTAGCTATTGAGAGACGGTAAATGTGTCAAGTAAGTGAGAGGACATGGTGGCCAAGTGGAAATGCACTGGTCTTTAATCCCGTCCATGCCTGGAAATCAACCAAACAGCTTTTGTTATCTATGGGGGTCGCTTGTGGCATTGTGATAATGTTCCTACCTCTGAGCCAGGGGTTACGTCCTGCTCCAGAGATGTGACAAAACACATCTAGACAGGTTGATTAAAAACCCCTGCAAGGTAAGTGAGGAGGTAAATTGTGTAAGGGGTCGAGTGCCATTGGCTGAGTGAGGGGTTGCCAAGTGAGTGAGAGGGTTTGGTCATTAGATTAGATTACTTTACAGTGTAGAAACAGGCCCTTCGGCCCAATAAGTCCACACCGACCCGCCGAAGCGCAAACCACTCATACCCCTACATTTACCCCTTACCTAACACTACGGACAACTTAGCATGGCCAATTCACCTGACTTGCACATCTTTGGACTGTCGGAGGAAACCGGAGCACCTGGAGGAAACCCTCGCAGACACGGGGAGAATGTGCAAACTCCACACAGTCAGTCGCCTGAAGCAGGAATTTAACCCGGGTCTCTGGTGCTGTGAGGCAGCAGTGCTAACCACTGTGCCACCGTGCCGCCATGATGCAGGAAGGTAAGAGGGTAGGGCGTCAGGTGGCTGAGGGGATCCAGGGAGCATTTGAGTGGGTCAGAGGGCAGCATGATTTAGGTTTAGGAGCTGTGGAGTGTCCATCGGAAGAATCTCTGCAAGAGAGGTGTTGACATTGGGTCCTGTATGAAGGAATTGTGGCTGGTTGTGTATCTCTGCGGGAGCTAGATATGATGGTAGGGGCACAGTTGGGCATTCTTGGGGGTGGAGTGTCAGGTATTTGAGAGAGGTTGGTGTGAGTGATTGGTGTGGTCCAGTGGTGAGCTGAGGATACCAGGTGCCAGCTTAATACTTTAATGCAGACCTTCAAAAAAGGTATAGAAATAAAATGCCTCACTTCACAAACTTTCCCATGAAAAGACTCATATGCAATTGTCATTATGATGACTTGCATTTGTGGAAGTATAAAAGTTCAAATTGCTTAAAAATTCTTCCTTATCCCACATTTAATAGAAAATTTCATGACCATCTACTTGCCGTGATTTATGTGTTCCTTCTTGATGTTCTTAATTCACTCAAGAATTCTTACCAAGGAATTAACATGTCCAGTTTCAGCTGCAAAAACATACATTATATTCCGTTGCTGTTGATCACTCTCAAATACTTACCTATATTACAACCTTTTAAGATTTTACATCCATTAAGGATTAAGCAAGCCATCAGTCAATGCTGGTTCCAGTCAAATGAGATTAAAAGCGTTCCATTTGAAAACCATTTTCTCTGGAGAAATGCGTTCAGCTGAAATTTGCTGGAGCAGATCGTTGTGAAATACCTGGTTAATTTGACATTTCTCTGTACAAAGTAGAGTTTGTACAGCTCAGTTTTTGTTTTAGCGCTGTAAGGTACTGGATTTGCAAACTGATCATAGCCCAGCAAGCTTAAGAGGGATCTACTGAATGACGGGACAAATAGCAAATCTCCTGAACTGATAAATTGTAGGATTAAAGAAAGGGGAAGAACTGAGAAGATATTGGAACTGATGGGATTTCATTCTAAGTCAAGTCAGGTACTTAAAGAGAGGTAACGCGAGAAAGGAAGAGAAAGAAAGAAACAGACTGAAAGAAAAAATGTCATAATATCTCTTTCAGGTTGTAAGTTTGCTCACTGGGCTGGAAGGTTTGTTTTCAGATGTTTTGTCACCATGCTAGGTAACATCATCAGTGAGTCTCCAGTGAAGTGTCTTGGTCTGTTGTGGTGGGTGATATCATTTCTGGTTCTTTTTCTCAGAGGTTGGTAAATGGGATCCAAATCAATGTGTTTATTGATGGAGTTCCTGTTTGAACGCCAGACCTCTAGGAATCCCCATGTGTGTCTCGGTTTAGCCTGTCCTCTGATGGATGTGTTGTCCCAGTTGAAGTGATGTCCTTCTCCGTCTGTATGTAAGGATGCTAGTGATAGTAGGTCATGTCTTTTGGTAGCTAGTTGGTGTTCATGTATCCTGGTGGCTAGTTTTCTGCCTGTCTGTCTGATGTAGTGATTGTAACAGTCCTTGCATGGTATTTTGTAATGACATTCATTTTGCTGGTTGTTGGTATAGGGTCCTTTCGGTTCATCAGCTGCTGTTTCAGTGTGTTGGTAGGTTTGTGGGTTACCATGATGCCAAGGGGTCAAAGTAATCTGGTAGTCATTTCAAAGATGTCTTTGATGTATGGTACTGTGGCTTATCACATCTCAGGAGACCAAGGTACATAAATATAAAGTGGAACAGAACACCAGCACTTCACCGGAGGCTCACTGACGATGTTACCTAGTGCGGTGACAATATGCTTGAAAACAAATGTACCAGTTCAGCAAGCAAACTTACACCCTGAACCTCAACCTGAGCTACACATCTTTGCAAGAATCGCAATATCACTTTAAAATTTGGCATTTTTGAAGTCTCTGGCAATAATTCATTGCCTGGGGAAAATAGATGAAATTGTCCACTTTCTGGGCTGGTGATATTGATTGACAATTGTAAGCAATTATCATATTGTTAAAACTGTACCCATGCTATTCATTTCTAGATATCTTTCTGTGGAAAATCTAATGGGCAGTTAATGAGCAAACCTCATAAAATCAGAGGAAGGTTCAGGGTGAAAAGTTATTTTGGTAATTGCCATTTAGTGCAAATCATTCAGCAGCGAGTGGCGATTTGTTGTTCTTGGGGTATCTGGTTTTTGCCTTGGTTGGTGATTTTTTTTTTGTTTTTCTAACAATGTACAGATTCCAACAAATCTTGGCCCAACATCTTGAGAAACTGGCATAAAGATTGCAGGGCTGCACCTATGTTGTTTATACCATGCTGCCTCTGACATATGAGCATCTGGCTGTCTCCATGGAAAGGTGGAGAGCCAAGTCCATTAATCTCAATGTCTGCTCGATGAATGTAAAGACCTGAGCTCCAACACTCAAGTTGATAGGAGGAAGAGGGACCTTGACCTCACTCCAGGTGCCCCTTCCTCACAAGGAGACAGGACAGTTCCAACTGGCACCCAGCCTGAGGGAAACCATCTTCAGGCCACCCCAAAAGCCTCCTGTCAGGACACTCCAAAGGAGGCCACCTCTTACCTGCTAGCTCCCCCCCCCCCCCTTGGTCCTGTAAGAGATCGAGCCATGGAGAGTGTACGCACTCAACATATTTGGTGTCTCTCGCTACAAAGGATTGGCTGACTATGACTCCAAGGCCACTGTAAGGCCCAATCTTTCCACCCCATCTCCAGACCCTGGAACTGCATCTAAATGTAGTGGGAAGGAAAGGAGGAAGAAGACTTTCTAACGACGCATTAATGATAAATCATTGTAAATTTATTCTCACGTTTGTAAACAAATGATCACTTTTCATCTTCAATTGTGTGTGTAAATGTCTATCTAGCAGCTACTACAAGAGTGAAGATACAGGGTCTAACCATTCTTAGTGCTAACTAAGGTTTAATGGTCCAAGGTACGAAGTGAGTAGTTTCTAAACTATATGGGCAATGGAATACGATTGCTACTTTGGCAACTAGGATGGATCTTACCTGGCTGCAATACATTGATTGTACATCGCAGCAATTAATGGCATTGATTCCTCATGCTGGATGATGTGATCAAGAGTTCTTGATGCCAAGATTTGTAGTCTTGAATGCCTCAAGTTGGTGCTTTTAGATGTTTATCACCTGGACTGTACGGTTGTCCATGTAATGCTGTTGTCCTTTGAAGGACCTGAAATCAATTGAAAGTGAAGCTCCTTCCGCACTGATTGAAATGCTTACTTGCTATTTGCAGTTACATTGTGCACTTGTTATCTGCAGCACAATGGAAAGAAAACTTGGTCACCTTTCACACACATATTCTCAGGCTCAGCTTCTTATCCCCAAATGCACACTTTTCCCTTGGTAACTGATGCACACAAAAAAGTCTCTTGTTGCTTGCTAGTGAGAATCTTGTCTTGTTGTTCAACACTTTTGAAAATAGGACTTTCTACTCTTGATATCAAGAAGTCCTCACTGGCTATCTCATACAATTTTCATAAATCGGCCACCACATTGTCCATTGCCTGGGAAAATTTCGCTCAGGCCTATTTTGGAAATGTATTTAAAGATGCCACGTTTGACCAGCTTGTGAAGTTCAAAAGGTTAATATATGTCATGGGTGACAAACTTGATGTCTGAAGGTAATAAATGTTAAGGGAAAGAATATACAAAACAGAATATTAACGATACTAATAATTTGAATTAAGCCTTTAATTTTTGCCACTAAAATTTGCCAAATGAATAATTATCCATTACAAAGGAATAATGGAAAAGTTCTAACCGTGCTTAATATTAAACAAATGCGGTTCAGAAAACCAGCATGGAAGATGATCGCTGGAAACCAACTGATATCGTTAAAAGAGTATCATGATTCAAATAAGCTTTTGGCACATTTATAAATATTATTCCAAATGGACGTCAAGTTGGATATTTAGTCTTTGTTTGAAAATCAGGCATTGAAATAATTTTCAAGGCATGGACCTGCACTTGTCAGAGATGCACTGACAGTTACATTCTTCGGGAAAGCAGCCCATCAATAGGCCATCACTGCAATGGTGATCCAGCTAAGGACAGTGAGCAGGTTCCAAGGTCAAAGGCCAAAGGGCATGCAATATCCTGCAGCATAGTTATCAGCTTCATCGGAGAACTGGGCATTACTGAGGTAGATAAAGGGAATGCAAGGTTGCCTTAATGGAGGAACCATTAGAAACTTGATGAAGATTTGAACATAATGAAGGACTACCAGTCAGGCCATCAGCTAGGGTGGGTGAGATAAGGGGCTGCTGATCTTTTGGCATGTCCCAGGAAGCAACTCCCAATTGCTGTTAGCCTCCTGATTCTACATGGCATACCATCCTTATTTTGAATTTTTTTCAGGGGTTCTTTTGAATTCTTGCCTTGACAGTCAACTATGCTTGTTGTGGATTAAGCATTTATACATTGATTATGCTATGGGATAATCTCTTTAATTCAGTATAAATTTAAGTACTGAAGAGGGTATTATGATCTGCTTTGAGTTGTGCCTGACAATAAGTCAGGGTGGTTTGGTTACTATGGGACAGGAATGTCCAAGGTGAGACTGACTGGGACCAAAGTAAAATGATCATTCTTAAAAATAAAACCAAAAGCAACAGAACAGGCTTTTGACCTCCAAGTTCTTGGGTAGAAAAAAAGAGAAGGGAGTAGGGACAGAGATCTCACTGAAAGAGAGACTAGCTACTACTGGTTTAGTCATCAGAAAGTAGAAGCTGTGAGTTCTCTGTAAGCTACCAAGCTGGAATACAGGAGTGAAGACAGGTTCCAAATGAAAAGGTGCATCCCTTGGGCAATTTTAAGGAATTTGAAATCTCTAAAGTAGATCATGTGTGACCATAACACCAATAAAGACATGGAAGCAGAAGCAGGCCACTCTGCCCATCGAGTCTGGTCTGGAATTCAATGAGATCACAGTTAATGTGATAACTTCACTTCCCTGTGATTTTCCCACAACTTCTATTTTCTTCTATTTCATCCTTAAATTTATTTAGTGACACAGCCACTACAACCCTCTGTGGGTAAGAAACCCATGATTTACTACCCTCAGAAAAAGGAAATCCTTCCTTATGTTTGTCATAAC
Organism: Chiloscyllium plagiosum; assembly: GCF_004010195.1. NCBI lineage: Eukaryota > Metazoa > Chordata > Chondrichthyes > Orectolobiformes > Hemiscylliidae > Chiloscyllium > Chiloscyllium plagiosum. The sequence continues at coordinate 9,791,463 of NC_057741.1, forward strand.
TGGGTAACTGCTGACTTTGACATTATGCCCTCTGGTCCTAGACTCTCCCACAATGGGAAAGAAAATTGCACATCTACATGGTAAACACCTTAAGCACCTTGTATTTTTTCAATAAGGTTGTCTCTTATTCTTCTCACTCCAATCAGTACAGGCCCAAACTACTCAGTGTCTCTTCATAACAAAGTCCCTCCAGAATCAATCCAGGGAAAGATCTCTCGACTGCTTCTTATGCTGGTATATCTTTAATTGGATAACAAGACCAAAACTTGTTCACAAAATTTTAGCTGTCATCTAACTTTTTTTTAGATTTAGATATTGCATTCTCTTTGAAACTAAGGCCAATGTGCCACTTCCATATTATCTGCAGAAATTCTATGCTAGCTTTTTGTGATTTATGCATAAAGAATCCCAAAATTATCTTTGTCGCAGCTTTCCACAACCTTCCTCCATTTTGAATATTAATCAGCACCTCAATTCTTCCAGCCAAAGTGCATGATCTCATATTTTCCCACATTACATTCTATCTGGCAGGTTTTTGCCTATTCTATTAGCTTATTACAATTTCAATTTAGGACTGCCCCAAAAAAACTGAGTGAAGTGCCTTTTGACGGCTAGTTGACATCGTGACTTGGCAAAACATAGAGAAAGAAATGCATTGACAGCTAGGTGTGGTTTTTGACCAATTCTTATATGAGAACTAATTTTGTGAAAAGTGGAACAGAAGAGTTAACAAAGTGAGATTACAGAAATTGAACCTGGTGAATAAATATGAGTAAATCAAAGAGTAGAGACAAAGCAAGAGGGAAAATGATAAAAACTCTACCAGTAAAAGACAAAGATTTGGTCGTATAGACGTGAGTCTGGTGAAAAAAAATGAAAAATAAGAAGACATTGGATAAACTGGATATTTTTCATTGAGCTTGACTATCGTGAATACAAGTAACAGCTCAGGATTAGCTGTAAATCACAAAATGGTGGGCTGGGAGAAACTCATGAAAACTACAATCACATGGAAGTGTTACTGAGCAAACTGCTGATAGAGGTTTTTTTCTAATGACAGAATAGATAGGGAGAAACTGTTCCAGCTCATGAAAAAAAAAACAAAAACCAGAGGGCACAGTTTTGAAGTGTTTTATAAAAGAAGCAATGTGGGGTGAGAAAAAAGTTTGTCACAGCAAACGGTTCCAGTATGGAATGTTCCACGTGGAATTGTGGTACAGGCAAGTTCAACTGAGGCTTCCGAGAGGGTATTGAATCGATATTTAAATCAAAACAATGGCAGGCTCATGGCGGAAAGACAGTAGTTTGACACTACGTCAAGATTTAGAGAGCTGACACTGACAGGATAAGCCAAAGGGCCTCCTTCCCCACTGTAATAATTCAGTGGTTCAGGTCCTGAGTAAATTGTTGGAGTTGGGAGATGACATGTTTCCTGTTCTTGATGGACCTCATCTGAGGGTCTGGAAAGAAGTGACTCATGAGATAGTTGATGCATGGGTTTTAATTGTTTTCCAAAATTTTCTGAATTCAGGCAATGTTCCATTGGATTAGAAAATAGTGAATTAAACTACTTTATTCAAAAATGGATGGAGCCAGAATGACGACTACTGTCCAGTTAATTTAACATTTATTCGAGGGAAGATTTGACAAACCATTTTTAAGTACATTGTAGTAGAGTACTTAGAAAGGTTCAAAGTAATCAGGCAAGATCAGTATAGTTTTGGTAAAAAAGTAACAGACCAAGTTTTTGGAGTTCTGTGTGTGAATAAAAGAGGATGTATTGTATTTAGATTTCTGGAATGCTTTTTTAAAAAAAGCTAATGGGATAGCAGGTAATAAATTGCCATGGCGATTTATAAATGAGCCAACTTCTGTTTCACGAGATATATTGAATGGTGTGCCACAGTGATCAGTGCTTGGGTTTTAACTGTATACAATTTATACAAATTAGTTGGTTGAAGAGATGGCAGGCATGACAAAGTCCAAAGGTTTTTTGTGAAGCTTTTTTCTCATTAACAAGATTGTTTGGCGTGCAAACAGTTAACCCAAGTTGACACCCACTCGATGCATGTCACTCAGATATGACGTGGCGGGGGGGGGCGGGGGGGGCTTGGCCCAGCCCTGCCAGCCCTCAATTCTGTTTCAGGGCCTGTTTTACTCAGTGAGTCTGCTTCTCCAGTAAGATTTTTAAAAATTTCACCATCAAATTGTCACTTATTCTGAAATTCGAAAGATTCTGAATTCTGAAAACCAGCTGGTCCCGAGCATTTCGGATAAAGGATTGTACACCTGTATTTCGTTATTTTTGCATTTAGATTGCTTGTTATAATAAAAGTCTTTAAACCTGGGAATCATATCCTGTAATTCTTCAGCATTGTTTCAAGTTGTTTAAACCCTTTCAGCACCATGGAAATTGCAATAAAATGAAAAATGTATATGTATAACCAGAAACCAGTATTCAGAGGTTTGATTATAATTTTTTTCATCTGACATTATTTTCTTTCTTTTATATTTCAAGTCAAGCAGGTATCTGGATAATTTTATGTTGATTTTACCAGCAATTATGCCAGCACCAGTGTGAAACTATTCATGCAACCAAGCTACAATTTTTACATTTTCTACATTTGAGAGTTAGTTGGTATTTTTGCCCATGTGTATAATGTAAAATAATTTCCTGTTTTATCCCTAAATAGCAACATGATATTTTTAACAATTTTCCACTTTATTTAATGAGGCACTTTTCTTGGTTGGTGATCTTCAAGGAAATTGTCTCTCAGGGCTACTGGATTCATTTTCTCATGCTAAGCTGTTCTCCAATCCCATGGAAAGCACTTCTCTGTTCATTTATGCCAGCCCAAATAATCTATAGGATACAGTTATTAAAGTTGACACTTCTATACCTTATTCATTCAATCATTTCTCTAATATGCACAGTTTTAAACTAAGTTCATACTGAAGGCTGGATTCTTTTGGTTTTGTTAGATTAAATTTAGATTTGGATTTTATTGTCATGTATACTCAAGTACAGAAGTACAGGAGTCCAGTGAAAAGTGTTTAATGTTGCCACATACAGCTCCATCATAGGTACAAAGGTACCTAGGGTCAAAAAGCTGAAGTACAAAGCAGTCAAAGAGAGAAACAAAGTTAAAAAGTTAAGCATTACAGACCAGCATAGAATAAGTGGAAAGTTAAAGAAATATGTTAATACTTAACATTGAAGTCCTTCTTAATGTTAACCAGAAAAATTAAGAAATAAGTTAAGAGCTCAGTAGTCTTTCTTCAGTGTTTAGCCATGCAGGGACCTCCACCTCTTCTGCTTAGTTCACTCTTGGGGACACCTCGGGGAGACCTCAGCTGTTTGTTCTCCCCATAATCCAGGAACCTCCATCACTGCTCATTCATCCCATTTTGGGCTCAACTCAGAATGAGAAAGTTCGCCCTCTGAACCCGACACAGCTAGCTAAATGGGGCACAGAGCATTTTCAACAGCAAGGACAGACTAGCAGAAAATCTGAATACGCAGCAACTTGAGAAGAGTTGGCAGCAGACACGACTCAAAGATACTCTTAAACATCCATTTAGCTATCGCCCTGGAGTAAAGTTTAAAAAGGATTGACTGCTGCAGACAGAAGGCGGAGTGATTTAGGTTGTATGGAAGAAAAATAGAAACATAGAAAATAGAAGCAGCTGTAGGCCATTCAGCCCTTGAATTTTGCTCGATTTATTATGATTATGGCTGATCATCTATCTTTTTGACCTGTCCTTGCTTTTTCCCCATATCTTTTGATCCTTTTAGCCCTAGGTGTTGTATCCAACTCCATCTTAAAATCGTACAATATTTATACAAAGCAGGTGGTTAAGGCATCACCTCCATAATACAGGGACTTTCAGAAGTGCAGAAAGGGATTAATGAATTTACAAGGGTGGCTAAAGCACTGGGCTAATCCACTTTGTCTACTATTGTTTGGTTTGTAACTCACCTCCTTCCCTCTCATGTTGCTTCTCTGTCAGCCACTGTCGCCAAGGAAACATAATTAGGCAAAAAGAATCATTTGCACTCAATTGGCAGTGGTACTCTTGCCAGGTCACCTTGCATCTGACAAGGAGCCTCTACTGATCTGGAATGACGGTTCAATTCCAGGGATGACTTACCGGAGTCCTGATGATGGGATTTATATGCCTTGCTGGGAAAACATATATTTAGATCAAAAATATTCTTTTAGCAGCTTCTTCTCTACCTGAATGTGAAATGTCGGGCATAATCACTGACAAATAACTGCAATTATATTAGGGACACTACCTCTAAGCTAGCAGTTCCAGGTTCAAAGCCCACCTCTTCCAGAGGGATGTCATAACTTTTCTGAATGGGTTGATTAGAAAATATTTACTGAAAGTCCTGAGCACAGGATTGGCTCCAATGCTGTGAACTATAGTCAAATTATACAACATTGCAAGATTGGAACTGAAGTGTCAAGAAGGTGGTCATACAGAGGTTTATAATATCATGAGGGGTATAGATAAGGTGAATGACAGGTGTCCTTTCCCCAGGGTAGGAGATTTCAAGGCTAGGGGCCATATTCTTAAGGTGAGAGGAGAAAGATTTCAAAATGACAGGAGGGTTTTTTTTTACATAGAGAGTGATTCGTGTGTGGAAGAACTTCCAAAGAATGTGATGTATGCTGGTACAGTTATGACATTTAAAAGGCGTTTAGATCAGTCCACGAATAAGCAACGTTTGGAGTGATATGGGCTAAGTGCAGGCAGTTAGGACTAGTTCAGTTTGGGATTATAGTCAGCATGGGCTGATGGACCAAAGGATCTGTTTCCATACAATATGACTCCATGACTCAATAAGAAAATGAGCCAAGGCAGAATGATGCTCATCCCTAGTAGTGTCACGTCTAACTTTACAGTTCTTGCTGTAGCCTCAGAAAGTCAGAAAATATTACTTTTGCTCTGGCACCAGCTAAGCTACTTTGACTTGGTTAGTGAGAAAGAAGGGGATTCTCAATGTACATGACGATTTGAATATGGAGAAGGAAAGAACCATTCTCCAGATGGATGGAAAGAGCACTGCCCTTGGTGGAGGAACTTGACCCTTGACTGGGCTGTCTTCCAAGGATCCAACAGGAGCCTAAAGTGAAATTTTAGATTACCTATTGTCAGCTGTTTCATACTTGGGGACTTTATTGCATCTATTCTCTATCCTTATTTATAAAAGCCTTATTGGGATCAAAAGCTATGGCTGGAGAGAAACAGCCAAGCCCCACAAACTAGTAAGAATTCTCCCTTCCACTGCAATTGTCACCAGAACCCCACTGTCTGTGTCATTCATTGAACATCACTCCTAACCATGGGCTGTGGCAGCATCTCTCTCTTGTGTCTTTCAGGCACCTGCAGGCTGCTGACAATCTTGATGGAGAAACAGGCTGGTCCATCTGAATTCTACAGCTTCAAAGGACATCTTAGAATGCTTGCTGATTTTTCATTATTTTCATGTTCTTATCAGTTTTGAGTTGGAGCTGTGAACTGGGGACTGAGAGCTAAAGTTGACTTTTGGACAGAAGTTAGCAGCTAGTGTTAGAAGGAAAACAGACTAAACAAACTTTTGCTTATTTGTGAGGCCAAGCCTGGAAGTTAACTGAAGGTTGGTTCCTGATCAGTAGGTTTTGCAGGCACTCTATCACCGAGCATTATGTTTAAATAGATCACAGAAAGTGGCTATTAATGATGTCAGTACCAGAGAATTAATACCAGCAAGTCTGGGAGATGCTATACTCAACAGAGAGCAGATGTTGAATGGTAATGGGACCTTGTGGAGAAGATGGTCGGTCAATCAGAGAGTGGATAGAATTCAAATTAAGTTTCAAACTGCATTTTCTGTGAGAAGTATGTCTGATTATTGATGCTAAAGCATGAAGATTAGCATCATCCTGACCCTAACCTCCCATGAGCAGCTCGTAGAAGCTCAGAGAACAGAAAATTAAATTACAGGTATTACTGCCCTTATTGGAGTGAACTATAAAGACTGATATCTTTAGAAATTAAACCAAAAAAACATTATCAATGCTTATGGAACAACGTATCATGAAAACCAACTTCGGTAATCTGGCCAGTTTTGTAATTTTCTATTATTTATCCGTTAACTTTATTTGTTTACCAATCTGTCTTTTGTGTGAATGGGGCTGCAAATAAAAGATTTTGGGTTGAAATCATTGACCTATTAGATTACTTTCTTGTCCCTTTTTGTCTGCGAGTGTTACTATATTGTTAATAAATTGCTAAGTCTTTTGCTTAAGGTACAAACCAATGTCTGCTTGTTGGCAGACTCTGGGATTGGTTATTCAAAAGTCTGGGTAAAAACAATAACTGCAGATGTTGGAAACCAGAGTCTAGATTTAGAGTGGTACTGGAAAAGCACTGCAGGTCAGGCAGAATCCGAGGAGCAGTAAAATCAACATTTCGGGCAAAAGCCCTTCATCAGGAATAAAGGCAGAGAGCCTGAAGGGTGGAGAGATAAATGAGAGGAGGGTGGGAGTGGGGAGAAAGTAGCACAGAGTACAATAGGTGAGTGGGGGAGGAGATGAAGGTGATAGGTCAGGGAGGAGGGTGGAGTGGATAGGTGGAAAAGAAGATAGGCAGGTAGGACAAGTCATGGGGACAGTGCTGAGCTGGAAGTTTGGAACTAGGGTGAGGTGGGGGAAGGGGAAATGAGGAAACTGTTGAAGTCCACATTGATGCCCTGGGGTTGAAGTGTCCCGAGGCGGAAGATGAGGCGTTCTTCCTCCAGGCAGGTAAAACTTTGATGGATGTGAAAGGCTCCTTTAGGGCCTTGGATGGAGGTGAGGGAGGAGGTGTGAGTGCAGGTTTTGCAATTCCTGCAGTGGCAGGGGAAGGTGACAGGATGGGAGGGTGGATTGAAGGGGGGCGTGGACCTGACCAGGTAGCCACGGAGGGAACGGTCTTTGCGGAAGGCAGAAAGGGGTGGGGAGGGAAATATATCCCTGGTGATGGGGTCCGTTTGGAGGTGACGGAAATGTCGGCGGATGATTTGGTTTATGCGAAGGTTGGTAGGGTGGAAGGTGAGCACCAAGGGCATTCTGTCCTTGTTACGGTTGGAGGGTTGGGTCTGAGGGCAGAGGTGCGGGATGTGGACAAGATGCGTTGGAGGGCATCTTTAACCACATGGGAAGGGAAATTGCGGTCTTTAAAGAAGGAGGCCATCTGATGTGATCTGTGGTGGAACTGGTCCTCCTGGGAGCAGATACGGTGGAGGCGGGGGAATTAGGAATACGGGATGGCATTTTTGCAGGAGGTAGGGAGGGAAGAGGTGTAATCCAGGTAGCTGTGGGAGTCGGTGGGTTTGTAAAAAATGTCAGTATTACGTCAGTCATCATTAATAGAGATGGAGAGGTCCAGGAAGGGGAGGGAGGTGTCAGAGATGGTCCAGGTAAATTTAAGGTCGGGGTGGAATGTGGTTGTGAAGTTAATGAATTGCTCAACCTCCTCACGGGAGCACGAGGTGGCGCCAATTACAGTCATCAATGTAGCGGAGGAAGAGGTGGGGAGTGGTGCCGGTGTAATTACGGATTAGGAACCATGCTGGGATCTCTGAAGGTATTAATTTTAGTGCGTTACAAATACAAAAGTAGAAAAGTTGAGTTGACAGTCTGTCTCCACATCACAACAAAATCATATTGCTGCTTTCTGCACACAATACTGATGCGTCTGGGGTTGGGGGGAGTGGGGGAGGTGGGTTTAAGGTGTAGATTGCTTGGGAGATTAGTTGTAGATTATTTGGAAGAACATAATGGTGAGCACCTCACTGTGAAAGTGCTGTAGCTGGCTAAAGAAGTAACAACACAGGTCACTGGTGCTCAGAGAACTGCGAGAGAGCAGGCACCCCTATGGCCCCAGGGCAGGAGAGATCCCCATGGAGACAGCAGTGAGAGAATTCCCCAAAATGAACATGGTGACCCAGAAGCAGCAGGCAGGTATAGGCGAGGCAATAGCCCTCAGAGCCCAGACTCTACAGTATAGCAGACATGCTATCGACACCCAGGTGCCTCAAGCATACCAGCATCTGTCAACAGGTTGATGACTGCCATGGAAAGACAGATCCAACACACTTAGGATCAACTGCATATGCACATAGACCTCCACTTCATTATCCTAACCTTTGGTCCTAATGACTGAAGGCATAGTGACAGGGGGATAGGGAACCTTGAGCTTGGTCCAGACATCTCTTCCTCCCGAGGAGACTGGGTGATGTCAGGAGCCACACAGCTAGAGGAGGAACCTCACACAGGTCCCTCAAATGTCTCCACTTTGGACACTCCAAAGGTGACCAGGCTATCCATCTCCACCTGCCTGTCCCCCTCCAACCTTTCAAAATTGAAGCCCAGGAGAGTGCTCTTGCCTCTGACAAGAGGACCCTCAGCAAGTCTGTGCAGTCTAGGCACAAAAACACCTGGGTCCTCCCGCCCAATCCTCCAAGGCCAATGGTTGCCTGTCTGGGAGTCCCTGCTGTAGTCTTTCAGTTTCCAGTGAGCTGAAGGTCTCAACTTACTAAATGTCCTGAGGGTGGATCAGACAGGTGCCATCGAGATATTGAGAGGTTGGCAATTATCAGATGAAAATGTTTGCAGTTGATGGCCTTGGGCCACACCCTGAGTTATTTTCTTGTGGTTCAGAGAGTGTTGCTGGAAAAGCACAGCAGGTCAGGCAGCATCCCAGGAGCAGGAAAATCGACATTTCGGGCTGGAGCCCTTCATCAGGAATGAGGCTAGGACCCTTGGGTATGGAGAGATAAATGGGAGGGGGTGGGGCTGAGGAGAAGGTAGCTGAAAGTGCAATAGGAGGATGGAGGCGGGAGTAAAGGTACTAGCCTCCACTATCACCATTCCCTCACCACCCGACGCCTGGAGGAAAAACATCTTATCTTCCACCTCGGGATCCTTCAATTCCCGGGTATCAATGGACTTTACCAGTTTCCTCATTTCCCCTGCCCTCACCTTACCCCAGTTCCAACCTTCCAGCTCAGCACTACCTTCATCACCTGTCAATGTTCCTTCCCACCCCTCCCCCCTCCTATTTATCTCTCCATTCCCGACGCTTCTAGCCTCATTCCTGATGATGGGCTTTTGCCCGAAATGTCGATTTTCCTGCTCCTCAGATGCTGCCGGACCTGCTGTGCTTTTCCAGCAACACACTCTCAACTCTGATCTCCAGCATCTGCAGAGCTCACTGCCTCCTTGCTTTCTTGTGGTGACCAACGTGGAAGTCCTTCAGTGCCAGTGGTGAGCTGAAGTCACCAGGACCTTGCTCTGAACTCCATTTCAAGAATTCCCAACATCTAGGTTGCTCAGAGCAGATTCACAGCATGGAATGATGCATATTAACCAAGTTGTATTTGTAGTTATGAAGGTTGTTAACAAGCAGTAATCCCCCTTAGTGGGGAACTTACTGCTGCCAAAGAAGAATCTCCACTTGACACCTGGAAACTGTTCCAGACTTTGAGATAGATCTCGCCAGAATTCTCACATGACTCTCACATTGCTAAGGACCAGAACAGTTACCCTCAAAATATTTTAAGAAGGTAGCCTAGATCTTAACGTTTTCTTATTTTAAAGGTAAACATAATGTGCCTGTTCGCAATGCAATGTGATTGGTCAAGCCAACTTGATGTTAAGCAGAACACAATATATTTAAACATTGTAAATGAAATGCAACCAACAAAAGAGGCATTTAGAACAACTAAGCTCTATTGGAAACTTCACAGAATAATAGATATAGTAATTATTATTAATTAACTGTCCAATACAGTAACATCCCGTAACACACCCCTTTGCAAAATTCAGACACAGATTCTCACATGCAATTCTCCAATCCAGGAGGAAAAAAACACCAAGAGAAAATTCAGAGACGTAGCAGTCAGGAGGCACTCACTGAAGCTTTTGAGACCCCAATAGCTTATGCTTCAAGCTAAACCTAAAAAGTAAAAAAAAACTTTGAAAGCCTGGTCTGTGAGAGCTGGCCACACTCATGCTAATTCCATTGCTCCAACTTTTGAAAAAACATCCAAGTCCTCACAAGCTGTTTGCTCAAATGGTCTTCAGTAATGAGCTTGGTCTCTGCCTTACAACCTCTCTTCAAAAAAAGGACAATAAAACTTCTGGAAAGCCATTGCATTGTCACAACATTTCCTGACATCACCCATATCATTTGGACCCTTTACAATGCTTTCTTTTAGCTGATAAGGTCTCTAGTCTACAATTCTACTTACTACTATACAAAATAATCAGGACAGAAAAGTAGTTATGAAACCTCCTCCAAAAAAACTTATTAAGACATCACTTCAGCTCTAACGAACAAAATGACCTTCTTCCTCAGGAATTCTGCCACGCTGGTCATACTATGATCTCCACAGTTACGTTAATAATTGGGGTCTGTTATGACCCCCTCAAAACATTTCAAGAAGGTAGCCCAGGCCCTAAATTTTAATGGTGACTCTGCCTCCTCTCCAGAGATGCTGCCAGACTTGCTGAGTTTGTTCTGCAATTTCTGTTACTGTTGAAGTAAAATTGAACAATGAGTGTTAGTGCTGTGCTTATATGTGAATTGAGAGAGATGGATCGGTGAGTGATACAGCACCATTATTTCAGTGCTTTTATTATTTGCTTTTCAATTGTAAGTTAGTTGCAAGCATCCAAATGCACCATATACAAAGAATGTGCAAGAAGGTATCCTGTGCATTGCTGCAAAACAAAATGTACACCAATACATCATCAGTGCACTAAAAAAATGACCCATTCCTGCCTTGTCCAGTCTTGTCAGTAATAAGACAGATTGGTTGACATTACAGGACAGCAGTTAAGTAGAGCATCACTGCATCAATATCATGCACAGCCATTAGAAGAGCAATTTTATTATTTAACTACGTCTGCGCTGCTTTAAACCCAGGAGAGTTTAACAGAAGCATGCCTGAACACAAAACCAAAAGTTCACTTTTTAAAAACATAGATTATGCTGTGTTAATTCATTTATTATACATTGACTTTAATTTTTAACAGCAAGCAACTTGTAAAGAAACAATGAATGATTTATTGTGCACCAGACAACTAGAGAAAAGCCTATTATCGCCAATGGCCAAACCATGTCCATGGTATTTGAAAATATTGAGGATAATTGATTCTCTGGTTTTAATGACTATTCCATTGTATGCTATTGAGCAGTAATGGCTAAAGAAACACACATCCAGCATAAAGTAAGATAGTTACAAACACTTGTAAAACTCATACAGCAAAGCAATATTTTGCTTTAAAATAGACGAGGTTTAAATTTGCAATTAATTATTTGAATTTGATATTTCAACTTACACCATTGCCTGCCTTTGGATCGACTGGGATCTTAAAGATTCAACAATCAACATATTAGTTTGGAACAGAGCCCTTAAAACACTCGATAGTTTAGTGGCCATTCCAGCAGTACTGGTTACTAGCTGTGGGGTGTAAGAAAATAAGCAGTAGGAGCAGGAGCAGGTCATCTGGCCCATGGCTGACCTTTTTGTGGACCCAGCTCCACCTACCCGCCTGCTCACCATAACCCTTAATTCTTCTATACTGTTCAAATATCTATCTATCGTTGCCTTAAAACATTCAATGAGAAAGTCTCAACAGCTTCACTGGGCAGGGATTTCCACAGATTCCTAACCCTTTGGGTGAAGAAGTTCCTCCTCAATTCAGTCCTAAATCTGCTCCTTATTTTGAGTCTACGTCCCCTTGTTCTAGTTTCACCCGCTAGTGGAAATAACCTCCCTAATTGTATCCTATCTATTCCCTTCATAATTGAGGGGACATGAGATAGCGTTGGCAAATAGAATTAAGGAGAATCCAAAGGGTTTTTACAAATATATTAAGGACAAAAGGGTAACTAGGGAGAGAATAGGGCCCCTCAAAGATCAGCAAGGCGGCCTTTGTGTGGAGCCACAGAAAATGGGGTAGATACTAAATAAATATTTTGCACCAGTATTTACTGTGGAAAAGGATATGGAAGATATAGACTGTAGGGAAATAGATGGTGACATCTTAAAAATATCCATATTACAGCGGAGGAAGTGCTGGATGTCTTGAAATGGTTAAAAGTGGATAAATCCCCAGGACTTGATCAGGTGTACCCGAGAACTGAGTGGGAAGCTAGAGAAGTGATTACTGGGCCTCTTGCTGAGATATTTGTATCATCGATAGTCAGGTTGGCAAGCGTGGTGCCACTGTTTAAGAAGGGTGGTAAAGACAAGCCAGGGAACTATAGACCGGTGAGCCTGACCTCGGTGGTGGGCAAGTTGTTGGAGGGAATCCTGAAGGACAGGATGTACATGTATTTGGAAAAGCAAGGACTGATTAGGGATAGTCAACATGGCTTTGTGGGTGAGAAATCATGTCTGACAAACTTGATTGAGTTTTTTGAAGAAGTAACAAAGAAGATTGATGAGAGCAGAGCAGTTGATGTGATCTATATGGACTTCAGTAAGGCGTTTGACAAGGTTCCCCATGGGAGACTGATTAGCAAGGTTAGATCTCATGGAATAAAGGGAGAACTAGCAATTTGGATACAGAACTGGCTCAAAGGTAGAAGACAGAGAGTGGTGATGGAGGGTTGCTTTTCAGACTGGAGGCCTGTGACCAGTGGAGTGGCACAAGGATCGGTGATGGGTCTTCTACTTTTTGTCGTTTACACAAATGATTTGGATGTGAGCATAAGAGGTACAGTTGGTAAGTTTGCAGATGACACCAAAATTGAAGGTGTAGTAGACAGTGAAGAAGGTTACCTCAGATTACAACAGAATCTGGACCAGATGGGCCAATGGGCTGAGGAGTGGCAGATGAAGTTTAATTCTGATAAATGTGAGGTGCTGCATTTTGGGAAAGCAAATCTTAGCAGGACATATACACTTTATGGTAAGGTCCTAGGGAGTGTTGCTGAACAAAGAGACCTTGGAATGCAGGTTTATAGCTCCTTGAAAGTGGAGTCGCAGGATAGTGAAGAAGGTGTTTGGTATGCTTTCCTTTATTGGTCAGTGTATTGAGTACACTGTTGGGAGTCATGTTGCGGCGATACAAGACATTTGTTAGGTCACTGTTGGAATATTGTGTGCAATTCTGGTCTCCTTCCTATCGGAAAGATGTTGTGAAACTTGAAAAGGTTCAGAAAGGATTTACAAGGATGTTGCCAGGGTTGGAGGATTTGAGCTATTGGGAGAGGCTGAACAGGTTGGAGCTATTTTCCTTGGTGCGTCGGAGGCTGAGAGGTGACCTTAAAGAAGTTTACAAAATTATGAAGGGCATGGATAGGATAAATAGACAAAGTCTTTTCCCTGGGGTGGAGGAGTCCAGAACTAGTGGGCATAGGTTTAGGGTGAGAGGGGAAAGATATAAAAGAGACCTGACGGGCAACTTTTTCACACAGAGGGTGGTACGTGTATGGAATGAGCTGCCAGAGGATGTGGTGGAGACTGGTACAATTGCAACATTTAAAAGGCATTTGGATGGGTATATGAATAGGAAGGGTTTGGAGAGATATGGGCCGGGTGCTGGCAGGCGGGACTAGATTGGGTTGGGATCGCTGCTCGGCATGGACAGGTTGGACTGAAGGGTCTGTTTCCATGCTGTGCATCTCTATGACTCTATGACTCTCCTCATACCTCTTAATGGAACTTTAAGACTGATGTTCAAAATCCCAATATCCCAACTTGCTGTACCTCGAGGAAAGGATGACTTGGCATTTGGAAGTGGAAAGAGAGTCTGGCAGTCTCTAAACTTAAGCTTTACATGTGTACAGCAGAAAACTTGGAAAAGTTAAGTTATGGCCACTTAACAATTCACAAAGGTCCACCAAAGGTAATCCTCATGCAGGTCAGCAAATGGATGAAGAGTCCACCTGCTTGCCTCCATGAAAAATGTTGAAGTTTAGACTGGGCAGATTGGACTTTAATTTTCAGGTACAAATATGCAACAAGTGAGCAATGGCCATTCTGTTAATCTGTACAAGGCTGAACCTGTAGGAGTGGATCATGCAGTCACTCAAGTTTATTAGCTCTTGTCTTATCATTTCCCTTCATTGGTATCCCTACTGAATGCAATCTTTAAATCTCAGATTTTAAAATCCTGTTGTTCACAACCTTCTCGGGGAGAGAGATCCAGATTTCTGCCATTCATTCTGTATAAATGTACCTTCCAGATTTCAAGGATTTGTCTCTAATTTTCAGACGGTACCTCCTTTGTCTGGGATCCCTCAAAATATCTCTAGAAATAATGAACTAATAGACTGCAACAATTCAAGAAGCCAGCTCACACCACTTTCTGAAGGGCATATAGGGGTGGGCAATAAATCATGGCCCTGCCAGTGATACCCACGTCCCATGAGTGAATATTTAAAAAAGCTTCACTAAATACTTTAAGTACTAAAAATATAAATGTGGCCAAGATGGTGCCTGAAGCCCAATCCATCTTGAGAAAGGAGTTGAAGGCAGTGATATGAGCATCTACTCCGGGGTTTGTTAAATAACAGATTAGTACTGTTTTGAATGCATAAAATTTTAGATGTTGATTATGTTTTAGCCTGTTCCTTGAACTTAATGTAAAATTGGATCAAATCGATGATAACGTACCTCCATTCTTTGGTTACCACATGTACAATGTAGGGCAAAGCGAGGAGCGTCAGAGTCAGGAGCCTGATGAAGGGCTTATGCCCGAAATGTCGACTCTCCTGCTCCTCAGAGGTACAGGGTGATAGTACAAATGCATTTGAAATGCATTTGTGATGTCTAACATCTGAAAACAAAGGCAGAAGCAAATATTCTTGTAGTTGTTCATTTTGTAAATGTCTCAAAGACTTTAGATAGAGAGAGGGAGAGCGAGAGAAGACAACAGAGCTAAGATCTGTCAAGGGAAAAGATTGCATTCTTTGTTATAAACCAAGCAGAATGCTGGGGAAAGAAAGAAAGTTGTCCTCTGGTCAAAGAGCAGTATCTTGCAGCAACTTAAAGATGAGGGTGGGGAGGGTGTATTATTGATTAACAGTCAACAGTCATTGAGGTCAGACAGGAAAATGGAGTTAGGTTAATAATCAGATCAACCATGACTTTATTGAATGGTGGAGCAGGTTCAATGGGTTGAATGGCTGACTTGATCTTATTTCCTATCATTACGATGTTATGATCTTAGGTCTGCCCCCACCTTCTCCACTCCTGGTTGAATGTCATGGCAATGATAGGATGGCAGGCACTCCAGAACCTGCCTTATCTCCAAGTTCATTACTAAACTGCTGCTAAAAAATCATGTTCCATGAAAATTGGATCCAGTCCACACTTAATTTCTAAATCTTCAGGGTACATTCAAATCATGATAATCATTGATTTGCCAAAAAGTTGCATGTTAAATTTCAAAGACATTGCATAGTTGCAAAGACCCATGATGTGGAGATGCCATGATGTTGGACCAGGGTGGACAAAATTAAAAATCACTCAACACCAGGTTGTAATCCAGCAAGTAAATCTGTTGGACTATAACCTGGTATTGTGTTATTTTTAACAAAGACCCATTTAGGTACTATTTCCACCCTTTGGACAAAATAACCCCAGATTTATTTCATCTGACATAGTAATTCCTATCATTTTATACTCCTTGATTACATCCTCAACTTCTTCATTTAGGGAATTACAAGCCAAGTTTACACAGCTTGTTCTTAGAATTTAATTTTGTTTTAGCCTGGCATCATTCTGTTGGATCTTCACTGTATGCTTCCAGGGCCAATAGATCTTTCTTGAGATACAGTCAAGTCATCAGAACTGAAAATAATAAAAGCTGCGAAAACAGCATAAAAGAAAAATATATCTCGGGTATCAAGAACAAAATGAATGGACATTACAAGGATAATAAAGGAGAGCGGTGGGTTAATAGAGGCATGAGATCTGAAAGATAGACTCAGGTGACATTGTAATTAAAAATCCAGAAGGACCAGTTTTGCAAAATATTTATTTTGCATTGGTTTTCAAGAGGATGAGATGTGTATCCCAATTGCTGCAGTCCTCACTTCCTGTCTTCCTCTCCCTGTCGAAAGCCTCTGAGACTTTAAGAAAGTGCACAAAAACAATAATATTTGCTTCTGCCTTTATTTGCAGATGTTAAACTTCACAAATTTCAATTACATTTGTACTGGCACCCTGTGCCTCATGGTAATTAAGAAATGGAGTTATGTTATCAGGCAGAAGTTATAGTTGATCATTGATTTTATTCAATTTTATATAAAGTTAAAGAAACAGGCTAAAACATAATCATCATATAAAATGTTGCATTCAAAAGATGCCAAATACACAAGAAAAAATGAATCAAGCAGAAAATGACTCAGCTTGCTAAGTTTAATAAAAATTATATAATTGTAATAGAGAAAATAATGACCCAAGTCTTGAAATCTGAGTCAGAATCCATTTTTCAATCCAGATTGGGAGATTTTTGAGGAGGTTGTGTACTTCATTGGATCTGATCCCAGGACTCCTCTGGGAACATTAAAATGCCCATTGGTGGAGGTCAGGTATCCTATCTAAGCGGTAAGATACCTCTCCAATAATATAATGTAGGCATGAATACTTAGTCATGATTTGGAGATGCCAGTGTTGGACTGGGGTGTACAAAGTTACAAATCACACAACACCAGGTTATAGTCCAACAGGTTTACTTGGAAACACTAGCTTTCGGAGTGACGCTCCTTCATCAGGTGGTTGTAGAGTGCATAATTGTAAGACACAGAATTTATAGCAAAAGTTTACGGTGTGATGTAACTGAAACTATACATTGAAAAATACCTTGATTGTTTGTTAAGTCTCTCATCTGTTCGAATACCATGATAGTTTCACTTCTTTCATATGTAAATCACAAAACTCTTTTTAAAAGTTACATTCTCAGGTTAACTGTAACAATTGGTGTCAGCACAGGTAAGATGTTAAGATGTTGAAGGTGTTAGCTCCCCTGTGTTCCCTGTCTGTGCCATAATGTTTAGAATGATTCTAATCTAAAAAGTGAATTAACAGAATCTCACATGGATTCATGCAGTTTTTGAGCAAAGTCCAATGTAACTCTGCAAGTACAAATTCACCCCACAAACGTACATGTGTATGTGTGCATGTGGGTTTTCGTGTGTGTGTGTCAGGGGTGTGAGTGTGGGAGTGTGTGTGCCTGTAGGAGTGTGTCTGAGTGTCTGTGTGCATGTCCATGTATAGGAATGTGTGTGTGTATGTGTATAGTGCAATAGTGGTCACCTGTAGTGTGACATGAACCCAAGGTCCCAGTTGAGGCCCTCCCTATGGGTACCAAACTTAGCTATCAGCCTCTGCTCGGCCACTTTTCACTGCTGCCTGTCCCGAAGTTTGCCTTGGAGGATGGTCACCCGAAGGTTCGAGGTCAAATGTCCTGGACCACTGAAGTGTCCCCAACTGGGAGGGAACCCTCCTGTCTGTTGATTGTTGAGCGGTGCCCATTCATTCGTTGTTGTAGCCTTTGCTCGGTTTGCCCAATGAACCATGCGTCCGGGCATCCTTGCCTGCAGCATATGAGATAGACAACCTGTCTGTTGATTGTTGTGTGGTGCCCATTCATTCGTTGTTGTAGCCTTTGCTCGGTTTCCCCAATGTACCATGCGTCCGGGCATCCTTGCCTGCAGCATATGAGATAGACAACATTGGCTGAGTTACATGAGTACCTGCCACGTACATTATCCCCATGTGCAATGGTGGTATGTATGTCCACACTCTGACACTTATTGCAGCACCCACCATTGTATGGAGTTGTCCTGAAAAGCAGGCAGCTTGCTACGAACAATGATCTGTTTGAGGTTTGGCGGTTGTTTAAAGGTGAGCAGTGGAGGTGTGGGGAAGGTCTTGGCGATAATGTGTTGCAGACTGCGAAGAACATGGCATAATTTTTCAGCTCCTGGGAAGTACTGAACAACGAAGGTTCCCTGTCAGTTGCAGCCCGTGTCTGTCTCCTGAGGAGGTCATTACGGTTCCTTGCTGTGGCACACCAGAACTGGCAGTCAATGAGATGAGCATCGTGCCCTGTTCTTGTGAGGGCATCCTTGAGTACTTCCAGGTGCCCATCATGTTCCTCCTCATCTGAGCAGATCCGGCGTATGCGTAGAGCTTGTCCATAGGGAATGGCTGTTTTAATATGTTTTGGGTGGAAGCTGGAGAAGTGTAGCATTGTGAGGTTGTCTGTGGGTTTGCGGTAGAGTGTGGTGCTGAGGTGTCCATCCTCGATGGAGATGCATGTGCTCAAGAATGAGACAAATAGTCGAGAGTAGTCTATGGTGAGTTTGATGGTGGAATGAAATTTGTTGATATCATTGTGTAGTTTTATCAGTGACTCCTCGCCATGCGCCCAGAGGAAGAAAATGTCATCAATGTACCTGGTGTATAATGTTGGTTGGAGATCCTGCATAGAGAAGAAGTCTTGTATTAACCTGTGCATAAAGATGTTGGCATATTGGGGTTCAAATTTGGTCCCCATGGCTGTTCCGTGTGTCTGGATGAAGAACTGCTTGTCAAAGGTGAAGACGTTGTGATCGAGGATAAAGCAGATGAGTTGTAGGATGGTGTTTGGAGATTGGCAGTTGTTGGTGTTGAGTACTGAGGCTGTTGCCGCGATGCCATCATTGTGGGGGATGCTGGTGCAGAGTGCTGAAACATCGATTGTGATGAGGAATGTTCCCGGTTCGACTGGTGCTGAATTTCTGTAAGAAATCCGTAATGTCGTGACAAAAGCTGGGGATCCCCTGTACAATAGGTTTCAAGATGCCTTCAACATAGTCGGAGAGATTCTCACACAGGGTCCCATTGCCTAATACGATGGGACGTCCTGGTGCATTGGCTTTGTGTATGTTTGGAAGGCAGTAGAAATTGCCTACGCGAGAAGTATGTGGGATGAGGGCGCGTAGGGAACTCTGAAGGACTGGATCCAAAGTCCTGATCAATGTGTTTAGTTTACGGGTATGTTCTTTGGTCGGATCAGCCAGTACTTGCTTGTAGTGTTCCTGGTTGTTCAGTTGTCGGTACACTTCCTTGCAGTAATCTGTTCTATTCTGAATGATGATGGCTCCTCCTTTACCTGCTAGTTTGATGACAATGTTGTGATTGGTTTTGAGAGCATGGATGGCATTGCGTTGTGATTGCGTGATGTTTTGCTATACCTCGTGGATACGGCTGATGAACCTGACACTTATATATGTCCTGACGGTTTGAGCATACACGTCAAGCCCAGGGCAGCAGCCTCCGGTGGGGTCCAAGTTGACTCCTTCTTTGGTCGCTCCTCTATGGATCCCTGTGATGACTGTTCCAGTTCATCAGTGGGCTCATTGGGATTACTGCTGGTACCTTGAAAGAATTCCCAGAGTCTCATTCGTCTGATGAACTCCTCCGTGTCTACTGCAAGAACCAAGGGGTCCATTTTGGTGATGGGGCAGAAATTGAGACCCCTGCTCAGGATTTCAATCTCTTCTAGTCAAAGGGTGTGGTCCAATAATCGACTTCCCTGCAGTGATAATGTTATCCACTGTGGTGCCAGGGTGGGCTTCGCTACTACTGGTGAGAGTATCACGTTTCTCCAGTTTTTTGTTCTTGGTGTGCACGTAAGAATCGTGTATAAAGACATTACTGTTAAGTTGATTAGAACTGTCAATGAAAATGTCAAAATGTCTAGAAGCACCCATCAAAGGGAGCTGTCAAGAAGCTCTGTCAGTAGTATTACATTAAATTGTTAAAGAATGCTGCCAAGGGATTCTGTCAAATGTAACAAAGACGATCATTTAAAAAGCAATATCAAAAGAATCCATCAAATAATTTACAAGTCTCGTCCTTTATATCATTAAAAAAATGTCTGGAGTGTCACAAAAATGATTATTTGCCATTCCACTTTGTCTGTTAACACAAACCTGAGAACTTCCTTTATGGAATTGCTCCCATATGACTGATTTAACAACCAACCATTATTATAGTGGGGTGCCTGCAATTTTTCAGTTTGATTGTCTTCTGCAAGACAATCTCTTTGATGTGGGACTACAAATGAATTCCAATACTTGTTGTTATAAGGGCTCATGTGCTTGAATTAAATGCTTGATGTGAAAAGGATTTGTGTCATTGAATGAATGTAAATATAGTAGAAGGGTTTTTTTTATGAATGAGTGAATCCTTTTAAAGTGGAGTCTGTAATAGCCACTGCGAATTTTATTTCATTCAAATTTATTTTGCCTGGGTCCTGAGGTCTGCTTATTGAGATATCAGGTGAATTGCCATGGTAGTGGTGGTGTGTGGTGGCATTAAGTTGATAAATGTTGGTAATAAGTTGATATGGGGTTATAAAGGACCTTGGGGATGGGTAAAGGTGCATTGATTGATATCAAATACATGAGGAACTATAGGTTGGTTGGAGAGTCAGAGGCTTCTATGCAGGGAAAAAAGAGCCTTGAGTTTCTGTCAAGCGATATAGGTTGACATAAAGTTTATTAGGGGTCAAAGGTTGTAGATTGAGGAACATGAGTTGCTATGCAAGATATGAAAGGTTATAGTTTGGTATACATGGGGTATAGGGAGTATGAGTGTGGGGCGAGAGGTGGTGAGCTTTGTAAGGTATGTGAGCTGGACATACGTTTATTATTTTCTTCTATTTAGATTAGATTAGATTAGTTTAGATTACTTACAGTGTGGAAACAAGCCCTACGGCCCAACAAGTCCTCACCGACCCACCGAAGCACAACCCACCCAGACCCATTCCCCTACATTTACCCCTTCACCTAACACTATGGGCAATTTAGCATGGCCAATTCACCTAACCTGCACATTTTTGGACTGTGGGAGGAAACTGGAGCACCCGGAGGAAACCCACGCAGACACGGGGAGAATGTGCAAACTCTACACAGACAGTCGCCTGAGGCAGGAATTGAACCCGGGTCTCTGTCGCTAAACTTCAACTCATAACCAGTGTCCTGTTAGGCTTTCATGCAGCCAATCTCCACCTCTGGCAGTCTCTGTTCCATTCCAGTGTCACCTGGCCTGCATCCCAAGATAAACCTGATACCTTGGAATAAAAATCCACCTTTCCTGACCATTTGCACCTGTGTAGAGCCAAGAAATGTCCCTAAACCATAGGCCTGCCTTTGGAAGGAGGATTCGGGCTGAACTCTGATTCTTTCCCCTTAGATCCTGTAAGATCTGCTGAGTTTTTCCAATATTTCCATTATCTGTACTGATTTCCAACATTCACAGTAAGTGCTTTCGTTTTCAACTTCTCTCTCTTATCAACCTGGTGCATCCTAAAGTTAATGCAAATTTGCAAACATAGCTTTCTATTTCTTTATCTAAGTCATTGGTAAATAACACGAAGAGCTGATCCACATCTCTGTGGAACACTGTTTAATACCTACAAACCTTTGTGCCTACCTATACCCGGCTACTAAACCCTGATTTTTAGCCCCTATCCTCTTTGACAGACAACTTGATCTCTGCCTGACTAAAATCCCCAGATAACTTAGCTTGATGCATATATCCACCTTTCATTCTTTTCCAGACTCCTTCTTGTCATAACAGCAGCCATTACTGTGCTCTGGAGCTGCTGGGTCTCCTCAGCTGCCAGCCAGTCCCAGGAAAAGGTGTTCCCTGATGTGAGAGATAGCTATCCCACTCACACTCCCTGAAGGATGCCACAAGGAGCATTCCCACACCAGGCTGGCAAATCATATCATGTTTGGGCAATATTTCAATGCTGCCTACAAGTTGCAGGTGCCAAAGGGTAATGTCACCAAAGCACACTTGCTGCAGGGGAGCAGAAATCAGTCTTTTTCCAATGTTGAGCTGATTGTTCAGTACATTATTGAGATTTTGATTGAATGGAGACTGGACAGGAGTAATTACTATTAGGTGGTAAAATGGGAGGGGCACAGGGATGGGTATTTACTTTTCACTGGCTGGCAGCAAGTCCAAAATGTTTTGTGGGCACCTTTTGATAAAAAAAAAATAAACTTCCATTGATCATCTTATGAGTGTGATGATATTGTGGCTTTAAGAGTTATGTTTTGCCCTGGTTTCTTTTAGATAGAGATTGGGGGAACAGCTGTTGAGCAATCTCTGAGAAGATAAACAATTTATGAAGTCTTGGGTTTTGTTTTTGACGTTGGAACAATAGAAGCAGCCTGAGTGAGTGCTGTCAAGCTCTCACAGATCCAGGATTTTAGTTAGCTTTTGCAGTAGTTCCTGGGATTTCAGTGTGATTGGAAGGCAATGAATCTCTTCCAGCTGCTACACTCTCTCTCTCTCTCTCTCTCCCTCTGGGGAGATGCAGCGTGTTTTCTTTCTTGTTCATAGGATTGCATGTGGGACAATCTGTCTTTCTGAATTTGCCTTTTTTGCTAAGTGTGTGTTGTGTTTATAGGATGTTACTATATTGGAACGGATACTGTTTAGTAGTAAAATAATCTATTATTCTGTTATGTTTTCCAATAGAGTTACGTTATTCCAAGTTGCCATTTCTTTCATTATGTTTTAACTATAGTGTTTGAATAAATTGTGTTTTGCTTAACTTCAAGTAGTTTGACCAACTGAATTGCATCTGGAACACAACATTGGTGGCACAGTGGTTAGCACTGCTGCCTCACAGTGCCAGGGACCTGGGTTTGATTCCCGCCTTGGGTGACTGTCTGTGTGGACTTTGCACATTTTCCCTGTGTCTGTGCAGGTTTCCTCCCACAATCCAAAGATGGTTAGGTGAGGTGAATTGGCCATGCTAAATTGCCCATAGTGGTAGGTGCACTAGTCAGGGGTAAGTGTAGGGGACTGGGTGTATTACTCTTAGGAGGGTTGGCATGGACTTGTTGGGCTGAAGGACCTGTTTCCATACTGTAGGGCATCTAATGCTACCATCTTAATATATTTTGAGGAGGTCTGGTCTGGATCATGAATGAGCATCAGTGAACTGTCCCCTCAATGATGAAAGATGAGTGGTATGACATTCCATAGAGAAGGCCTGGACATATCTGTGAGAGAGGAGGAAACTCCAAACGGAGGTAAGCCCCTCTTTCCCTTCACCTTTTCAGGCATGCCGTTGCAGCAACTGGGTGGAATATGACCAGAATCCTGAGGGGGACATTTCAGCTGAGATTGCAATAATGGTTGCTGCTAAATTGGCAATTTCTTTATGAAAGAAACTTGTTTAACTTGTGTTTTCTTTCAGGAAAGAGAAGTGAAGCATATAATTATCATTCATGGAAATATAAGAATTGACCAGAGCCCTTTGAACCTGCTATTTTAGTAATGGCTGCTCTAGTCTCAATTTCTAACGTTTTTGCAAATATCTTACATAAATGGTCCCATTGTACATTTTGATGAGAGTCACATAATCTGTTCTTCAGCTATTAACCAAATAATAAAAAATACAGTTTACTGCTACAGTATATGCCTGAATTTGATCGTTCCAGCATCCATCAATGTATTTTGTCAATTAATGTTGCTCCTTGTGACTTTTGGATCACTCTGTGAAAGCGATTGTTGTAAACCGAGAAACAGTGAATATCACTGGCTTGACCAAAACTCTTTCTGAGAGGCCTACTGAAAAGGAAAATTAATGCAGAAAATGGATCTAGAAAATGGCTCCGTAATACTAACATTCATTATATATTGGGCTGTGACTCATCACCTGATTGGAAGCTATATCAAATTCTGCAACATCTGATAAGTCACTATTACCTTATTGCAGAGAGTTGTTTGGAAAGTACACCATCAAGATTCATGATTTAAATGTATTTTGATGGAAGGAGATTTCCAGATTGGTACAGAGCTGATTTGACTGTGAAGCTACTAATCATATATACAACCTATCGCTTACCAACTTGGCAGGTTCTGAACCTGCACTGTAGCATTTCATCTATAGCCTGGACCAAAAGGACGGTACAATACTTTAAGTGGGATGTAGGTTGTCAGTGGATCCATTGTTTTTCTCTATGCCTCCCTCCAGATTCCTTACAAACGTTATTTGTCTTATCAATTAATTTACTACCCACAAGTGTACAGAATACGTGATTGATGTATCATTCATTACAGTTACATACCTGCTCTCTTTTAACAAGTACCAAAAGCATGATACTGCTCACCATTACCACTGTATTTGCCGAAGTACAAGGGACAGTAATAAAAGTGCAACAGTATACATTGTTATACATACAGTTGGGCCTTTGGAATGGAAACTTTGCTTAATCTTACCCTGACAGTTTCCATAAGGTTCACCACTTCCCCAAGTTCCTGATCCCAGGTATAGTAGCCTATACACATAATGTCAAACCTGGCTGCTATCCCCTGTCAACATGCTCTAATGCTGTTCAAAGTGAGTCTTGGAGTGCAAAATAGAGACAACTTTCCATATGTAATATTGCAGCATAGAAGGAGAGCATTCAGGCAATCACGTCCATTGCTGTGCTAGCCCTCTGAAGAAGTAATTCATCCAATGCCAACCCCCTGCTATTGCCCTGGCATATTTTTACTGCACTCCTACTCCCCCCCCCCCATTCTTTTCCTGAAGGTTTCAATCTCCAACAGTGTTCTCACCTCCTTTCAGACTGTAGAATAATGCCTTACCTTCTCCTTGGAAGATAACAATATTAACAGAATTGGATGTCTGTTTTTCACAACAGCTGGCACCTGTGCAGTGACCCTTTTACTGACTTGAATATAAAAGCAGTGAAAACTGTGGAAAATTACAATTGGAAATACCCACTCTCTGTTTACTGCGTGCAGACAGGAGAAAGCTAAAGCGTGGGCTTAATTAAATGAGACACTTTCGTTCCTGTGAAGAACTGTAGAGCTGATGAAGGGCTTTTGCCCGAAACGTCGATTTTGCTGAAGCTCCTCGATGCTGCCTGAATTGCTGTGCTCTTCCAGCACCATTGATCCAGAAACTGTCGAGCTGTACCATCCGCTGTTAGGACAATGAAAGAACTAATCAACACATTATCCAGAAACAGAATGAGTAGATGAAAAGACGAACTAAGATAATTGGAATGTGGAAGAAATGATGGTTCTCTTAATAATCTGAGGGTCAGACTTTCTTTTTGTGCAGGTACCATCTATTCACTTAGAGAATACTCCTCTGTGGGCATTCTCATGAATTTCAACAGAAGTTGGAGTTCATCATTAACAACATTATAATCAATTCGAAGACACAAAGAAGGCTGGTCCAACTGAACATCTGCATCAGGATTGGGATCTACAATGTGTTCTTGCTTCATTCTTTGATCTGCAGACTTTATTAGCATCAAACATTTTCTCCACAACTATTGCAATGCTTGTTTTGGTACTTTTTCAGATGTTTACTCTACAGCGGATGTTTTCCACTACTGATCTTTTCATCTTTTTTAGATGCACTGCAGCATTAACACACTTCTCCACTACAGTCTGTCCATTTTCTTGACTTGCACCCCATCTCTAATATGTGAGTCCTTCTTTTGCTTGATCATGCTGAATAACTGCCAGTAGCTGAGATGTTAATTCTTCAGTTTCTTTTAAGCAGGTAGACTTTTCCAGATCTTGATAATTATAGTAGTCATTAGTTCTGCCTGATGCTCAGTTTTAAGCTTATTAAAAGTATTCCTGGCTCTAGAAACTCTGTTGTTTGGTCCTGACCTCTCCATCACAGCAGGGAGATTTAAATTCACTCACAACTTGCTGAAGAGAGTTAACCATCTGCTCTTGCACTCATTTCCACTGAGTTCTACCTACATTTCCAATATTGATTTTGAACAATATGGATTTAGGGGCCTCATTCTTCAAAGATGTTTTGTGGTTGTTGAACTGTCATTTGTCAGATTGTTTCTGATGTCCAGATTGTCTTTGAGTGTGTTAATTTCATGTTGGTTTTCTCCTTTCATTGTTATAAGATTATCTTGCGTATACCTTTCGCCAAAACAGGTCAGATATTGAGCACAATACCTGGGGCTCCAGTGATCAAGTCTTCATCACTAAGAGAGATGCTGTCGCAGGGTGTGGTACGTGCTGCTGCATAGCATCGGTGCCATTTTGGGAATGAACAGAAAAATTCATCTCATTATCACCGTTCTTCAGCAAAACATTGATTGTCCTCAAAAGACTCAGCAAAGAACTCAAAACATTAACTCTCTTTATCTCTCTGCACAAGGTGTCAAAGCCGTTTGAACTTCTCCAGCACTTACAGCAGTTTTTAAATTTATTTAAAGAGATCACTTATGTTGTCTTGAAAGAACAAAGTAAGATCCAGGAGCTCGCTCTCCAGCAAAATATCAGTATCAGTGTCAGTTTCATTACTGCAACCTTTCCAGAAATAGTAAAGGTCAGATTAAATTCCCTACAGTGTGAAAACTGGCCTAACCAGTCCACACCGACCCTCTGAAGAGTAACCCACCCAGACCCATTTCCCTCTGACTAATACACCTAACACCACGGGCAATTTAGCACGGCCAATTAACCTGACCTGCACATCTTTGGACTATGGGAGGAAACCGGAGCACCCGGAGGAAACCCACACAGACACGGGGAGAATGTGCAAACTCAGACAGTCACCCAAGGCTGGAATTGAACCTGGGACGCTGGTGCTGTGAGGCAGCAGTGCTAACCACTGAGCCACCGTAAAGTAAGGTCGAGTGTTGTTTTGTGGGCTTGTCACTGTAATTCTTGTTGTATTATTTTCCAGTATCTCTCGACTTTCCTGAAAGATAAATAAAAGATCTACAATATTTCCCCCAGTGAGTGACCTTCTCCAATAAAGTCTGAATCACAGAGTACTGAATCACCATGAATTTCTTCGACATCTGTTCAATAAGGAAGAGTCAAAACCACACAACTGGCGCTGCTTAATAAAGAAGGATGATAATTAGGAAAGACAAACAGAGTGTAGGTGATCTCTCTCCCATTGTACCAAAAGAAAGCTGCATCTGCCCTCCCACTATAATGTCGCCTGAATCCTGCATTTGACTGGAAAATGGTTGGAAAAATGTTGTCTTCAACCAAGGTGTAGTACTTAAGAAGAGTGGATCTTCCAGCTCCTGGATCCCATTTAACTTTAGTTTTCTTGTCATTTGTCATAACATCTGCATACCAGAAATCAGCCTGTGGTTCTTTTACTCCTGCCAAGATGAATACACCCTCCCTTGGCCTATGATCCATTTCTTGGATGCTTGTAGCTTCCGTGGTTTGTCTTTAATGTTTGTTGCCAGTTGTAAAAGTCTCCTGCTACTGCTGTGACAAACCATTGTTAGAACCGTTGCTTATTTTGCATTTATCTCATTCGGTTTTTTTTTCCAATTTTGGTTTGGAGCTGTGAACCATGAGCTGAAGATCTCATGTGGGCAACAGCTTGTGTCAAAAAAAAAGGAACAAGCAAACTGTTATTTGTTTGTGAGGCCAGACCTGAAAGTTAATGATAGGTCGATTCTTGATCAAAGAATTCTACAAGCTCTTTGGCACTGGGGAAAACAGTACGTCTAACCAGACAGCAGATGTTTGGCTATTAATGAGGTTAGTAGCTTGGAATTGGTGCTAGCAAGTCTGGGAGTTAACATGATGGTTAAACTGAGGAAGTTGGGTGCACTTTCTGCAGAGGAAGTCAGCAGGGGCACTAGTGGTGACCCTTACCTCCCATATTCTGCAGAAGGAACATTCAATTGCCCCAACCTCCATTCCCAATATTCTAAATTCCCAAGAGACAGTACAAAAATAAAGAATTTTAAAAAAACTAGTTACTTTACCAATCCGGCACACAGACTTTCTATATGAGTTAGAGGTGGAGAATGGGTAGGAGATACTACTTCAGTCGTGTTTCGGGTAACGCAACACCCAAATATATTCATTTACTGCCTCACCTCCTTTTATCATCTGTTGGAATTTCAGAGAATAGAAACAAAGTCATTAAGTATTACTGAAACTTCCTCAGATTGAACTGAAAGGGTGGCACTGATCGACATCCTCGTAAGATCAACCAAGAATCAATCACATGTATGTCTATGTAGCAACATATCTGGATTAATCTGGCCAGTTTTATTATTTAAAAAAAATTCATCCCTTAACTATGCTCATTTGTATGTCTGTCTTTTGTGCGGGTGGGAGCAAAAACAAAGGTTATTGAATTTAAATCACAGACATTAATTAGATCACTTTATCATTTAATCTTGCTCTCCTGAAATTGCTATATTATTAATAAATTAAGTCTTTTGTTATTTAAATGTCTATTTAGGAATCATTTAGGTCAATTTTGGGGTCTTTGAAGGCTTTAATTCTATTGAGTTTTGAACCCAGAGGCAGGGAGGCTGGTTTGAGTTGGTTGTCTGCCTCTGTGTTATAGTACCCATTCTAAAATGGATTTTCTTATGACATGCCTACCTTCAACATTAATTGCTCGGCAAGCTTGCCAACAGCGAGAATTTTTCTCTTGAGACAAAATGGATAAGGAGTAATGGTAATGATTGGATCCTCCAACTTCCTGCTCTGCTTTGTTGTTGATGTTCTGGAAACCTCTCATTCCCAGATTTAGCAAAGTAGCAAAGGTTTCAGGAAGGAAATCTGCCATCCTTAACTGGTCTGGTTTGTATGCGACTCCAGACCCAAAACAATATAGTTGACTCTTAGCTGCCCTCCAGGATAATAATTGCTGGTAATTTGTAAACAGGAGCACTCTGACCTGAATATAATGTTCCTTTGCATATTGATATAATAGCAATAAGTATGCCATATTTGTTCTTATTAAAGCAATCTTAGGTAGACTAAGTAACTCCTTCATATTCTGCTCTAAAACTACAGCAGATGCAACCTTCCTTCATTTTCTGAACTTCCATTTTCTCGACTTCCTGCCAGGACTTTCCTACACTGTACAACATTCAGCACCATTCGGTATTCCTCAGATACTGGAACAGTGAATGTCTAAATGCAGCAAGCCCTGAACTGTATCTGAAATGTTGGAAGTAATATTCACCCCACACTCATGCCAGCCAATGACTATCTCCAATAAGAGAGCATCTAGCCACTGCCATGTCAACACCATCACTGAATTCCCCATTATCAATGTTCTGGACAGTACCATTGATCAGAAGCTGAACAGGCCAAATATAAATACAGCAGCTACAGAAGCAAGTCAGAGGCAAGAAATACTGTGCAGAATAACCCATCTTCTGTCTCATCAAAACCTGTCCATCATCGACAAGGCACAGTCCAAGGGTGTGATGGAATGCTCCCAACTTGCCTGGATGACTGTAGTGCCAATGACACTCAGAAAGCTAGACACCATACGAGTCAAAGCAACCTGCGTGATTAGCACCAATTCCACCCATATCGATGCTCAGCAGCAGCAATGTGTCCCATCTACAAGATACACTGCTGAATTTCACCAAAAATTCTTAGATAACACTTTCCAAACCTATAGCCACTTCCATCGGCAGCAGTCACATGGGAACACCAACATCTGCAAATGACTCCTCCAAATCACTCACCATTGAGAGTTGGAATTTTACTGTTGCTGGTTCAAACTCTGGAAAACCTTGCCGAACATCATTGTGGGTCTATCTACAGCACATGGGCTACAATGGTTCAATAAGGCACTCACCACTTTCTCAAGAGTAGTTACAGATGGATAATAAATGCTGACCCAGACAGTGAAACTCATGCCCCATGAGAGAATAAATAAAGTCAGATTTTTTCAGCTAGGTAATGTCTGAAAGTACGTTTATTTTAAAAACATTCACTGCATAGTTGCAGTGCTTTCTTTGCAAGAGCGATCAAGCCATCCATATATGTGGCAATTGTTACCCCTCAGTATGTACAGATGCTATTAGTGAATTTATGCAAATTACAAGTTAAGGAATTTTATAGGAATTTTTTAAGAGTGCAGTTGTTAATATAGAGTGCATAACATCAAAAATATTTAAAATAACGTTCCTTAAAACTGCACTGAAGCAATCATAAACAGTGTTAAATATTGAATTATTAAGGCGAGATTTTATGAACTTCCACTTTTGATCATAGATCCCGAGCAATGAGTGCATGACGTTTCCATTCATTAACTTGCGCAGAGTTTCCCACACCTTGTGCAGTATGGGCAATGGAGAAACAGCTGGAAAAAATAGCAAGAATGAAAAAATTAGGATCCAAAGTCAAAAAATCTGATTTTCCCCTGAAGGTTTACATGATAATTTCTGAATCTCCCTAATAAGTGTTGACTACCTTATATCCATACATCAGTACTTCATTATTAGCTTATCACTCTTGAGAATCTTGTGGTGCAGTGGTAATGCCCCATCTCTGTGCCAGAGGATCCAGGTTCAAGTTCCAGCTGCCCAGAACATGCCTGAATGGGTTAATCAAAAATAACATCGGAAATTTCACCTCATTTCAACGTTCTTCCTCATTGTGCCTTCCTTCCTTGAGAAACTAGATGATGCCAATTACTAGCATGTAAACTGGAGCAGATAGCTGGCACCACAGCTCTCTGTGTGCTACTCCAAGCTATCATCCAGCTCCATTTCCTGTGTGCTCCCTGAACATCTTCTTCTGACTTTTCTCCATGCAACTGGGTATTCCAAACCACCAGCCTCACTGAATTATGATGGCTGTTTTCAGAACAGCTCAGAGATCACTTCGGACTCTTAATCTCCGCATGCTTTTGCCAGGTCACTTTGCACAGAGAGGATACATGCATCACATACATTTAAACAATGCGGCTTATCATACTTAGCTTCTTTTCTTAGTACTTGTTTACTTTGCTTTTGCGTTTATAGTGAGGCTGACAGCATTTCTGGTTTGCATTGCCCTTTAGTGTAGTAGAAAGACAGACAGCTTCTCATGTTTGGCAGCACTGAATGGCAGTGGGCTATGTCAATGTCATATCTATAGTATATGCCAGCAGCTTACCCAGCAAACACATTACACGAGGTTCAACCAAATAGCCATGTCTGAAAGTCAAAGGGAACAGTCCTTAGTGCGATCAAGGGGGACCATGCTCAGTCAGGGGGTGTCACAACATTGAAAGAGTTGGTTTCATTACAATACAGGGGCTTAGCCACAGTCTGTTAGTCATTTAGTCCTAGTGCTGTCCAAGCATCAATGTCTTTGCTAACTGGGGATTGCGCCACAATAAGTCCTGCAGGTCAAATCCAACCAGTTGAAGGATTATGGAAACATCAACTGGGGAGAAAGGGAGCCAAGAGACTGGGCACTGGGCTCTGCTCAGGCAGGATTGTTTCCACAAGTTATTCTCAGGGACGAGGCCAGGGAGTTTAAACCCAGAATGGTCAGAGTTATTATTCGAGGGTACTCCATGGAGTATTGGGCAAAGTGAGAGAATCAAACCTTGGAACAGGATGTGCTATCTTGTGATGCTGAGGGGATAATAGTAGTGAAGGGTGGAATCTCATGCATCACAGAAATGCACAGGGTACTGTGGGGGAAGGCTTTTGACCGAGTCACTATCACTCTGGCTTCAATGAGGGGATAATAGATGGCTAAAGTAGCATTCAAAATGTGCTAAGCCACGGACAGAAGGGTAAAATTGAGGTATTTATGGTCAAATGGATGAGAATATGGGGAGACTGACAGCTGATGGGGTTGACAAAGACAGCAACACAAAGTGAAACATGTAGGGCAAGTGGCATAATCCTGACATATCAGGTGGAGTTTATAACTCAACATCATGAACATGACGACACGCCCTCCTCAGTCAAATTTCAACTGTGCAATAAGAAAGTAAAATAGCTGCCAACGCATTCAAAATGGGTAAAGTAAGTTTACTTTTCTGGAGTGTAGGGTGGGAGCAGGGACAAGCATGTTGCAATGTGAGACTCTGCTTAAGTCAATTGCATTAATCAGGGCTCTGCAGATTCAGGGGTGCCACGATACTGCCATCGAGCTGTACTTCATATGTATCTCATGCAATGACCAACAGTGCACATTACAATTCTTGACTTCAAACAATCAAGACATTCCACTGCTTATGGAATCTCTGTGAAGCTGGTGAGATCACAGGCCAACTCAAAAGTGTCAACTGCTTTTGCCAATTTATGAGCATTTTCCACAGGTCTCATAGCTGCACAATGCTTCAGAACTGCTTTAATCACACTCTGGACTGTAAGTATGTAAGGACATTGTCTGTTATAGTCAGTGGTGAATTCACAGGGTCCATTTGGGGTGGATGCATGATGGGAAATGTGGGTGTAGTCCTACCAGGCCTATAACCTCTCAGTGTTGTTGGTGAATGGTTTCTGTTTCATATATCTGGAATAATGCAGAGCTCCATATAAAGACATTCCACTACCTTCATTCTGGGAGGATTCTATATTATAGTATATGGCAGCACAAGGTGAAATCTCATTCTTGTTTGATATGACTGTTAGGAATTATATTACAGAAAAACAATCCTAATTCTGATACACCTCCTATTGCATTAGCGCATCTACCCTGAATAAATACAGCAAGGTCTAATGCTATTGTCATTGTCGCATACCTATGCAGTTAACCCAGAAGGAGTTAGCATGGTTTTGATAACTTTGATAACTAACCCTAACCCTTCCAACCTTTGATGCAGCTTATTGAATGTTCCCATGCCTGTCTGTGCATTTGTCTGAAGGTTTTCATGACTAACAACATGGGATCATCTTCTGACTGGGGCTGAGTAAGTGTCTAGTTTTTGGTTGTCCTCTGAGTATTGGTAAGCTGGAGTGTTTCTTTCTCAACCAGCTACACAGATGTCTCAGTGTCATGTTCAACACGTTATACTCCTGTATATAATCTAGAAAGAGAAAGGACCAAGATGAAGATTTCTGACCAGCTGTGGGGTGCAGGACAAAGCCTTGCTATTGTATCACAGGGTTCTATAGGTTCTTCCTCAAAGCTGGAGGTGGAGAAGGTGACCACAGACATTGGTTTCTTCAGGGCAGTGTCTGCGTAGGTACCACAAGTGCTCACCTAAGAGAAGAGAGGGAAATAGCCCTGCAATAGGGGTGGAAGCTTGAGCATCTATAGAATAAGTTAACTTTGTTGGCATTGACAGGCCAGCACAACACAGCACAATGAAACTTGTTGAGTTGTCGATGCATGTCTCATCTTCCCCATATGAATGGTATTACTCTGGCTATCTCCAGGGTCTGCTCTTCGAAAGAGGTGAGGAACTCAATGTTGGCCACCAATTTTGCTCTCCAGGTTGCTCCTGGTGATGAAACATTTCTTTTGCAATAAGTCAAAAGGTGGAATTAAGTGGGGTTGAAGTGGTTGGAAAAGATGTTAGTGACGATACAGGTGTAGGAGGGCTGGTGAAAAGTTCCCAGTGATTGGGTAGAATGCACAGAGGACAAGAAGTGCTTGTAGCTTGGGAAGATGAAGCAGGTGACAGCTGTTGGACTGGAGATGGAGCATGCATTAATGGAAGTTATAGACAATGACCGTTGTTGAGGTGAGTGTGATGTGGCAGGGTTAGAGGGAGCGTTTGGCAGCACAGAGAGAGAGAGAGAGAGCAGTGAAGCACAAGAGAGCATTGATCTTCTTCTGCATTTTTGCAATCTGTTGGGAACTTTTTCTGGTCAGAGCAAGGACACTGAACCAGGCTGTTATCTGAGTTCAAACTGGCTAAGTCAGGCTGAGTGAAAGATAGAGGAGGGTCCTCTTCTCCACCACTTCACCCAGCAGAATCTCCAGAAACCTGTCTGAAAAGTTATGTGCAGGCTTTCTCTTCCAAGCCACATCCTCAGTGGCAATGCAGTGCAGTGCGAAGGGAAGCTTGAGATAATTCTTGTTTCAACATTTAGCCAAAAATGCCACTGTTATACGAATGTAACAATTCAATTCTGAAAGCACTGTATGCGGTTTAAACACAATCATGCACTTATTGTAATCACAGCTTTTGTCAACCTAAGAAAATAAAGTTTTAAAGATTCAGCACACCTCACCCTTGGTATGCTCATTTTAGTACATGGTATGACCATGTATTTAATATCCTAAATATTATTTTTCCTGTGAAGCTGCAAAATGAAAAATATATCAATAATTAATAACATTCATAGCGCCTGGGAAAGTCACAATTGGATACTTCAAATAATTTGTCTTACACCCTTAATGCAGATTGTCAAAACATTTCAAGGCTAACTCTAACATATTTCAAATCAACTGAGGGGAAAAACAACAATTACAGTTTTAATAACTTTGGAGAATCAGATTCATTAGTCTCGAGTCAAGCAATGACACCCATTTGTATAATGTGACCTTGGCCTGGCTGATTAAATGATATGGCTAAGGGGGCTATGCATTTCCAAGGGCAAACACAATTATCAAAATCATGGTGCAATTCACAAATAAACTGTTCTTTTATTTTTTTTCTAAAGAATGCTTATCTACACTGCGGTATTGTATTATGAAGAAGTAGTTTGTCTGCACTTAATCTTCAGTCTTAGAACTGCTGATGAATATGTCCATTTAACACAGGTCCTTCAGTGTTTGAACTAATCACAGGTTGACCTCCATGTCAAACCTTGCTTTGATAATTGAAAAAGGATGACCTTTAGCATGAGTTTTCAGCCAATAAATGTCGCTCTGTCCTCCAAAATGTACAGCAGGCGACAGGAGCATAAAGAATGAGTGTTATAAAAGATTTTGAGAGTTACATTTTTTTAAAAAATGGGGAAAGATTGATTAGTTATAAGAAAAGTAAAATCATAGTTAAAGGAAAGAATATGAAGGAATTTAAGGAAAGACGAGAAAATTACAGTAAAAATAAATGAGGAGACATTTAAAATGTTTAACTTGTATTTACCATTCTACTTATCTATGATTTTTTTTAATATGGTTTAGAGTTCAATCTTACTATAAAACTACTCTTGGGGTTTCATTTATATTCCAAAATATGAATATTTATTTGCCTCACAATGCTTGAGTTGAAAATTTTATGAACTCAGGGAGATATGAATGTTCCCCTCACAGTCTGTAGGAATTCATAATCATTTGGAAAAAGTAGTTTAAAATGAGTTAATGTGCTGTAAATACTTTAGCTCAGTTTGCCTGAGAAGAGATTTATTATTTACTTCATTTTATATTGGCTTAATTTGATATTGACTTCATGCCCTAAGATTTAATCTGCACATTCTCACTTGGCAATGGTCAACCCGGAATGAGATCTGTCATCA
The DNA here is from genome assembly GCF_004010195.1 of Chiloscyllium plagiosum. NCBI lineage: Eukaryota > Metazoa > Chordata > Chondrichthyes > Orectolobiformes > Hemiscylliidae > Chiloscyllium > Chiloscyllium plagiosum. The sequence continues at coordinate 9,826,674 of NC_057741.1, forward strand.
AATAATGTTGGCTAACATGCATCAATTCCATAATTTTTGGGTAAGAGTTTCTATGGTAAATATATTTAGTGATGATTTGGAGATGCCGGTGTTGGACTGGGGTGTACAAAGTTAAAAATCACACAACACCAAGTAACAGTCCAACATGTTTAATTGGAAGCACTAGCTTCTTGATGAAGGAGCAGTGCTCCTAATTAAACCGAGCAATTAGATTAGATTACGCACGGTGTGGAAACAGGCCCTTCGGCCCAACAAGTCCGCACCGACCCTCCAAGAGCAACCCACCCAGACCCATTCCCCTCCACCTAACACTATGGGCAATTTAGCACGGCCAATTCACCTAACCTGCAGATCGTCAGACTGTGGGAGGAAACCGGAGCACCCGGAGGAAACCCACGCAGACGCAGGGAGAATGTGCAAGCTCCACACAGACAGTTGCCTGAGGCGGGATTTGAACTCGGGTCTCTGGTGCTGTGAGGCAGCAGTGCTAACCACTGTGCCACCGTGCCGCCCCTGTTGGCCTGGTGTTGTGTGATTTTTAACTTTATATTTAGTGATAGTGCTAATACATTTCTGAAAATGTATTCTGTTTATTTTAGAAACAACAGGTTGTATTTAGAATGCATTTAGAAGGAATACTAGAGAAGCTATATGAGAGAATATACCTTTATCCCTTTTTGATTTCTATGTTTAATGTTAAACTGAACCTCATTCCCTTGGTGTCTTTAACCTTTCCTCAGTGTGCACTGTTTGAATATGAAAAGGTTGCCCCTTACATCCCTTTTAAATCATTCCCAACTCACTTTAAACTTATGCTCTTTAGTTATGGACTTCCCCACCCTGGGGAAAAGTCTTGGTCTATTCAGCCTATCAATGTCCCTCATGATTTTTTAAAACTTCTATAAGGTCACCCGTCAGCCTCCGACACTCCAGGGAAAACAGACCCAGCCTGTTCAGCCTCTCACTACAGTTCAATCCCTCCAATCCTGGCAACATCCTTGTAAATCTTTTCTGAACCCTTTCAAATTTCACAACTTCCTTCCAATAGCAGGGAGACAAGAATTGCACACTATATTCCAAAAGTGGCATAACCAATGTCCTGTATAGCTGCAACATGACCTCCCAATTCCAATACTCAATGCTGTGACCCATAAAAGAAAGCATACCAAACACCTTCTTCACTATCCAATCTACCTGTGACTCTACTTTCAAGGAATTATGCACTCCAAAGTCTCTTTATTCAGCTGCACTCCCTAGGACCTTCCCAGTAACAGTACAAGTCCTGCTTTGATTTGCCTGATCAAAATGCAGCACCTCACATTTATCTAAACTAAACTCCATCTGCCACTTCTCAGCTATTGGCCTATCTGATCAAGATCCTATTGTACTCTGAGGTAACCTTCTTTGCTGTCAATATGCTGTCAATTTTGGTGTCATCTGCAAACTTACTGACCATACCTCCTACGTTCACATTCAAATCATTTATATACATGATGAAAAGCAGTAGACCCAGTACCAATCCTTGTCAAACACTACTGGTCTTAGGTCTCCAGTCTGAAAAGCAACCTACCACCACCACTCTCTGTCTTCTACCTTTGCTCCAATTCTGTGTCAAAATGGCTAATTCTCCCCATATTCCATGTAATCTAACTTTGCTATTGATCTAACTTAATGCAACTCCTTTCACCCACTCTGTACCCAACCATAAGTAACTCATATAATTTTTGTTTAGGACAAGTATTATTGCAGTTGATCTTGTTCAAATCCATTCTTATGTGAACAGAGTTTAAGCAGTTTAGTATTATTACACATTATAAGAGTGTGAGAACTTGCTAGGCGATGTGGAACATACATTTTTGTTGCAGTTTCCCACATATTTCAGTGATAGCTATCTGCTGTGTAGCCCAAAAGGAGTCAGATCATGGTGGCAGATGACTGGAACCAACAGAGATCACATAGAAGATTGGCCAGAGACCGAAGGGACTGCTTCAATCACATAATTCGTCACAATCCTGTAGACTGTAGAGAACTTCAAGTTTCCATGACGTTTTAATGAAGAAAATTGCCAACAATTTTTTTCCAAAGTCATAGTTTATTTCAAGCTTTAATGCTGCTAATTTACAACCTTTCGTAAACAACTATTTTTCATTTCATGTTTTCTTGGAAAGTTGAAGAATTTTAACTGATTGAAATGGAAAAGGTTTTTGATAATTTTTGATCTGAGAAAACAGCGTCTTAGGCTCTTGATGCTTCTGTGCTCGTTGTTCAAGTATCCTTCTGTTTATTTTTCCGTGTTTGTCCGAGTTATTGCTAATTATCTCCTACATCATGGCTTCCAAAAGATTCCCCACCATCAAAGTTAAACTGACTGCTCAGCAACTGCTATAGTTAGTTTTCATATTCTAAACAAGGGCGTAACATTTGCAATCCTTCAGCTCTTTGGTACCAGCTTTGAATGTCAATGGGACTGAAAGGTTGCGACCAGCTCCTCTTTCTGTCCTTACCTCTGTCAGCATCCTCGAATGTCTCCTATTTGTACCAAATTAGTTTATGCGTCACAACCCTTTCCAGTACCTTCTCCTTACCTACTTCCATCTCAACCATTGCCCCAGTAATGTCTAAGTTTACCTTCATTATGTCAAAGTTCTCTTCCTTGTTAAAAATGCAATGCAGAGTACTCATTTACTGCCTTAGATACATCTACTGCCTCCACCATTGATTTTCCATTTGATCCCTTATTAACTCCATTGCTTCTCTGACTAAGAGCCAAGGCTGCAATAAGGTAAGGAGCTCAGTAGCTCTGACAGAACCCATCCTTGGCTTAATGGTGATAGCAGAATGACCATAAGATTATAATAAATAGGAGCAGGAATAGGTTGTTCTGCTCTGAGTTGCTTCTGCAATGTGTTGCTTGATAGCATTACCAATAGCACCTTCATTCTAATATTTGAGAACAGACAGAATGGGCTATAACTGACAGGATTAGATTAGGCATTTTTTTGCACAGGACATATCTGAGCAACTTTTTATATTTTGTCAGGTAGATGCCTTGTACTTGAACTGTGCTGGAAAGTCTCAGCTAGGGGTGTGGTTAATTCTGGAGTGTAACTGTTCAGCACCATCACAGAGATCTTGACAAAGCCTTTGCTGAATCTGGTGTCTTTAACTGTCTTAATATAATATGAAGTTGTTTTTTAACACACCAGAGGGCTGTTAAAAAAACAACTTCATATGATTTTAAGACTGTATGACTCTATGGTTCTATGACTCGATCTAATTGAATTCAATTGTGTGAGGGCTGATATCTGTAATGCTGACACTTCAGGAAGAGACTGAGATTCATCATTGATTCAGCACTCCTAACAGAAGATGGTTGTAAATTCTTCAGTTTTGTCCTTTGGATTGATAACATTGGCATACTTGTGGAGTTTCCTCTTTTGGTTAGTTTTTAAATTGCCATGTACTATTCAACTTTGGAAATGGCAGGGCTTCAAGTTTAATCTGATCTCTTCTCTATGCGATTCATTTTCCATGGTACTTCCGTTGTTTAGCACGCGTATAATTCTGTCTTGGATCTTGTTAAAAGCCTTCTGGAACCTGGAACCTCATTTTTAGGTATGCCTTTTGCTGTGCCTGGTGTGTTTACTGTACTTTTCATAAAATCAAGGATGATTCCTTGGCTTAATGGTGATAGCAGAATGACCATAAGATCATGATAAATAGGAGCAGGAATAGATTGTTCTGCTGTGAGACTGCTCTGCTATTCAATAAGATCATGACTGATCTGACATTCCTCAAGACCACTTTCCTGCCTTATCCTCATTACCCTTGTTTCCCGACTGATCAAGCATCTACCCATCTCGGCCTTAAATACACATGAGGACTCTGCCTTCACAGCTATCTTCAGCAAGGTGTTCCAACATTCACAACCCTCTGAGAGAAGAAATTCCTCCTCATCTCAGTCTTAAATTGGGACCCCTGACACCATCTGGTCCTAGACTCTCTCATGGGTAGAAATATCCTCATAGTGTCAAGCCCCTTAAGAATTCTATGTGGTTCATTAAGATCACCTTTCATTCTTCTAAACTCCAGTCAATTGAGTCCCAACATTGACTCATTAGACAATCCCTTCATATCAAGGATAGTGGACCTTCACTGAATTGTCTCCAATGAAATGATATCTCTCTTGAAATAAGGCAATCAAAACTGCTGACAGTACTTCAGATATGATCTCACAAGCACCTTGTACTGCTGCAATAACACCTGCCTACTCTTAAACTCCAATCCCCTTGAAATATGGGCCAACATTCCATTAGCCTTCCTGATTACCTGCTGTACCTCTGTGCTAGCTTTCTGTGTTTAATGGACAACTACCCCCAAATCCCTTTGTGCTGCAGCTTTTTTCTCCATTTAAGTAATATTCAATTCTTTTGTTTTCCTTCTAAAATGCACAATTTTGAATTTAAAACATCAGACTCCTTTACTATGTTTTTGCTCACTTCCTTGACCTATCACTGTCTTTATAAACTGTTCGTATCCCTCTCACAAACCTGCCTTTCCACCTATTTTAGTGTCATCTGCAAATTTGGTGACAGTACATTCACTTACTTCCCTAAAGTCGTTAATGTATATTGCAAACATTTGCGGTCTCAGCATTGATCCCTATGAACCTCCACTGGTCACGGGTGACGGACCTGGTAAAGAACTCCTTATTCCCCACTCGCTGTTTCCTGCCCATTAGCCAATCCTCTATCCATGCCAATGTATGCCCTCCAATACCGTGGACTCTTATCTTATGTCTTTTCTGAGGTATCATGATGAACGCCTTCTGCAAGTCCAAAAGCAACACATCTGCTGGTTCCCTTCTGATTGAGACTTCCTCAAAAAGTTCTGATAAATTATTCAGACATGATTTCCTTTTTCATGGAGCTATGCTGACTCTACTTGATTAGATTATGATTTTCCAAATGTTCTGCTATTTCTTCCATGAAATAATTCCAACACTCTTCCAAAAATAGATGCAAGGCTAACTGGCCTATGGTTACCCACTTTTTGCCTCCCTCCCTTTTTAAAATAGTGGTCTGAGATTAATAGTTTTCCAATCCTCTGTTTCTTCTCCAGAATCCAAGCAGATTTGGAAAATTTCAACCAATACATTCACTATCTCTATAACTAACTCTTTTAGGATCCTATTTTACAAGCCATCTCGGCCAGGGGACTTAGCTGCCTTCAGTCTCATTGGTTTGTCTAAGTCATAGAATCATAGAGTCACAGAGATGTACAGCATGGAAACAGACCCTTCGGTCCAACCCGCCCATGCTGACCAGATATCCCAACCCAATCTAGTCCCACCTGCCAGTACCCGGCCCATATCCCTTCAAACCCTTCCTTTTCGTATACCCATCCAAATGTCTCTTAAATGTTGCAACTGTACCAGCCTCCACCACTTCCTCTGGCAACTCATTCCATACATGTACCACCCTCTGTGTGAAAAGGTTGCTCCGTAGATCTCTTTTATATTTTTCCCTTTTCACCCTAAACCTATGCCCTCTAGTTCTGGACTTCCTGACTCCAGGGAAAAGACTTTGTCTATTTACCCAATCCATGCCCCTCATGATTTTATAAACCTCTATAAGGTCACCCCTCAGCCTCAGACACTCCAGGGAAAACAGCCCCAGCCTGTTCAGCCTCTCCCTTGTAAAGACTACTTCTTTAGTGCTGGTAAAGGTATTTAGTGCCTCCGCTGTATTCATTTATATTAATGGCTATCGTTCAGCAGAAAAACTGATGTAAAATATCTCTCTAACTCCTCTGACATTTCCTTGTTCCCCAAAAATATCTCATTTTCTAAGGGGCCTATGTCCATTTATTCCCCCCCTCCTTTTTATACATTTACAGAAGCTCTCACTGTCAGTTTTTATATTCCTCACTAGTTTGCCTTCGTAGTTTATTTTCTCTCTCATTATTTTCTTTTCCTTCCTCCTTTGTTGGATGCTGAATTTACCTCAGTTTTTGAGGTTATTCATTTCAGCCTCCTTATATACCTTTTCTTTCGATTTAACACTCTTTTAACTTGCTTGGTTAGCCAAGGTTGATTTATTCCTCTCTTAGAGTGTTTTCCCCTTAGTAGGGTGTATTTTTGCTCAGAGTCATGAATTATCACAGTGAAGTGAGGGATATGTCAGGTTTACAGATTGTAGTTGAATACAGTTCTGATACGGCTGATGACCCACAGTACTCTATAGATGCCCACTCTGAATGGCTAGGTATGTTCTGTGTCTATCCCCTTTGACACAGTCATAGTGCAACACAATGAAAGGAAGGTGTCCTCAATATGGAAAAGGGACTTCATCTTTATAGGATAGCCTCTTCCTGTCAGATTAAGACATTTAATTTTCTACCATATGTATTTCCAGGTTGATTGGGTAACATTACAATATTGAAATTGGCTGTTATCTTGTGTCGGGATGTTCGAATACTGAGCTCTCACGAAGACATCCTGGTGTGTTAATCAGGGAAACCCTTTCAGTAGCCATTTTAGAAAGCTGCACCCACATTTCACTGACTGGACTTTGCTGCCATTTCATTTCCATACTTTCCTGCCTGCGTATTTAATGTATCATTTGGTTTATCATTTATTTTTCCGTGATGCATTTGGATTACTTACAGCCCTAAGAAAGGCTAAGATGAATCGTGATCCCAGATAGTCAGTGGCTTTATGTAATTGCATTCTTTTCAATATTTCTGGAGCAGTTTATTCATATCCAATAATAAAAGCAAATTACATTAGGTGCTGAATACAGGAAATAAAATGAGAAAGTACGGGAGAAGCTCAGCCAGTCTGACAGCACCTGTGGAGAGAAAAATGATGTTAATATTTTGAGTCCAATGTGATTCTCCTTCACAATGCCACCGCTGACTGTCCTAGGTGGTTTCCCAGCATTCTTAGGATCCTGCTGCAAAGATCCTCCATTTCAGTATCTTTGGAGTTATTTCAAAAGTAATTGAAAACTGAGTAACCTGCCAGATAAAAATGAGTTGACAAAATGTTTTACTAAGCTATGTAGAAATGTGAATGTGACTGCTGTTCCTTGCTGGGCTCCATCTTTACTTATTAATTTTCTGTACTTTGTATGTGCCAAATGACTTGTGTTGATAATATATCTATTGTTTACTTCAATTTTCTCACACCCTAGCCTCCTCAGAACATCCTGATTGCTTTCCTGCCTTTTCTTCAATATTGTGCATGCTTGTACAGAGTTCTCAATTCAGATAAGCCCTTCTGTATTTTTCCATAGTTAGAACAGTCAAAATGTTTTTTTTTATTCATCCACCAGCAATCCAAGCTTTTGTAAGAACTTTAAGTTTGATTTCTTGAGACCCTGCCTTTGTTTACATTGTCATTTCATTTATTATTTTTTAAAATTCTTTTTAAAAAAATTACAGGTTTCAACTTTGCAAGTTCAACTTGATATGAGGTGAGCATTTGATATCAGGCATTAAAATCAACGTCATTAGTAACTGATCGAACAGTCAGCAGGAATGCAGTAACTGTGGAACAGTAACCCAGAATACATTTAATGGAGCGTTGCAGAGTCTGCCAGGGGACACGTGGGCCCATGAAATATAAAGAATATCTTATACCTCCAGCACTTATGAGTTATAGGCCTTTCACAAACATGAAAGACCTGCCATAAATCACCCTCTCCAGTGAGATATGCATTGGAGTGATTTAGTAGCCAAGCTGCCAGTTAAGATTTAACCCAATAAACAATGAAATCGCTTGTAGACACATAATAACCAGGCAGAAATAATGAGACAAAACCAAGAGACAAGACATTTTTAATATTCTATGGATTCAATGTGTTATAGAAGTCCCTCAATTATGGATAATATACCTTGTAATAGCAATTATAGACATAGCATTTAGTTTTTAAAGCAATTTTGCAGTATAACTCAGTTCAACTTGTGTTACCACTTGGCAATTTTATTTTATTCTTCTCTCATTCCACCATTATTATTTTGGCAATGTTATGTTGCCGGCTGATATTAAATGTAGCCCCCACTATTCAAAAATAGAGCATTCCCAGGAAACCTTTCATTAGCTGGAAATTGCGTGAAGCGAAGGTGTGTGATTTGTATGGGAAAATGTAGTGCTGCTTTTCGTAAAAGCAAAAATCCTCTTCAGATTTGCAAAAACAGGTATTAATGTAGGTCTTTTGTAAAAGCGAAATTGCATAAAGCCAAAGTTCGAAAACTGGGGCATACCTGTATTTGCGGATAATTCAGATCCCAGTCTGAAATCTAGCTTGATAGCTCATTTTTTCTTGGTTTCAGTGAGGTGGTCTTTCCCTGAACCATAAACTTGCAATGCTTCGTGCTTGGTTTTATAAAGAAATGATGAAAACAATAGATAAAATTAAACTACTTTCATAAAACATTTCATAAAGATTTCAAAACATATAGTCAAATTCGTTACAATAGAGAATTCCTTTCTCTATCACATCTGTATGGTTTAATTTAACTTTGGCTTCATTCTCCCATTTTGGGAATCTAACGGTCTATTCCTTCTTTTCATGTAACCATTTTTTGTTCATTTACAGGACATGGGCATTGTTGCTTGGGCCAGCATTCGCTGTCTGTCTCTAATTGCCCTCAAGGAAGTGTTGGTGAGCTGCCTTCTTTAACCATTGCAGGTCATTTAGTTACAAACAGTTACAAACAAAATGACTTTTGGGTGCGATTTCTAAGATCCTGACCCAGTGGCACTGAAGGAATGGTGATATATTTCCAAGTCAGGATGATGATTGGCTTGGAGGGGAACTTGCAGATAGTGCTGCTCTCATATATCTGCAAGCCATGACTCTCTAAATGATAATGGTCATATTTCTGGAAAGTTCTGTTCAAGAATATTTGATTAATTTCTGCAATGCATCTTCAAGGTACGACATCGATGGTAGAAGACTGAATGTTTATGGATGTGCTACCAATCAAGCAGATTGCTTTGTCTGGATGATGGTAAGATTCTTGAGTGCTGTTGGATACTCCCTAAATCCAGGCACATAGTGAGTGTTCTATCACATTCTTGATTTGTGCTGATTTGTAGATAGTGGAGAGGCTTTGGGAAGATTGGAGATGAGTTAATTACTGTAATATTTCTAACCTCTGACCTCATCGTGTAGCCACTGTATTTATATGACTAGTTCAGTTCAGTTTCTGGTCAATGGAAACCTTCAGAATGTTGATAGTGGGGGAATCAGTGATTTTAATAGCATTCATTGTCAAAAAGCAATGGTTAGATTCTCTCTTGTTGGAAATGGTCATTGGCTCTGGCATTTATGCAGTGTAAATGTTACTTGCCATTTATCTATTCAAGCCTGGATGGTGTCCAGATCTTGTTGCATTTGGGCATGAAGAGCTTCAGTATCTGAGGATTAATCAATATTGCTGAACATTGTGTAGTCATCAGTGAACATCCGCACTTATAGAGCCATTGAGTCACAGAGATGTACAGCATGGAAACAGACCCTTCGGTCCAACCCGACCATGCCGACCAGATATCCCAACCCAATCTAGTCCCACCTGCCAACACTTGGCCCATATCCCTCCAAACACTTCCTATTCATATACCCATGCAGATGCCTTTTATATGTTGCAATTCTGTTAGCCTCCATCACTTCTTCTGGCAGCTCATTCCATACACGTACCACCCTCTGCGTAAAAACATTGCCATTTAGTCTCATTTATATCTTTCCCCTCTCACCCTAAACCTATGCCCTCTAGTTCTGGACTCCCCCACCCCAGGGAAAAGACTTTGTCTATTTATCCTATCCATGACCCTTATGATGTTATAAACCTCTATAAGGTCACCCATCAGACTCTGACGCTCCAGGGAAAACAGCCCCAGCCAGTTCAACCTCTTCCTATAGCTCAAACTCTCTAACCCTGGCAACACCCTTGTAAATCTTTTCTGAAATCTTTCAAGTTTCACAACATCTTTCCATTAGGAAGGAGACCAGAATTGCACACAATATTCCAAAAGTGGCCCAACCAATGTCCTGTACAGCCACAATATGACCTCCCAACTCCTGTATTCAATACTCTGACCAATAAAGAAAAGCATACCAAACGCCTTCTTCACTATCCTATCTACCTGTGACTCCACTTTCAAGGAGCTATAAACCTACACTCCAAGGTCTCTTTGTTCAGCAAAACTCCCTAGCACCTTGCCATTAAGTGTATAAGTCATGCTAAGATTTTCGTTCCCAAAATGCAACACTTTGCATTTATCTAAATTAAACTTTATCTGCCACTTCTCAGCCCATTGGCCGGTCTGATCAAGATCCCAGTGTAATCTAAGGTAACCTCCTTCACTGTCCACTACACCTCTAATTTTGGTGCCATCTGCAAACTTACTAACTATACCTCTTATGCTCACATCCAAATCATTTATATAAATGACAAAAAGTAAAGGACCCAACACCATTCCTTGTGGCACTCCACTGGTCACAGGCCTACAGCCTGAAAAACAACCCTCCATCACCACCCTCTGTCTTCTACCTTTGAGCCAGTTCTGCATCCAAATGGCTAGTTCTCCATGTATTCCATGCGATCTAACCTTGCTAACCAATGGGGAACCTTATCGAATGCCTTACTGAAATCGATATAGATTACGTCCACTGCTCTGCTCTCATAAACCCTCTTTGTTACTTTTTCAAAAAGCTCAATCAGGTTTATGAGATATGATTTCCCACGGACAAAGCCATGCTGACGATCCCTAATCAGTCTTTGCCTTTCCAAATACATGTACATCCTGTCCCTAAGGATTCCCTCCAACAACTTGCCCACCGGTGATGTCAGGCTCACTGGTCTATAGTTCCCTGGCTTGTCCTTACCACCCTTCTTAAACAGTGGCACCACGTTAGCCAACCTCCACTCTTCCAGCACCTCATCTGTGACTATCGATGGTACAAATATCTCAGCAAGAGGCCCAGCAATCACTTCACTGGTTTCCCATTGAGTTCAAGGTTACACCTCATCAGGTCCTGGGGATTTATCCACTTTTGTGTGTTTCAATATAGTTGAGAGAAGGTCATTGATGAAGCAGTTGAAGGTGGTTGGGTCAATGACACTACCCTGATGAACTGCTGTAGGGATATTCTGGGGCTAAGATGACCGATCTCCCACAACCACAACCAATATCCTTTGTATCAGGTATGAATTTAACTTGAGAAGATTTTCCACATGATTTCCATTGACTCCAGTTTTGCTTGAGTTCTTTGATGCCACACTCAGTAAAAGACAGCTTCAGTTTTAAGAGCAGTCAGCCCCACCTCTGAAATTCAGCTCTTTCGTCTATGCTTGAACAAACCATAATGAGGAGAAGTGAGGACTGCAGGTACTGGAGATCAGACTCGAAAAATGTGGTGCTGGAAAAGCGCATCAGGTCAGGCAGCATCTGAGGAGCAGGAGAGTCAAGATTTCGAGCATAAGGTCTTCATCAGGAATCTTCCTGATGAAAAGCTTATGTTCGAAATGATGACTCGCCTGCTCCTCAGATATCGCCTGACTGGCTGCGCTTTTGCAGCACCCACTTTTCAAACCATAATGTGGTCAGGAGCAGATTGACCCTGGTGGAACCCAAACTAAGTGACAATAAGCAGGTGATTGCTAAGAAACTGAGTTTGGACTTTCTCAGCTTCAAATTTGATTTGATTTATTCATTGATTATGATTTATGTGTATATTTTGTGGCAAATAGAGTGAAAAGTGTCATTTAGCTTTGCCACTCTTTGGTGCCATCTTAAAACATAGAAAAATACACCCAAACATTCAATATAAGGCAGATAGATGAAGAAATAAAGGAAGTATCCAAGTTTGTAGTCCTTCTTGTTAAGTGCTCGGTCATGGGCCAAGGGCCTGATGGTCAGGCACAAGTTCCCTTCGCCACGCTGCTGTCGCTAGAATGAAAGTTGCCACCCTTTGGTAGCCATCTTGCCTCCAACAATGCCCTCACCACTATGAGTTTTTGCATCTAGCCAACACAAACATCACTGATGCCATTGAGTACCTCACAGGCCCAAAGCTGATTCTGCCACAGCCATGAGTCCACTTTGGGCTCCCCTACTCCCGATTCAGTCACTGCTGATGCCAGCAGGTCACATACAGATCCGAGACTTGCCTCTGCTGCTGCCTTCATGAACCTGCACTGGATGCAGACGCCACCACAAATCCAAACTCACCTCTGGCCTAGCAGCCATAAGTCAGCACCAGGACTGTCTCGTCGTGCAGAAGCCACCAACTTGCCTCCAACACTGCCACCTCACGTTTGTGCTGCTGGGCCCACACCCTGCTGCTGATGCACCTTCACCAAAACATAGGAAAATGGAAGAGAAGAGAGAAAAAAAAGAAACACATATAAAAGTGCATGATGCATTTGTGCCCCACACTCATAAGCCCTACTCCACCACCATCTTACCAGAACATCACCATATTTATTGTCCCTTCAAGGTATTAAACAAATACTTAAGGTACAGAACTTTCAAACTAACTCTTCATAATGAGTTAACATATTCTTAACGGGTCTAACCTGTTTCCATTCTTCACAAGCAACTGTCTTATATGTTCAGATTTAGTTGAGACCTCTGAAAAATTTGAAACCAAAAGGCTTTGTCCTACTTGTTGGTGTTTAACCAAGTCAAAGAAAAAAACACATTTCCAGATTCTTCTTCTGAAGCCTAATGCACAGCTATTCACTCTAATCAGTCTTAAAACTCATCCAATGAAAACAAAGCCCCATTACACTCCATAAAGTATTTCTCTTATACTGTATTTTAAAATAAATCACCGTGACTCCAGAAATACCAGTTAATTATTAAACCTCTTCATACACAGAGAAAACTTATACGTCATGTATTCAAAATCGAGAAATCCCAAATACATGACATTAAAATATGCCTAAATGATGCACCCTGTACCACAATGTTCAGACCCAGGGCCAACTTCTCCAGTTATTGCCAAGTATGGTGGATTGATGATTTTTTTTAAGATTCCCTACAGTGTGGAAACAGGCCCTTCGGCCCAACCAGTCCACACTGACCCTCTGAAGAGTAACCCACCCAGACCCATTTCCCTCCAGCTAATGGACCTAACACTACGGGCAATTTAGCATGGCCAATTCAGCTGGCCTGCAGATCTTTGAACTGTGGGAGGAAACCAGAGCACCCAAAGGAAACTTACACAGACACGGGGGGGAATGTGCAAACTCCACACAGACAGTCACCCGAGAGTGAAATCGAACCTGGGACCTTGGTGCTGTGAGGCAGCAGTGCTAACCACTGAGCCACCGTGCCACCCCATATAGCTCTATATAAAATGACCACAGCACAAACATCATTCACTCAAAAGACTGAACTGAATTTAACAAAAGATCAGTTAATTGCCAATTTTAGGGAGTTTCTTTGAGAGTTTCTCTCTGAGAATCTTGCTACACATTTGTCCACCACTCTCATTCTCTGTACATGAATACTTCTATGGCATGCTGTTTATGCTATTGTACCATCACCAACTGCAGATTTGCTCACCATTGCTGGGACCTCCCAGAATTTCTGACATCGCATTTAAAGTCCAGCTATGAGCCAGGCTCTGGAGTGCACAGAGTGAGAGGAGAACAAAACAGAAAAGCTTCAGAGGGCACATAAGTGGCATGGGGTGACACATCTTTGCAATTACAACTTAACATTCACAAATGTATTGCTATTTTACATCACCAGCAATCTGATCAATATTCATTGGATCTGCAGGCATCAATAGGCTAACTATCCTTGGTGTCATACCACCACAGGATCCTGGAAAAGCACAGCTGGTCAAGCAGCATCCGAGGAGTGGGAAAGTCGATGTTTCAAGCATGAACTCTTTATCAGGAATGAACTGCACCACACTTTTTGACTCTAATCTTCAGCATCTGCAGTCCTCACTTGCTCCTCCATCACAGGATCCTGTCGAAGGGAACAGCAAAAGTGAAGAAATAACAACAACAAAGAAAAGCTGCAACTGAAACAAAAATTGCCGGAAAAGCTCAGGAGGTCAGACAACATCTGTGGAGAGAAATCAGTGCTAACATTTCAGACCCCACTGACCCTTCTTCAGAACTCAGAACTTTGATTTCTCACCACAGATGTTACCAAACCTGCTAAGTTTTTTTCCAGCAATTTCTATTTTTGTTTCTGATTTCCAGTATCAACAGTTCTTTCAATTTTTTTTAAAGAAAAACTGCATTTGCTTCTGGGCATAGATACCACTTTCCATTCAAATACAGCATGTTTACAGAGAATGAGTGTTTGTTACACCTAGCTGACATCTACTGGAACCAGACTTCTTGGTCTGTCAATTATGTCGAAGGTGATATTCCTCCTGTTCAATGCCCTCTTCTTTGTCCTCAGAAGACTGCAGCCATTCTCACAGCTCTTCAACATCCATCACATACCTTTTCTCCTGTTCCAGTTTTGCAGAGAACAGCATACCAGGGATGATGTGACACACTGCACTGCTAAGTAAAAACACCTCTCAAAATGATCCAAACTTTGCAACCTTATCTTGAAGTGGCCTCTTGTCTGTTTTATGATCGCCCTGGTCAAAGAATGACCTACATTGTATCTATGTTCTGCCCCGTTCAGAGAATTACATAAGGGAGAGTTTGGAAGATAGGAAATATAAGTGTCCAAAGCAGGTGGGTATGACCACATTACAGGGCAGTCATTTGGATAATGATAACCAGAATGTGAAAGGAGGGACAGAGTAAACAAACATAGAAAAGCAACAGCGAATTGGGTAAACGGGATAAGAAAATGGAAAAATGCACCATTAATGGCTTTTTACTTGAATGTGCATAGTATTGAAACAAAGTCATTAAATTAGAAGCACTAATGCAAGTTAATGGATATAATTTTATAACCATTAAGGAGACAGTGTAACAAGGAAATCAAAAATGGGAACTAAATATTGAGGGATATGTGTCTTTTCAAAAGGAAAGGTGGGAAATTAAGGGCTTTTTAAAACCTCTTGTGGGATATGGGTGTTGATGGCTGGGTGTAACATCTATTGTCCATTAGTTGTCCTTGAGGAGGTGATGGTGAGCTGCTTTCTTGAACTGTTGCAGCCCATATGATCCACAGTGCTATTAGGGAGCCAGATCCAGAATTTTGACCCAGGTGAGATTGAAGAAATGACAATATGCACCCCAGTCAGGATGGTGATTGGCTTTGAGGGAAAATTGCTGGTGGTGGTCTTCCCATGTACCTGCTGCCCTTGTCCTTCTGGATGGAAGTGGTCATGAGTTTGGAAAGTGCTGTCCAAGGATTGTCAGTGGTGCACAGAGTGGTGCTTCGTGGATGTAGCTCCAGTCAAGTGAATTGCTTTGCCCTGGATGATGTCAAGTTTCTTGAGTGTTTAGATTAGATTACTTACAGCGTGGAAACAGGCCCTTCAGCCCAACAAGACCACACTGACTCACCGAAACGCACCCACCCAGACCCGTTCCCCTACATTTACCCCTTCACCTAACACTACGGGCAATTTCGTCTGCCAATTCACCTGACCTGCACATTTTTGGATTGTGGGAGGAAACTGGAGCACCCGGAGGAAACCCACGCAGACACAAGGGGAATGTGCAAACTACACACAGTCAGTCGCCTGAGGCGGGAATTGAACCCAGGTCTCTGGCGCTGTGAGGCAGCAGTGCTAACCACTGTGCCATCGTGCTGCCCATTGTTGTTGGAGTGTTGTTGGAGCTGCACCCATCCAAGCAAGTAGGGAGTATTCCAACACAATCTTGACTTGTACTTTGTAGTTAGTGGACAAACTTTGGAGAATCAGGTTTTTACTCAGTGCATTATCCCTAGCCCTGGCCTGCTCTTGACTCCCCAGACTGCAGTGATACTGAAACTCTTATCTTGAATGCCCCAACTAGCTTACTGACCGTGTCTGAGCCACTGGACTGAGCTTAGACACTTCCCCTGACTGGCTGTGCCAGGCCACTTTGCCTGACGAGAGCCCCTTGACTTGACTGAGGACTATACTCCCTTGACTTTGAGACAATGGCTATTCGGTGGAATCACATGCTGTATATTTGCAGCATTAAGCTACTGGCACATGGTGTGTGAGATTAACAGAGACTGGGTGCCATGCAGCAACATGTCAATCCACTTGACTGGTGACCACTACCAACTGCTTTGGCGTCTGGCTTTGTGTCTGCAATAATTGACAAGACAGCACAGATGCACCCTGAGCTTTTAAGTTCTGAATAAGGTTGCAAAGTGCAATAAACAACAAGGTACAATAGCAATCAACCACGTGAATGACAAATCTGAGAGAGGAGGCCTGCAATGTGCTCTGAAATGGAGTGTAGGCACTGCCCTAAACTGGAGCCCATTGGCTGTGAGATTTGGCCAGGTGACTCTGGAGGTCCTTGCGTCAGGAGGGCCCAGACATGCTGAGGGGCAACTGCACCTTTCTCAGCTTGAAGTCTCACAGGTCACAGGGTGGCAGGTAGGCGAGAGGAAGAAGGCACTATCATCTTTGAGGTTCTCTGAGAGGGGATGTCTGCAGGATCTGTCCGTACTTTTTCACGCAGAGGGTGGTACGTGTATGGAATGAGCTGCCAGAAGAAGTGGTGGAGGCTGGTACAATTGTAACATTTAAAAGGCATTTGGATGGGTATATGAATAGGAAGAGTTTGGAGGGATATGGGCCAGGGGCAGGCACGTGGGACTAGATTGGTTTGGGACGCCAGGTCGGCATGGACGAGGTGGACCGAAGGGTCTGTTTCCATGCTGTCCATCTCTGTGAGGCCTCCTTCAGCTGGGTGCTGACTGGCACTGCCTGTCTCCATGTGAGGAATGGGCACCTGAAGGGAGCTCAAGGCATGACATTACTCTGAATTGTCACATGTATTCAATATAAAATACAGTGTTTATTGTCGGTCAGACATAAGCGCTATTCACATTAATTTAGAATAAAATAAAAAAAGGTAACTTAAAGAGAATCCAAACTTCTTTTTCTGCTGCTCCAGCTCTGGGCAGCCCAGTCATGCCATGTCGTGGAGAGTCTCCCGCTCTGGGCTTCTCAGCCCATACCATACGACAGAGAATATCCAACCCCAGGCTACACCAGACTACGCTGTGTCAAGGAGAGTGTTTTGCTAGGGGCTACACCTGCCCACGCCGTGCCCCAGAGAGTGTCCCACTCCAGGCTACACCAACCCACACCGTGCCACACAGAGTGTCCTGCTCCAGGCTACATAACCTGCACCGTGTCACACAAAGAGTCCTGCTCCAGGCTACACCAACCAACACCGTGCCACACAGAGTGTCCCGCTCCAGGATACACCAACCCACACATTGCCACACAGAGTGTCCTGCTCCAGGCTACACCAACCAACACCGTGCCACACAGAGTGTCCCGCTCCAGGATACACCAACCCACACATTGCCACACAGAGTGTCCTGCTCCAGGCTACACCAACCAACACCGTGCCACACACAGTATCCCGCTCCAGGATACACCAACCCACACCGTGCTACAAAGAGTATCACGCTCCAGGATACACCAACCCACACATTGCCACACAGAGTGTCCTGCTCCAGGCTACACCAACCCACACCGTGCCACACAGAGTATCCCACTCCAGGGTACACCAACCCACACCGTGCCACACAGAGTGTCCCGCTCCAGGCTACACCAACCCACAGCGTGCCACACAGAGTATCCCGCTCCAGGCTACACCAACCCACACCGTGGCACACAGAGTATCCCGCTCCAGGCTACACCAACCCACACCGTGCCACACAGAGTATCGCACTCTAGGCTACACCAACCCACACCGTGTCACACGGAGTGTCCCATGCCACGCTACACCAAC
>NC_057741.1:9844742-9847482 GCF_004010195.1 Chiloscyllium plagiosum
CAGGCTACACCAACCCACACCGTGCCACACAGAGTGTCCTGCTCCAGGCTACACCAACCCACACCGTGTCACACAGAGTGTCCTGCTCCAGGCTACAACAACCCACACCGTGCCACACAGAGTGTCCTGCTCCAGGATACACAAACCCACACCGTGCCACACAGAGTGTCCCACTCCAGGCTACACCAACCCACACCGTGCCACACAGAGTGTCCCGCTCTGGGCTACACCAACCAACACCGTGCCACACAGATTATCCCGCTCCAGGATACACCAACCCACACCGTGCTACAAAGAGTATCCCGCTCCAGGACACACCAGCCCACAAATTGCCACACAGAGTGTCCTGCTCCAGGCTACACCAACCAACACCGTGCCACACAGAGTATCCCACTCCAGGATACACCAACCCACACCGTGCCACACAGAGTGTCCTCCTTCAGGCTACACCAACCCACACCGTGCCACACAGAGTGTCGCGCTCTAGGCTACACCAACCCACACCGTGTCACACAGAGTGTCCCGCTCCAGGCTACACCAACCCACACCATGTTACACAGAGTGTCCCACTCCAGGCTACACCAACCCACACCGTGTCACACAGAGTGTCCCATGCCACGCTACACCAACCCACACCGTGCCACACAGAGTGTCCTGCTCCAGGCTACACCAACCAACACCGTGTCACACAGAGTGTCCCGCTCCAGGATACACCACCCCACACCGTGCCACACAGAGTGTCCTCCTTCAGGCTACACAAACCCACACCATGCCACACAGAGTGTCGCGCTCCAGGCTACACCAACCCACACCATGCCACACAGAGTATCGCGCTCTAGGCTACACCAACCCACACCGTGTCACACAGAGTATCCCGCTCCAGGCTACACCAACACACACCGTGTCACACAGAGTGTCCCGCTCCAGGATACACCAACCCACACCGTGCCACACAGAGTGTCCTGCTCCAGGATACATAACCTGCACCATGTCACACGAAGAGTCCTGCGCCAGCCTGCACCAACCCACACCGTGCCACACAGAGTATCGCGCTCTAGGCTACACCAACCCACACCGTGTCACACAGAGTGTCCCGCTCCAGGCTACACCAACCCACACTGTGTCACACAGAGTATCCCGCTCCAGGCTACACCAACCCACACTGTGTCACACAGAGTGTCCCATGCCACGCTACACCAACCCACACCGTGCCACACAGAGTGTCCCGCTCCAGGCTACATCAACCCACACCATGTCACAGAGAGTGTCCTGCTCCAGGCTCCACCAACCCACACCGTGTCACACAGAGTGTCCTGCTCCAGGCTACACCAACCAACACCGTGTCACACAGAGTGGCCCACTCCAGGCTACACCAACCCACACCGTGTCACACAGAGTGTCCCGCTCTAGGATACACCAACCCACACCATGTCACAGAGAGTGTCCCGCTCCAGGCTACACCAACCCACTCCGTGTCACACAGAGTGGCCCACTCCAGGATACACCAACCCACACCGTGTCACACAGAGTGGCCCACTCCAGGCTACACCAACCCACACCGTGTCACACAGAGTGGCCCACTCCAGGCTACACCAACCCACACCGTGTCACACAGAGTGGCCCACTCCAGGCTACACCAACCCACACCGTGTCACACAGAGTGTCCCGCTCTAGGATACACCAACCCACACCATGTCACAGAGAGTGTCCCGCTCCAGGCTACACCAACCCACACCGTGTCACATAGAGTGTCCCGCTCCAGGCTACACCAACCCACACCGTGTCACACAGAGTGTCCCGCTCTAGGATACACCAATCCACACCGTGTCACACAGAGTGTCCCGCTCTAGGATACACCAACCCACACCATGTCACAGAGAGTGTCCCGCTCCAGGCTACACCAACCAACACCGTGTCACACAGAGTGTCCCGCTCCAGGCTACACCAACCCACACCGTGTCACACAGAGTGTCCCGCTCCAGGCTACACCAACCCACACCGTGTCACAGAGAGTGTCCCGCTCTAGGATACACCAACCCACACCGTGTCGCACAGAGTGTCCCGCTCAAGGCTACACCAACCCACACCGTGTCACAGAGAGTGTCCCGCTCTAGGATACACCAACCCACACCGTGTCGCACAGAGTGTCCCGCTCCACGCTACACCAACCCACACCGTGTCACACAGAGTGTCCCGCTCCAGGCTACCCCAACCCACACCATGTCACACAGAGTGGCCCATGCCACGCTACACCAACCCACACTGTGCCACACAGTGTCCCGCTCCAGGCTACACCAACCCACACCATGTTACAGAGAGTGTCCTGCTCCAGGCTACACCAACCCACACCATGCCACACAGAGTGTCCCGCTCCTGGATACACCAACCCACACCGTGTCACACAGAGTGTCCCGCTCCAGGATACACCAACCCACACCATGTCACAGAGAGTGTCCTGCTCCAGGCTACACTAACCCACACCGTGGCACACAGAGTGCCCTGCTCCAGGCTACACCAACCCACACCGTGTCAACCAGAGTGTCCCGCTCCAGGCTACACTAACCCACACCGTGCCACACAGAGTGTCCCGCTCCAGGATACACCAACCCACACCGTGCCACACAGAGTATCCCGCTCCAGGCTACACCACCCACACCGTGCCACACAGACAGTGTCCCGCTCCAGGCTACACCAACCCACACCGTGTCACACGGAGTGTCCCATGCCACGCTACACCAAC
>NC_057741.1:9847991-9862213 GCF_004010195.1 Chiloscyllium plagiosum
CACACCATGTCACACAGAGTGTCCCGCTCCAGGCTACACCAACACACACCGTGTCACACAGAGTGTCCCGCTCCAGGCTACACCAACACACACCGTGTCACAGAGAGTGTTCTGCTCCAGGCTACACCAACCCACACCATGTCACAGAGAGTGTCCTGCGCCAGGCTACACTAACCCACACCATGCTACACAGAGTGTCCCGCTCCAGGCTACACCAACCCACACCGTGCCACACAGAATGTCCGCTCCAGGCTACACCAACCCACACCATGTCACAGAGAGTGTCCTGCTCCAGGTGACACCAACCCACCCCTTGCCACGCAGAGTGTCCTGCTCCAGGTTACACCAACCCACACTGTGTCACACAGAGTGTCCTGCTCCAGGCTACACCAACCCACACCATGTCACAGAGAGTGTCCTGCGCCAGGCTACACTAACCAACACCGTGCCACCACAGAGTGTCCCGCTCCAGGCTACACCAACCCACACAGTGCCACACAGAGTGTCCCGCTCCAGGATACACCAACCCTCACCATGTCACACAGAGTGTCCCGCTCTAGGATACACCAACCCACACCGTGCCACCACAGAGTGTCCTGCGCCAGGCTACACTAACCCACACCGTGCCACCACAGAGTGTCCCGCTCCAGGCTACACCAACCCACACAGTGCCACACAGAGTGTCCCGCTCCAGGATACACCAACCCTCACCATGCAACACAGAGTGTCCTGTTCCAGGATACACCAACCCACACCGTGCCACACAGTGTATCCCGCTCCAGGCTACACCAACCCACACCGTGCCACACAGACAGTGTCCCGCACCAGGCTACACCAACCCACACTGTGTCACACAGAGTGTCCCACTCCAGGCTACACCAACCCACACCGTGTCACACAGAGTGTCCCGCTCCAGGCTACACCAACCCACACCGTGTCACACAGAGTGTCCGACCCCAGGTTACACCAACCCACACCGTGTTACACAGAGTGTCCCACGCAAGGCTACACCAACCCACATCATGCCACAGAGAGCGTCCTGCTCCAGGCGACACCAACCAACACCGTGTCACACAGAGTGTCCTGCTCCAGGCGACACCAACCCACACCGTGTCACACAGAGTGTCCCGCTCCGGGCTACACCAACGCACACCATGTCACAGAGAATGTCCCGCTCCAGGCTACACCAACCCACACCGTGCCAAAGAGAGTGTCCTGCTCCAGGATACACCAACCCACACCGTGTCACACGGAGTGTCCCATGCCACGCTACGCCAACCCACACCGTGTCACACAGAGTGTCCCATGCCACGCTATACCAACCCACACCGTGTCACACAGAGTGTCCCGCTCCAGGCTACACCAACCCACACCATGCCACACAGAGTGTCCCTCTCCAGGCTACACTTACCCACACCGTGCCAAAGAGAGTGTCCTGCTCCAGGCTACACCAACCCACACCGTGTCACACAGAGTGTCCCGCTCCAGGCTACACCAACCCACACCATGCCACACAGGGTGTCCCGCTCCAGGCTACACTTACCCACACTGTGTCACACAGAGTGTCCCGCTCCAGGATACACCAACCCACACCGTGCCAAAGAGAGTGTCCTGCTCCAGGCTACACCAACCCACACCGTGCCACACAGAGTGTCCTGCTCCAGGCTACACCAACCCACACCGTGTCACACAGGGTGTCCCGCTCCAGGCTACACCAACCCACACCATGTTACACAGAGTGTCCTGCTCCAGGATACACCAACCCACACCGTGCCACACAGAGTGTCCCGCTCCAGGCTACACCAACCCACACCGTGCCACACAGAGTGTCCTGCTCCAGGCTACACCAACCCACACCGTGTCACACAGAGTGTCCCGCTCCAGGCTACACCAACCCACACCATGTTACACAGAGTGTCCCGCTCCAGGCTACACCAACCCACACCGTGTCACAGAGAGTGTCCCGCTCCGGGCTACACCAACCCACACTGTGTCACACAGAGTGTCCCGCTCCAGGATACACCAACCCACACCGTGTTACACAGAGTGTCCCGCTCCAGGCTACACCAACCCACACCGTGTCACACAGAGTGTCCGACCCCAGGTTACACCAACCCACACCGTGCCACACAGAGTGTCCCGCTCCAGGCTACAACAACCCACACCGTGCCACACAGAGTGTCCCGCTCCAGGCTACAACAACCCACACCGTGCCACACAGAGTGTCCCGCTCCAGGCTACAACAACCCACACCGTGCCACACAGATACACCAACCCACACCATGTCACAGAGAGTGTCCCGCTCCAGGCTACACCAACCCACACCGTGTTACACAGAGTGTCCCGCTCCAGGCTACACCAACACACACCGTGTCACACAGAGTGTCCCGCTCCAGGCTACACCAACCCACACCGTGTTACACAGAGTGTCCCGCTCTAGGATACACCAACCCACACCGTGTCACACAGAGTGTCCTGCTCCAAGCTACACCAACCCACACCGTGTCACACAGAGTGTCCCGCTCCAGGCTACACCAACCCACACCGTGTCAAAGAGAGTGTCCTGCTCCAGTACACACCAACCCACACCGTGCCAAAGAGAGTGTCCTGCTCCAGGCTACACCAACCCACACCATGTTACACAGAGTGTCCTGCTCCAGGATACACCAACCCACACCGTGTCACACGGAGTGTCCCATGCCACGCTACGCCAACCCACACCGTGTCACACAGAGTGTCCCGCTCCAGGCTACACCAACCCACACCGTGTCACACAGAGTATCCCGCTCCAGGCTACACCAACCCACACCGTGTCACACAGAGTGTCCCGCTCCGGGCTACACCAACGCACACCATGTCACAGAGTGTCCCATGCCACGCTACACCAACCCACACCATGTCACAGAGAGTGTCCTGCTCCAGGCTACACCAGTGTAGCTGTGCCACTGCCAAGAGCCCACTCCATGTCGAAGCAAGAGTCCAGCTCCTGGTTTCACAGACCAACTGACTGTCTCTGCAGCCGTCTGCCTCTGAAAATGCCGTTGCCAATCTGGTGCCCATTGACGCTGCCTCCTACCAAACAGGCTCTTTATCAGGATAGTTTGAGCACAAAGCCAGGAGTGGAAGGAAAATGACAAATAGGAAACTGCAGATGAAGAGGACAAGCCTGGGCATAGTTGGCTGAATGCTGCCGACTACTGCCATTTTGGAAGTTTTGCCTTGCTGTTGGTGCAGAGCATCACGAGAGACTGTGATGGAATGCAGCTCTGTGCACCTTTCCAGCACACTCCAAGATGACTGGATCTGGCGCTTCATGGCAACCATCAATCTGTCCATGGATGGAAAGCAGGCATTTAACTCCTGACAGCATGGAGGCCTCTCCTACCTGAGCAGGTGTCTGATCTTCAGCAGTTGCTGGAGTGCCAGGAATATTTCTTCCTCAGCCGGATGATGATGCAATTCCAGTGGGGGAAACTGGGAGAGTAACACAACAAGGAACCATCTTCTTAATCGGTTGCTGGAACGTGAATGACACAGCATCTTTCATCCCAGCTTTTGATAACAAAAGCCAAATCCTCTCAGTAGGTGAGGAGCCAAATGTCTGATGCCCCAGCTGGTGTCTTGGCTCTTGCAGCTTTGTTATGGAATACTTCTTCTTGAACTGAGGCAGGGTAAGATAAAAGTGGGTGGCAAAACAGATTAGTACTGTTGGGAGTGTGGGCAAAGTGCTGAGGTGCCCTGATTAAGGGAGTGGTCCATACAGAGGCCATGTTAAGAGTGTGAGGGCGTTGGGGTGGTGGCAGCTAGTGATGGCAGCTGTTGCAAGCAGCAGTAAAAGTGATAGAGCATTAGGTGCAGTGAGTGTGAGGTACCAGATCACTTACCCTTCCAAAGCAAACATGGTCATTGACTTTCTTTTGGCACTGCTAAGTTTTCTCACCACGTAGTAGAGACTCTTCTGACCTGAATGGCAACTTCAAACTGGAATAGCATGTTCTGATATCTTAGCCTCCTCTGTCGATTCAAGAGGGAAGAACATCCCTCATCTGCATCACCCTTTCACTCCCCCACATCCCAGTCCACAAAGCAGAGCTCCCGTTTCTCCTTATCTGACATGTCCAGGGCAAATGACTCCAACCTTACAGCACATTTCTTAACAGACAGCACCCATCTGGATGTACAATGGGCTTTTAGATATGGCTCTAGTGCAGGGAAGATCTGATTATCCTAGCAGTGGTGAATAGTTCTATGGCAAATGGTAGAATTGGGCTAGCTTCAGAAGAGAGGGATACCATAGGGACACATAGGAGGAGTGGTATTATTGCTGGACTGTTAATCCGGAGACCCTGGTAGTATTCTGGGGCCTGGGTTTGAATCCAACTACGGTGGATGATGGAATTTGAATTTCATTTAAAAACTCTGCAATTAAGTGTTTAATGGTGACCATGAATTCATTGTCAATTGTTGGAGAAATCAATCTGGTTCACTAATGTCCTTTAGGGAAGGAAACACCATCCTTACCTGATCTGGCCTACATGTGACTCCAGACCCACAGCAATATGGCTGAAACTTAAATGCCCTCTGAGCAATTAGGGATGAGCGATAAAAGCTCACCCAGCCAGTCATGCCCTCATCCCATTAATGAATAAAAAAAGGGACACAGCATGTAGTTAATTAGATATATAAGAAAGAAATAGTGCAGTTGCTCAAAGTCTGAAACAAACACTCTGAAGAAGTCACATTGGACTTGAAAATTAACTTTGTTTCTCTCCCACAGGTGTTACCAGATTTGTTGAGTTTCTCCAGTTTATGAGACTTGTTTGGGGTGATCACAGGTCGATGCCTATTTGATCTTAAGGGACAAAACCATCCAGGAATTTCATTAACATGGTATTTAGCCAAACTCTGGTAATATTCAGCTCTTTGAAAGCATGCAGCATTAAGTTATCCACAATTTAAATATTCATCAGTGTTGAACACTGTAATTAGAAAAATTGAGCCTGCCCATCCAAGAATTAAGAAATATTGCCTTTATTGTTCAGTTAAGACTCAGGAAAATGGCTGTTCTTATGAAAACCTTATATTGCTTATTAATTTAAAAAAACGCCAATTATTGGCTGAAGTAGTGTCTGCCATCGAGAACACTTTTCAGTTTCTCATCTGTAAATAGCCAGAATCCAATTAGCAACATGTTTAATAACATAGCAGTCAATATATAGAGTTTGTAATAACTGATGAGGTGTTTGAAGGAGAAGAATTTGTTTCTTGGCATAGTGTAAAATGAGTGGTAATGAATCGACAGCTCATTTCACAACCCAATCACTTTATTCCTTCCATTGACTTTCCTTCAGTTTCCAACACAGTCAGTCATTATTTTCAATTCTGTCATTTAAACATGTAATCTTAGAATCAATGCTTGTTCTGAGTTATGAACAAAAAGGTAACCCATTAGTTCCCAGTTTAGGGAAAAGATTTAGAATATACAAAGATGTATTTAGACTTTGGACTGTATTCTTGGTCACTTCTTAAAATTTATGCATCAATCATATTCCATTTTACTTGCCACTGACTTACAATTTCACAAACTTATGTGCTGCTAGACCTTTTCACACAACAGTGTTCAAATGTGCAAGTGATTGGTATGATGGTAATGAGGTCAGCCAGGTTGACCACATAAAATATGAGTTCCATGATTGGGCTGTTAATCTGATAAGAGCAGGTGTGTCAGACTGTGTTCACTTTGGGAGCTAGCTCTGAGGAAACTGGATCAGTGTCAAGGACTCTCCATGTGAAAGTAAAGAGTGATTTGGTGACAGGATGCCGACCATGTGGAGTTATTTAATTGGCAACGAGCAAATAGCAGGCTCCTGAAATTTGCTTGCAATGTCGTACTTGAGTCAAAGTAAGCATTTCTAGCATCATGCTGTTATTCAGTCATTCCATCCTGCTATTGAAGCCTGGGCCTAGTCGATAAAAAGAAAGCATTACTTTTTCCTGGCAAATGACATTGGAGCAAATAAAAGCAATGCATAATTCTCCTGACTGCTTGTGGATCCGCAGCTTTTTCAGTTATTAGGAGCCTGACTTTCCCTGAGGCACTAGATATTAATACTTTTCAAGGGTTGATGGATTTAGCTAAGAAATATTATGACCCCAAGCCTCCTCTAAGTCTGAAATCCTATGGGTTTTACTCAGCAATTTGAGAGCTCAACTGGACTTCGAACAGGCACTACAACTGGCTTTGTCATTAGAAAATGTGGCAAGTGGAGCATATGAGTTGCAAAGGAAGTGGACACCCTCGCCAGTCTGGCAGAGTTTGGGGAACACTACTTGAGTGAAGGCAGTTGCAGAGTCTCACTCTGGACATATCCTGAACAGAAGGAACTTTAGGTCAGCACACAGCAAAGCCCCAAACAAAGCCAAGCCTCAGCCAAAAGGTTAACATTTCCTTCTGGATCTGGGCTGGGAAGCTATTGTAGTTGCTGCCAATCTATGGACTCCAGGCGGCACAGGAGTCCCACTCATCCTAAATTGAGTCAGAGAACTCATGGGCTGGTTTCCTGGAAAATACACCTTCATCTGGTTTGAAACAATTAAGTTGCTTAGCCACATCCAAATCAGAATCAATCAAAATAAACATCTGGTTAAATGGTCATCCTGTTCCAGTGGAGGTCAATACTAGATTCCCTACAGTGTGGAAACAGGCCCTTTGGCCCAACAAGTCCACACCGACCCTCTGAAGAGTAACCCACTCCCTCTGACTAATGCACCTAACACTACGGGCACTTAAGCATGGCCAATTCACCTGACCTGCACATCTTTGGTCTGTGGGAGGATAACGGAGCACCCGGAGGAAACCCATGCAGACACGGGGAGAATGTGCAAACTCCACACAGGCAGTCACCCAAGGCCAGAATCGAACCTGGGACCTGGGTGCTGTGAGGCAGCAGTGCTAACTACTAGCCACCGTGCCGCCATTTCAGTGATCACAGAACCGGTCTTTAACAAAATTTTCTCTGGTCTCCAACCCTTAGCTCTGCACAAGGCCTTAGCTAGACTGAGAACCTAGATCCGGGGATCTTTACAGATTAAGGGTACAACATTGGTTCTGGTCACTTATGAGAAGCAGCCGGTTCAGTTACCACTGATTGTAATGGCCAATCTTGATGGGGCAAACATGATTGAGAAAGATTCGCCTAGATTGGCTCAACAATTTTCAATAAGAAAATGGCTGCTGAAGTGAAGTTCTAATTAAAAATCCAGACAGTTTTCAGGAAGGTCTCGGGACTATCAAAGCAGCAAAGACCACCTTGTAAGTTGATCAGGAAGTAATTCCATGATTCTGCAAGGCCTTCCTAGTGCCATTTGTCTTATGGAGAAAGATAGAGGCAGCAATGAGAAGGCTGGAAAGTGAAGGACTCATCAAACCAGTGCAATTTGCAGAATGGGCAGCACTAGCCATACCGCTTGTGAGGCTCAATGGGTTGGTTCGTCTTTGTGGAGATTTTAAACAAGCAATAAACCATTTTTTGCAGCTGGATAAAAACCCGGTCCCTCGCATTGAGGATTTATATGCAAAGCTGTCAGGGGGTGTCCCTCACAGAGCTGGAGACAAACCATGCATACTTGCAATTGCGGTTAGCTGAGGATTCCCAGAAGTATGCTCGAATTAATATCTATAAGGTCATGTATCAATATACAAGACTGCCATTCGGGGCATGGTCAAACTGTGCAATTTTTCAGTGAATGTTGCAGAACATTTTGCAAGGCCTGCCCCAGGTCGCTATTTATTTATTTTCCCCCAGTCGGAAAAACACCTGCGTAACCAGGGAATGAGTAACAAGCTAAGCCCGAGAGGGGCAATGCTTACTTGAAAAAAGTGAAAGAGAGGAGTAGGGATTAAAGTACTCTACCCCCATGTGCCCATGGCTCCCTAAAGGCATCAAGAGCATTGGTGGACAGGTCACCATTTATCATGCTAATAAGAGGAAAGACAAAGAAGGAGCACTTAGAGAACTTGAGCATAGAGATTAGCCATTTGTCCCAGGCAGGTGTATGCCTTAGAAGGGAAAAATGTGTGTTCTTGGCACCCCAAGTGACGTATTTGGGCTGCTGAGATGACAAGATCACATCACACCCATTGGCAGATAAAGTGAGGGCAAACAAATGTGCCCCAGCTCCCATATCTGTTCTGGAGCTAAAGTCTTTCTTTGAGCTGGTTAATTATTATAGAAAGTTCACACATAATCTGGCCTCCATCCTGGTACCTCTGATTCAACTCTTAAAAACCAGTCATCCTTGAAAATGGTCATGTAGCTGAACCATAGCTTTCAGAGAAGTGAAGAACAACCATTACCCTCTAATTGGAACACTATAATCCCAAGTCAGATTTGATATTGACATGTAATGCCTCGCCATTTAGCTTTGGGGTGCTATTAGCTCATCAGTGGCCCACTGGAGAGGAATGCCCAATACCGCGTGTGTTTTATCCAGGGTTTAGGCTAATGCACAGCGTAAAATGCCTAGATGGAGAAGGAAGGTTTGGTGGTCATATTTGGAGTCAGAAAGTGCCACCATTACCTTTACGGATATCAATTTGTAATAAAAACGCACCACAAACTCCTACTAGGTCAACTTAAAGAGGATAAAGAGGAACTTAAAGCCCATATCTTCATACCAAATTCAGCAGTGGGCTGTAATATTAAGTGTGTGTAATTATAACTTGGAACACCATTTGGGAGGGCAAGTAGCAAACGCAGTGAGCTGCCTCCCAGCTGGCAGATACACCACTAGTGGTAACACTACTGGAGGAGTCCATAATGGCTTTAAGTTTTCTGGACATACTTCCAGTCACAGCTAACAATATCAGATTATAGACTCAGTAAGATGAGGTCCTGACAAAACTGAAACAGATTAGATTAGATTACATTACAGCATGGAAACAGGCCCTTCAGCCCAACAAGTCCACACCGACCCACCGAAGCGCAACCCACCCATGCCCCTACATTTACCCCTTACCTAACTCTACGGGCAATTTAGCATAGCCAATTCACCTGACCTGCACATCTTTGGACTGTGGGAGGAAACCGGAGCACCCGGAGGAAACCCAAGCAGACACAGGGAGAATGTGCAAACTCCACACATTCAGTCGCCTGAGGCGGGAATTGAACCCGGGTCTCAGGCGCTGTGAGGCAGCAGTGCTAACCACTGTGCCACCGTGCCGCCCAAACAGCTGGTGGTGATGGGGGAAACTGAAAGGCCGTCACAGCCAGAATTGAAACATTTTTGGACCCAGAGAGACCAGATCACAGGAGAGGATATTGCTATAAGGAGCAAGAGTGATTGTCCCAAAGTGAAGATATTGGCAAAAGTTATGGTTGGTGGCCAGGATTGGATGCAGACATGGTGGGGCAGTGCCCAGTGTGCCAACAAGGACAAAACTTACTGCCAGCAGCTCCCCCACATTCATGGGAATGACCAGATAAATCCTGAACTCAGTTACTCATTGACTTTATAGGTCCTTTCAAGGATTCAATGCTCTGAGTAATTGAGGATGCTCACTCAAAATGGCTAGACGTGCATAAGAGTTCATTCATAAACATGGGGACAATGATAGAAAAACTGCGCTCATCTTTTGCAATACACAGGCTCCTGGAAGTATTGGTCACAGATAATAGGCCATCATTTATGAGCTGGAATTTTGAATATTTCCTATAGTCCAATGCTATTCAATATATAAGGACAGCTCCATTATCCAATGGCCTCACAGAAAAAGCAGTCTAAACTTTGAAGACAGGCTTAAAGAAAACGCCTACAGCTTCATGAGATGCCAAACTGTCCTAATTACTACTTGATTCTTGGATTACCCCTCATGCAGAGTTGCTAAAAGGTAGAAGGCTTTGCACCAATGAAATCTGATCTTCCCAGACCTGGGGAGGAGGGTGAAATGGTATTAGGAACACCAATGCCAGCCACAAGACTCTGCTAAGCAAGAGAGACAGTTTACTTCAGGGGCAAAATTTGATGTTGAAACCACAGGAATTGCCCTCCTTGGATAAGAGGCATGGTAGGTATGAGATCAGGTCTAGAGATGTTTAAAATTGGATTATTACAATAGTCCTGAATAAGCACGTGCTATATGAAAGCTACAAATGCACAAACGGCCTGGGAGCAAAGCCTCAAGGACCTTTCCAACTGCTCTGGAACCCATGAGTTCTCCCGTTTCATCAAGCACTGAAGACACCTCAGAATCTAAGATGGACGCAGTGGATCAATGCCTTTGCTTCCTGAAGAAGAGAATGAATTTCTTCTGAAATGCTCCGGGTGCAAGTGGTGAGCTACCAAGTGTGTTATATGTCGCCCGTATCTGAGATAGAGTTGGAGGAACCCGACCCAGTGCTATCACACCCTGAGGACGCTACAAAAGAAATCAAATTGGCCAATGTCCTCGGACTCAGAGGGGGAGGGGGGTGTAGTGATTGTAATAGAACATGAGTTCCCTAATCAGGGCTGTTAATCTGGTCCAATCAGGGAGCTCTGGCCGACAGAGATAAACAGGAGTGTCAGAAGTTCTGCTCACTCTGAGAGCTAGCTCAGAGGGAACTGAATCAGTGTCAAGGACTCTCCACATGTGAATTGGTGATGGGATACTGACCTCTGTGGAGTAATTTCACTAAAGTCCTGTACGTTCCCTGATTATGGTTCAATGGTATTGAGTGCAACCAAAAATATTGGGCTTTCAGTTTCAACCTAACGAAACCAGCATAGAAAAGCGGGCCAATTTCAGATTTCTGTCTAAAAATAGAGGTAAACCATTTGGGGTAAAGGTGAGGCAGTGATTAGCAAGTTGTGGGTGCAGTAACAGTGACAAGGGCAGGAACAGGGATGGGGATAAGCAGAGGGCTTTCAAACTCGAGTGAAATTGTGATGGGGCCATGCCTACACCTCCCATCTTCTCATTCGGGTAATTTTTTTTAAAAGACTGTACCAACATCCCTTTGTTGGCTGCCTTCAGCTGTCTCCTTAAGGACTCCAGTTTCGATGCATCTAATCCACATTTTCCTGAACATGGCTGTTCTGAGTGGGCAGTTCAGTTTTACAAAGGTGGGCTTCAAACTGGTACTAGGCTTCTTAATTAGATATACAAACATGATCATGTCTGCTTCAGCGTGGACCTTTACTACATTTAATTTTGCAGCAGGCAATCTTTATATCCAAATGTTGCTGTATAGCATATGTTACTTCTCCATGGTTTTCCATGAAAATGCATCCCCTCACACTATTCCAGCTCAAATTTCACCTCCCATGTGTGGGCACTGAGATTAAATCACAGTTGAAAAGTTGTTTTGACCTAACATTAACAAAAAAAAAGTTACCTTCATGAAACTGAAAACCAATGATCTCTGCTCAAGTTCCCAAATAATAACATAAAAGTTTTTTTAACACTGTTAGTGCAAAATAAAGGCTTTTGTAGGAGTGTGATAATTGCATGTAATATTTTGTTATAGATTTTTGAATTTGGATGGAAGAAAAATTGGAGGCTTTTGGATAATCCTGTGAATTTTTTTTTTGAAAGGTCAGGAAATCATTTCATCCGTGCCTTATTGATGTAGGGTGAAGTCTTATAGGGGACTGAACAATGTGAGCGGTGGAGGGATTCATGAAAGAATAGTCTGAGCAGTGCAGTGAGGTCTATCTTGACATCAGGACCAATATGCTGCATCTATTGGCTTGCTAGGTAGTAGTGAGTTGTCCATTCAAAGAGATTGTAGCTTGTTAAATGAATTATTAAGATCCAACCTCACCTCATTATTATTCATTTTCCCGTCTTACAAAATGTGCCAAACAAGCTAGATTTCTGGACGTCAGAATTCTTGACATGGAAGACTTCAGCTTGATGTTTCCTCCAAAGAACCTCCATGTAAGAAATCAGGCACCAACATCTTAGGACACAGCCAATGGGCACCAGCCACATGCACCCTACATCCACTGACATTGGCATCTGATAGATGCCAAGTTCAAAAAACTCACATGGCACATCTCTGATCCACTTATAGTACACTTGTGCACTTCAATCTTGCACCTTGGGCATTACAATGATGCTGCAAGGACTCTGCTCAGGTGCATGCATCCATGTGGTGCACTAGAACAGGCTGCATGTCCAGTCTGTTTCCTCACGGTCATAGCATTCACTCACTGTGATAAGCAGACCAGCACATATCATATACCATGATTATGGGGATACATTTCCTTTCTTGATAAGTGACCATGATGTTGGTCATCTGACTCATGAAGGTGATCACATTGATTCATAATCTCATAGATGTCAGTCAGCAATAATCTTTGTGCCTCAAAGATTATTTCTATAATAAGAGAAAATGGACATTTTGAATACAAAAAGGTGGCTTTATGAGCATTGTTTTGTTTTTAGGATGGTTTAATTGAAATTGAGGTCTTTTAGGTTGACAAGGTATAAAGGTGTAGGATCTAATTCTTCAATTTTCCACGAGACAGCTGGAGAAATGGGTGAGATCAACAGCAATGAGATTCCTGCTAGAATTCCCATTCTTCAACCAAGTGTTGAACAGTTGAACTGTATAGATCAATCTCATTAATGAGGAGTGAGAGGCATTATACATCTATTTGCTTCCATTAATACCTCATTATTCCCCAATACCACCTCATTTATATGCAGTTTCCCGTTCTGCTGCCTGCTGGGTAGAGACAATCCACAACACAAAGGTTGAAGCAGTGACCCTGCAACTGGAGCTCACTGCTGGCTTCCCTCATCCTCCATCTTCGACAGCACTGACCAACATCTCAAGGCATGTTTCCCAAGCAATGACCATCCATAGCCAACCCCACCCCCATCCACGGACTTTGGCGTTGGACATATTCAAGCCTCACCTTCATGACACATCTCCAACCCATTTATAATATGGTTCTGCATTACATTGCTGCACTTCGGAGTGTGCCGGCACCGTTCATTTGAATGCTGCTGCAAGGACACTGACTCATGGACTGGACAAGGGTACACCTCAGGGCTCCTCACTTACTCTCTGAACACCTCTGCTCACAACACCACTGGCCTTGCCTTTCTATGCACTGTTCTTCCTCAGTTGGCACTTAAAGACACAGAGTACCTTTGCTTCGACTTGCATTTTAGCAAGGACACCAAGCCTGGCAGCCTGTCACGGTTGTCAGCAGTCATTAGTCCAAGAGACAGACATGCTGCTGAATGACACAGACCTATGTCAAACTCACTTGTTGCTGCAAGTCCCAGCAACTAATACAGAAAACACATTGCATGTGTTGCAGGCATTAAGTCAAGAAGTCGCAGCACAGCAGAAAAGAGCACCATCAATCAGTGCAGGTGCTTAGGCAGTGCAGTGTGGTCAGGGTCAGAGTTCGGCAGCCTGGGATTCGGCCATGGTCAGTTCTACTGCAAACAGTTTGGGGAGTCACTGTAAGACTGAGATCTCCATGTTTTGGCAATGAAGTAAGGTTCAATGTACTGCACTGCTCTGCCATGTCCACCACTATGAATGTATTCTTAACATGCTCAAGCTTCTCTTGCTATTAGAGTCATAGAGTCATAGAGATGTACAGCACGGAAACAGACCCTTCGGTCCAACCCGTCCATGCCAAACAGATATCTCAACCCAATCTAGTTCACCTGCTAGCACCCGGCCCATATCCCTCCAAACCTTTCCTATTCATATACCCATCCAAATGTCTTTTAAATGTTGCAATTGTACCAGCCTCCACCACTTCCTCTGGCAGCTCATTCCATACACGTACCACCCTCTGCATGAAAATGTTGCCCTTGGGTCTCTTTTATATCTTTCCCCTCTCACCCTAAACCTATGCCCTCTAGTTCTGGACTCCCCCAGTCCAGGGAAAAGACTTTATCTATTTATCCTATCCACGACCCTCATAATTTTATAAATCTCTATTAGGTCACCCCTCAGCCTCCGACGCACCAGGGAAAACAGCCCCAGCCTGTTCAGCCTCTTCCTATAACTTAAAATCCTCCAACCCTGGCAACATCCTTGTAAATATTTTCTGAACCCTTTCAAGTTTCACAACATCTTTCCGATAGGAAGGAGATCAGAATTGCATGCAATATTCCAACAGTGGCCTAACCAATGTCCTGTACAGCCGCAACATGACCTCCCAACTCCTGTATTCAATACTCTGACTAATAATAGAAAGCATACCAA
>NC_057741.1:9862254-9862344 GCF_004010195.1 Chiloscyllium plagiosum
CTCCAAGGTCTCTTTGTTCAGCAACACTCCCTGGGACCTTACCATTAAGTATATAAGTCCTGCTATGATTTGCTTTCCCAAAATGCAGCA
>NC_057741.1:9863559-9940083 GCF_004010195.1 Chiloscyllium plagiosum
TCTATATCTTCCATATCCTTTTCCATAGTAAATACTGATGCAAAATGCTCATTTAGTATCTCCCCCATTTTCTGCGACTCCACACAAAGGCCGCCTTGTTGATCTTTGAGGGGCCCTATTCTCTCCCTAGTTACCCTTTTGTACTTAATGTATTTGTAAAAACCCTTTGGATTCTCCTTAATTCTATTTGCCAAAGCTATCTCATATTCCCTTTTTCCCTCCTGATTTTCCTCTTAAGTATACTCCTACTTCCTTTATACTCTTTTAAGGATCCACTCCATCTATCCTGTCTATACCTTCCATATGCTTCCTTCCTTTTTTTAA
The DNA here is from genome assembly GCF_004010195.1 of Chiloscyllium plagiosum. Lineage (NCBI taxonomy): Eukaryota > Metazoa > Chordata > Chondrichthyes > Orectolobiformes > Hemiscylliidae > Chiloscyllium > Chiloscyllium plagiosum. The sequence continues at coordinate 9,863,884 of NC_057741.1, forward strand.
CCAAATACTCAATTTCTTTAGTCATCCAGCATTCCCTATACCTACAGCCTTTCCTTTCACCCCGACAGGAATATATTTTCTCTGGATTCTGGTTATCTCATTTCAGAAGGCTTCCCATTTTCCAGCCGTCCCTTTACCTGCGAACATATGCCCCCAATCAGCTTTTGAAAGTTCTTGACTAATACCGTCAAAATTGGCCTTTCTCTAATTTAGAACTTCAACTTTTAGATCTGGTCTATCCTTTTCCATCACTATTTTAAATTGAGTAGAATTATGGTCACTGACCCCCAAAGTGGTCCCCCACTGACACCTCAGTCACCTGCCCTGCCTTATTTCCCAAGAGTAGGTCAAGTTTTGCACCTTCTCTAGTAGGTACATCCACATACTGAATCAGAAAAATTTCTTGTACATACTTAACAAATTCCTTTCCATCTAAACCCTTAAACTATGGCAGTCCCAGTCTATGTTTGGAAAGTTAAAATCCTGTATCATAACCACCCTTACAGATAGCTGAGATCTCCTTACAAATTTGTTTCTCAATTTCCCTCTGACTATTAGGGGTCTATAATACAATCCCAGTGAGGTGATCATCCCTTTCTTATTTCTCAGTTCCACCCAAATAACTTCCCTGGATGTATTTCCGGGAATATCCACCATCAGCACAGCTGTAATGCTATTCCTTATCAAAAAAGGCCCTCCCCCTCCTCTCTTGCCTCCCTTTCTATCCTTCCTGTAGCATTTGTATCCTGGAACATTAAGCTGCCAGTCTTGTCTATCCCTGAGCCATGTTTCTGTAATTGCTATGATACCCCAGTCCCATGTTCCTAACCATGCCCTGAGTTCATCTGCCTTCCCTGTTAGGGCCCTTGCATTGAACTAAATGCAGTTTAAATTATTAGTCCTACCTTGTCCCTGTCTGTTTGACTCGCTTCTGTTCTCAACTGTACCAGTCTCAGATTGATCTCTTTCCTCACTATCTCCCTGGGCCCCACCCTCCCACCTTAGTAGTTTAAATCTTCTCGAGCAGATCTAGCAAATATCCCTGCCTGTATATTAGTCCCCTTCCAACTTAGGTGCAATCCGTCCTTCTTGTACAGGTCACTTCTATCCCAAAAGAGATTCCAATGATCCAAAAATGTGAATCCTTCTCCCATACACCAGCTCCTCAGCCATGCATTCATCTGCTCTATCCTCCTATTCCTGCCCTCACTAGCTCACAGCTCCGTGAGTGATCCAGATATTACTACTCTCGAGGGTTTCCTTTTTAAATTCCTGCCTAACTCTCTGTAATCACCCTTCAGAATCTCAACCTTTTCCCTTTCTACGTTGTTGGTTCCAATGTGCACAATAACCTCCTGCTGGTCCCTCTCCCCCGTGAGAACATTCTGCACCCTCTCTGAGACATCCTTGATCCTGGCACCAGGGAAGCAACCCACCATTCTGCTTTTTCGCTGCTGGCCACAGAAACGTCTGTCTGTACCTCGGACTGGAGAGCCCCCTAACACAGTTGATCTCTTGGAACCCAACGTACCCCTCATTGCATTAGAGTCAGACTCAATACCAGAAACTTGGCTGTTCGTGCTATGTTCCCCTGAGAATCCATCACCTCCTATATTTTCCAAAACAGCATACTTGTTTGAAATGGGGATAGCCACAAAAGACTCCTACACTAACTGCCTACCTCTCTTACCTTTCCTGGATTTAACCCATCTGTGTGACTGTATCTGTGACTTTTCTCCCTTCCTATAACTGCCATCCATCACATACAGTTCCAGTTGCAAATTCCTTGTTGCATCTAACTGTCTCTCCAACCAATCCATTCGATCTGATAGGATTCGCAATTTATTGCGGATTTATTGCGGATATAATCCACAGTAACCTTTAAACTCTCTTTAAACTCCCACATCTAACAAGAAGTGCATATCACTACTAAAGGCGATTTTTGCTCCTTCACAATCTACAGACCCAAAAAATAACACCGTCTATTCCTCTACAATACACTTCTCCAGATTAAAACAAATCACTTATCTGTTTCTGTGCTGTGACTTTGCCCAAACAGTTCCTCCAAGCTCAGTTGTGAATTTCACTGTCTTTTGATTTTCCCAGACGCACTCCATGTCCAGCGAATTCAAACAGCAAAGGCAGTAACTGTGCAGATACAATGTGGTGTCAGTTTCTTCCTCTCTCTCTCTCTCTCCTGTACTGACCTCACCAGGTGCTTCCTTTGTCTGTACCTCTCCCTTTTTAAAACTGCTGTTGTTTTGACTTTCTTTTTGGACAACACACTCCCTCTCTTGATCTCTTCAGGGACCAGTGATATTCAAGGACCATCTGCAGATGTGAGGAAGGATACACAGATGCCTCAAGGAGACACACAAGAAGGCTGTTTCCTACATCTGTCACCCTCTCCTCCTTTCATTTCTATTCTGTCAATGAATTCAGCCATGTTATCATATGGTTTTCTTGACATGACATGTGCGGTCTACAGTGCACAGTTCTGTCATGGTGTTCTGGGACATTCTCATTCAGCAGTGGTAATGAAGCTCACTCCTCGAGAGGACATAACATCACTGACTAGAAACTTTCCTGGCTCTCTCCACATCTTCAAGGGACCTTCTGCTGCAGAGTCTTCATTGGGGCCTGTTTAGCAGCCATTCAAGCTCTTTACTAGTCATGGGCTGGAAGATTCTTGCTCAATTTCTGTGACCATTCATAATTTAGCGGCCAAAGTTACAATAACACTTGCTGTTCCTGGATACCTTGTTGATGGTTCCAATGAAGGGCAATATTGAAACAAAGCAACTCCTGATTAATATTATCTGTCAGTAGGTGCAGCACACACAAATGATAGTTTGGCATTGTCCTTGATACAGTGGTACATGGAGAAGGAAGGTCATTACTGCAGAGACCTTTAATATTACACACACTATTTAGGTAAACCATCTTGTGCATGTACAGGAGGAGATTATTAACTGCAGTCAGATCAATGACAGCTTGACCTCTTAGCCCCATTCACTTGGAATGATATACCTGGGAAGAGTGCACAATGGCCCACTGCCCCAAATGTAGAAATGTACACATTTGCAAGATTGGTTTGTCTGACTGACTGAGTGCAGGGGAAAGGCATTTCACAGCAGGTTTCATCAATAACCAAGTAAAAAATCTGTTTATTATAATATGCAGCTTTAACAAGAGCCGTGAAAAGAAAGCAATTCCAACTCAAATTATAACCTTTCAAAAGCACATGTATACAATCACAATTAAGACAGTCAGAAAACAGATGGTTTAACACATAAACAATGAGTAAAAATAATAGGAATAGTCTCAACAAAATTCTGAAGATTAAAATTCCAGACCACAAGGTGGAGAGCTCTTTTCTCGTCGTCCTTTTGAGTTTTGCAATAATGAAGCTATTTCTCTGTATTTATAATTTGCAATTCAGATGAAGCTGGAAGCTATTGCTCCACAGAGTAATTTGTAGGCACTGCTTGTTTTTATAGGTGATACCCCTCACAACCCTTCAGATTCCTTTCTGCATTATAAGATTGGAGTCTTCCCACATTTCCACTCAAACCTTTTATTTAAGTTTTAATCTCCCTGGGCCTTTATCCCTGGGCCTCATGTCCATTGCAGAGCCATGCTCAACGCTGTTATTCACGGTTCTCTCATCAAACATGGAGACCAGCAATAAGCCTTCCCAGCGAACCTCTCTCAAACAGTACTCTGTGCCTTGCATGGTCTATTGTCTCACATACATACACGGGCATGTGTACATACACACACACACACAAAATCAGGACCCAATACCTATACCTGGGAAACTCTTCGACAAAACTTCCAGTAGCCTACAAAGTAACCATTAACCTTTGGCCTCTGTTTCCTACACCTCAGACAATTTTGGATCTACATCACTACTGGCTGTTTTCTACCATGAACTATAATTGCCCTCACAGGGCAACATTTCAAACACTTTTTGAAAGTCTGTATGTACTACATCAACAGTCTTCCCCTTATGAACTATTATCAGTTACCTCTTCAAAAAACCTCCAGGAGTTTTTTAGGCCATGATTTTCCCTTAACAAATCTGTGTTGATTTTACTGAATTGCTCCACGATTGATTCTATCCCAAACAACTGCTTCCAGAAATTTACTCCTGATCAAAGTTAAAATGACTGGTCTGTATTTGTTGGCCAGATTGTGCTTTTTATTTACTCGTGGAAGGTAAGCTTCGCTGACTGTGTCTGCATTTATTGCCTGCCCCTAGTTGCCCTTGAGAAGGTAGTGATGAGCGGTCTTCTTGAACTGCTGCAGTCCATGCTGTGGGTTGACCCATAGTGTCCTTAGGGAAGAGTTTCCAGGATTTTAATTCAACAACAGTGAAGGAATGGCGATATGTTTCCGAGTCAGGATCGTGAGTGGCTTGGAGGGAAACTTGCAGGTGATGGTGTTCCCATTTATCTGCTGCCCTCATCTTTCTAGATGGGAGTGGTTATGGGTATAGAAGGTGCTGTCTGAAGATCTTTGCAGTTTTGCAGAATTCCTACAGTGTGTCCTGGAGATAGTACACTCTGCTGTTACTGAGCATCGGTGGTGGAGAGAATGGACATTTGTTGATGTGTTGTCAATCAAGTGACTGATTTGTCCTGGATGGTGTCAAAGTTTTGAGTATTGTTGGAGCTGCACCCATCCAGGCCAATGGGGACTATTCCATCACACTGCTGACTTTTACCTTGTAGATGGTGGACAGGCTTCGGGGAGTCAGGAAGCTTAGTTCATTGCTGCAGTGTTTCTAGCTTCTGATTCAATTCTCCAACCCTCTGCATTACACTTGAATCCAGGAAAGATTGAAAGAGAATTGCCAGTGTGTCTACAATTTCCACACTCACTTCTTTCAATGTCCTTGGATGCACCTTAGCCAGTTGTTGGCCCAATAATCTTTAGGTAATGACAGCTTATCAAAAACATCTTCATTATCATTTTTAAACCCTTCTAGTGACTGAACTTTCTCCTTTGTCACTTTGGCTGTACCCAAACAATCTCTTATTTGAAGGTAGCCCTTTTTTCAACCACTGATTCTCATCCAACCTTTGGTTCTAATCTTTCTGGCCTATCACTGTTCTTGCTCCGCTGAAGTCCACTCTCAGCTGCTTGATTATTCTTTTCTGAATTGACCAATTATATTTGCTACTGTCTTTCTAAATCAAGGATACAATAACCACTGTTCTCTATTAATTTCCCCTCTGTCACTTGATCTAATTGGCTCAGTTCATTCCCAGAACCTGGTCTAGCAGTGTCTTCTTGTCTTGTTACATTGCACACGTGCTGGTGTAGGAAACTCTCCTGAACACAATCTAGAAAACTAGTCACTTGTTTTCCCTGACATTGGAAGTATTCCATTTGAAATACAGTAATTAAAGTCCCCCATTATAACTACTCTATGGGGTTTACATTTCTCTCTAATTTTGTGGCAGACCTTTTCCTTTACATCATTCCCAGGAGCTGGTGGTCTATTGAGAAATGTAATTGCACCCCTATTATTCCTTAACTCCAGCCAAATGGTCTATTTTGGGCTTCAAACTAAATAGTGTGTGGGTTCAGTTTCTAGGGAAATTATGGAAAATGTTCAAGGATGGGAGGACTCAGCAAAGGTTATTAAAATTTCAAGAACAAGTAATACTCAGACAGTATAGAAAGGGTCAAGATTCTAACTTCAGGTACAGCAGATAAGGCGACAACTGTGAGAAGGGGAGAAAGTCAACACAGGACTGAAGATGACATACTTAATTGCACTCAGTATACCAAACAAGGTAAATTAGCTTGTAGTGCAAATTGAAATTTGCCGGTATGATGTGGGTATCAGAGAGACATTGCCACAAGGGGATCAGGGCTGGGAGCTAAATATCTAAGAATACACATCCTATCAAAATGACATCAGACAGGCAGAGGAGATAGGGATGCCATGTTAAGAAGTGCTATTGATTCGATAGCAGGAAAAGGTAGAGAGTCAGAAGGTCGTAGAAACTTTGTAAGGAGAGGTGAGGAACCGCAAAGGGAAAAAAAGACACTGATGGGAGTTATATATAGACCTCCTAGTGGTAGTCAGGGTGTGTGAAAGAAATTAAGTGAAGAGACAGAAAACATGTATAAGAAAGGCACTGTTACAATGGGGACTTCCAAATGCAGGTAGACCAGAAAATTCATGTTGGCAGCTGATCTCAAGAAAAGGAATTTGTGAAATGGCTATGCAATGGTTTGTTTGAGCAGCTTGTGATAGAGCTGACAAGAGAACAGGCGATTCTGGATTTGGTGGCGTGTAATGAGGCAGATTTGTTTACAGAGCTTAAGGTGAAGGAACCCAGAAAGGGTGGTGACCATAATGTGATAGAATCCTGCAGTTTGGAAGGGAGAAGCTGGCCTCATATGTAACAGCATTACAGTTGAGTAACAGTAACTACAAAGGTATGAGGAGGAACTGTCCAGGGTTGGTTGGAAGGGGAACCTTGCAAGGAAGCTGGTGCAGCAGCAATGAGAGGATTTTCCAGGATAATTCGAGAGCCACAGCATAAATTCATGCAAAAGTAGAAGAAACATACTAAGGAGGAATACGGCAAGAATGGCTGATAAGGGAACTCAGGATCAGCATAAAAGCAAAAGAAAAAAACATGTAATGTGGTGAAGGTTAGTGGGAAACTGAAGGATTGGTAAGTCTTTCAAAACCAGCAGAGGACAAGTAAAAAGTAAAAAGCAGGGAGAAGATGAAATAACAGAGTATGCAAGCTTGTAACATGAAAGAAGATTGCAAGAGTCTTTTCTTGATATCTAAAAGGCAAGAGAGAGGCAAGAGTGGAAGTTGAAAATGAGGCTGGAGAAGTAATAATAGGGAATAAAGAGTTGGTGGAGGAATAAAGTAAGTACTTTTCATTAGTCTTCAAGGTGGAAGACACCAGCAGCACGCCAGAATTTCAAGAGTCGGAGCTGAGGTAAGTTAGTAGCTATCACTAAGGACTAGGTGCTGAGAAAGCTAAAAAGTCTGAATTTGTATAAATTACCTGGACCAGATTGGTTATACTCGAGGGTTCCGAAGGGGATAGCTGAGGAGATTGTAGAGGCATTAGTGGTGATCTTTCAGTAATCACTGGAGTCAGGGAAGTTCCACAGGACACAGGCTAATGTCACACCACTATTTAAGAAGAGAGGAAGGCAGAAGGAGGAAAATTATAGATTGGTTAGCCTAATCTTGGTTGTTGGTAAGATTTCAGAGTCCATTATCAAGGATGAGATTGCAGAGTATTTGGCAGTGCATTGGTAAAGTAAGGCTGAGTCAGCATTCCTTCATCAAAGCTTAAAGTTTACAGATCTTAAGGTGAAGGAACCCAGAAGGGGTGGTGACCATAATATGATAGAATCCTGCAGTTTGGAAGGGAGAAGCTGGCCTCATATGTAACAGCATTACAGTTGAGTAACAGTAACTACAAAGGTATGAGGAGGAACTGTCCAGGGTTGGTTGGAAGGGCAACCTTGCAAGGAAGCTGGTGCAGCAGCAATGAGAGGATTTTCCAGGATAATTCGAGAGCCACAGCATAAATTCATCCAAAAGCAGAAGAAACATACTAAGGACAAATCTATTAGAGTTCTTTAGGAAAGTAACAAACAAAGGAGAGCCGGTGGATGTAATTTATTTGGATTTCCAGAAAACCTTTCACAAGGCACTGGAGGCTGCTAAATAAAACAAGAGGCCATGGTGTTAGGAGCATGAAGAGAAGATTGGTTGACTGGCAGAAAGCAGAGAGTAGGGATAAAGGAGTCTTTACCAGGATTGCAGCCGGTGAAGAGTGGAGTTCTGCAAGGTTGTTGCCGGGACTACAATTATTCACATTATGCACTAATGATCTGGACAAAGGTACTGAGGGTATTGTTGCTCTGTTTTCAGATGATACAAAGATAGGTGGCGGGACAGGCAGTGTTCAGGCAGTGGAGAGGCTGCAAAAGGACTTGGACATACTAGGAGAGTGGGCAAAGAATTGTTAGATGAGGGTATGCACTTCGGTAGGAAGAAGAGAGGTATAGACAATTTTCTCAACAGGGAACAGCTTCTCAGCAGGGAACACAAAAGGACTTGGGAATTCTAGTTCAGAGTTCTCTTAAGGTTAACATGCAGGTTCAGTTGGCAGTTAGGAAGATAGGAGCAATGTTTGCATTCATTTCAAGACAGTTAGAATACAATAGCAGAGATGTACTGCTAAGGCTCTGGTCAGATTGCATTTGGAACATTGTAGACAGTGTTGGGACCAGTATCTAAGGAACAATGTGCTGGCATTAGAGGGGTTCTGGCAGAAGTTTGCAAACATGACCCCGGAGATGAAGGGCTTGTCATCTGAGGAGCAGCTGAGAACTCTGGGTCACTACTCAATGGAGTTTAGAAGGTTGAGGGGGATCTGATGGAAACTTAATGCAGAATACTGACGGGCCTGGATAGAGTGGATGTGGAGAAGATGTTTCCACTAATAGGAGAGACTAGGACTTGAGCGTGAAACGATGACCCTTTAGAATTGAGATGAGGAGGAATTTCTTAAACCAGAGGATAGGGAATCTGTGGAACACATTGCTACAGATGCTTGTGGAGGCCAAGTCATTGAGCATATGGACACATGGAAGTAAACTATTGCCAACACAGAAACATGTTTGAGAGAAGGGCTGGACTGGTAACTCAATATCCCATGTTGTAGGATCTTTAGGCAGTACAGAGGAGGTTGTAGAAAGGATGGTGGTGTAGCATTATTGATTAAAAGGGTCAATTACTGGACTAAGGAGAGATGAGATTGTGGAAGAAAATCCGAAAAAACTGCAGATGCTGTAAATCAGAAACAAAAAAAGAAGTTTATTGGAAACGCTCAGCAGGTCTGGCAGCATTAAAGCCCTATAGTGTGGAAGCAGGCCATTTGGTCCATCGAGTCCACACCAACCCACTGAAGAGCACCCCAACCAGACCCAACCCATAACCTGTTCATCTAACCCTGCATTTCTGATGGTTAATCCACTTAGCCTATACATCCCTGAACACTATGGACAATTTAGCATGGCCAATTTGCCTGACCTGCACATTGTTGGACTGTGGGAGGAAACTGAAGCATCCAGAGCAAACCCAAGCAGAGACAGGAAGAATGTATGCAAATTCCGCACAAACAGTCGCCCAAGGCTGGGAATCAAACCTGGGTTCGTAGCACTGTGAGGCAGCAGTGCTAACCACTGAGCCCCCATACCACTTTCCTCAGGAATGGGGAAAGGTTACTCAACCCAAAACATTAACTCTGATTTCTCTCTACAGATGCAGCCAGACCTGCTGAGCTTTTCCAGCAATTTCTATTTTTATTCCTTATATCTTGGAAGGGTCCTCAAACGACTTTGTGGGTAAAAATTCAGAATGTTAAGGGAGCGGCTACTTTCCTGGGAGTGTATTAGAGACCCACAAAAAAAAAATCAGCAGGAAATAGAAGAGCAAATATGTAGACAGTTTGCAGAAATGTGTAAAAGTAATAATTGGAGAATTATGTGAAGGGTGTACAACGTTTCCGACATAGATTGGGACAGTTATGGTGTTAAGGGTTTAGAGGAGACAAATCTTTTGAGTTTTTTTCTATCGATCCATAGAAGGCCCAACAAGACACAACACAGTGCTGGCTCTAAGTTCTCGGAAAAGAAACTGGACAACATGGCAGTGGGGGAGCATTCAGGTGATAGCAACCACAATGTAGTATGGTCCACATTTGTTCTGGACAAGGAGAAGGATGGCTTGCAAAAGATGCCTTTGGATTCGAAAGCAAATTATATTAAATTAAAACCAGGATCTGGCCATTTCAGATTGGGAATAGCTCCTTGTGGGTAAGTCTACAGGGGAGCAACTGCGGGGGGGCTTTCAAAGGTGAGCTGGGAAGAGTACAGGTCTAACACGTACCCTTGAGAGAGAAATGTAGGAGCAATAAGTTCAGAGAACCCTGGATGTCTGAGCCAACTCAAAACTGGATAATGAAGGTGTGGAGGGCTTTTAGCAAGTCCAGAGAGAGCAATTCAACTGTGGCTGTGGACAAATACAGGAAGTGCAGGAGTGAAAGGAAGAAAATAATTAGAAGAGCAAAAAGAGGACATGAGAAAGGATGCGCTATCAGGATGAGGGAGAATCTTAAGACATTTAATAAATACATTAAAGGGAGAAGGTTAATTGAAGAAAGCGTAGGGGCCATTTGGGAAAAAGGAGACAAACTGTGTGTGAAGCTGTAACAAAATGGAAGGGTATTGAATGAATAATTCTCTTTAGTCTTCATTCTGGAAAAGGAGACACGGTGGCATAGCAGTTAGCACTGCTGCCTCATAGTGCCAGTGACCCGGGTTCAATTCCTGCCTCAGGAACTGTCTGTGTGGAGTTTGCACATTCTCCCTGAGTTTCCTCCGGGTGCTCCGGTTTCTTCCTACAATCCAAAAATGTGCAGGTTAGGTGAATTGGCCATGCTAAATTGCCTGCAGTGTTAGTTGAAGGGGTAAATGTAGTGGAAAGGGTTGGTGTGGACTTGTTGGGCCGAAGGGCCTGTTTACACACTGTAAGTAATCTGATCTAATTCCAGAAAAAGGGGCAATGAGGAACTTGCACAGTTTGGCATAGGAGATGTGGAGGGACTGGAGACTTTGTCAGGTTTAAAAACAGACAAATCTGCTCGCCTGGATGAATTGTATCCCGGGCTGCTGTAGGAGGCGAGGCAGGAAATTGCAAGGGGTCTGACTCAAATCTTTAATTCCTCTCTAGCTGCAGAAGAAGTGCCAGAGAACTGGAGGATGTCCAATGTGGTTCCCCATTTTAAAGGGGTGGTAGAGGTGAACCAGGAAATATAGACCAGTAAGTCTCACATCAGTGGTAGGGATACAATTGGAGAACATTCTGAAGGATTGAATTAATACCCATTTGGAAAGGCATGGGTTAATTAGGGATCATCAGCATGGCTTTGTCAGATGGAAGTCGTGCTGAGCAAATTTGTTACAATTATTGGAAATTGTGATCAGGTGTGTGAGAGGGAAAGTCAGTTGAGGTAGTTTATCTGGATTTTCGCAAAGGTTTTGACAAGGTCCCACATGGGAAACTGATTGAGAAGGTTAATGCACAGAGAATTGAGGGAAACTTGGTGAAATGGATCAGAAACTGACTTTGTAATAGGACACAAAGGGTCGTGGTAGAAGGCTGTTGGAGTGACTGAAAGCTAGTGTCCAGCATTGTACCATAGGATCAGTACTGGGCCCCTTATTGTTTGTTACACACATAAATGAAATAGATGAAAATGTGGAGAAAGTGAGGACTGCAGATGCTGGAGATCAGAGTGTGGGTACTGGAAAAGCACAGCAGGTGAGGCAGCATCCGAGGAGCAGGAGAATCAATGTTTCGAGCATAAGCTCTTCATCAGGAATGAAGACCTTCCTGGTAAAGAGCTTATGCTCAAAACGTCGACTCTCCTGCTCCTCGGATGCTTTTCCAGCACCACACTCTTCAACATAGATGAAAATGTGGGTAGAATGTTAAGCAAATTTGCAGATGACGCCAGAATTGGCAGTGTGATTACTGATGAAGAAGATGGTTGCAGGTTACAGGAAGATACAGGCGGGTTGGTCAGTTGAGCAGACTAGTGGCAGATAGTATTTAACCCTGATTATTCTGAGATGATGCACTTTGGCAGAAGAAACAAGATGAGGGAGTATTTAATGATTGGCAGGACACTGGGTAACTTAGAGTAACAGAGGGACTTTGGGATAGTTATTCACAGATCCCTGAAGTCGGCAGTGGAAGTGAATAGGATAGTTAATAAGGCATGGCATAGAGTATAAGAGCAAGGAGGTAATGTTGGAGTTGTGCAGAGTATTGGCCAGATCACAACAGGAACTGTGTACAATTCTGGTCATCCTGCGATAGGAAGAATATGATAAAACTGAAAGGTGATACAGGGGAGGTTCCGAGATTGTTTCCTGGGATGGAGAAATTGAGTTATAATGAGAGACAAGACAGACTTAGATTGTTTTCATTGGAGCAAAGAAGACTGAGGGGATACATGATTGAAGTATATAAGATGATGAGGAATATGAACAGGGTGAATAGTGAGAAGTTGTTTCCTTTGTTTGAGAGGTCAATCACAAGAGCCATAATTTTAAGGTAAGGAGCTGACGATTCAGAAGGGATTTTGGAAAAAAAGAATTCACTCAGCCGGTGGTGAGAATCGGAATGTACTGCCTGGGAAGGTAGTAGAGACAGGAAACATTACAATCTTAAAAGAAAATTTGGATGTATACTTCAAATATTATAACATTCAAGATATGGGACAAGTGCTGTAAATTAGAAGTAGCATACTTTTAATGGTAGTTATGTCTAAACAGACTCAATGGGCCGAAGAGCCTTTTCTGCGCTCTCTGAATCTGTGCATTAAAGACAGAGGGAGTTTTTGATTAGTAAGGGGATCAAGAGTTATGGGAAAGGCAGTAGAATGGGATTGAGAAACATATCCACCATGTGGTTATGGTGGAGCAAACATGTTGGACCGAATGATCTAATTCTGCTCCTATGAATTACGGTCTTAATGAGTGAACGTCAGAGAATTCTGGCATTGTTTGTTTATCTCTCCTGGACTGCCAAGTGGTCACCTATTCTGTATCTCTAGGTTAGCAAGCTCCTTCAGGCTCCCTGTGAAGATGCAGCAAGAGATCAGGCAGCTATGCAAATTCCACGAAAGAACACAGCATGGTATTTCCAAAGACTTCACAAATGAAAAAAGATCAAAATTACCTCACCTAGAAGTAGATGAATTTTTTTTGTGAAGACTGTGTCTTTTTATTTTGTTTTATTTTAAGAACTGTTGAAAATATGAACTTTTTTATATAAAAAGCAATGTTTGAAGGGGTGACTGCATGTTTTAAAATCAAGAAACATGACACCCATGTCATTATGTGTAAACAGCTGTTGAAGAAACAAGGCTTGAAACTTAAGTTGCAGACAATCTGGCACTGAAGTAAGAGCTGTTTGGTCTATGGACTAGTGACCAGTTACTGATGCCAGAGATCTTTTGCCTGCCATCACCTCTGTGTTTGGTTCTCAGTAATTGAATAGCTTGGAACTGGGACCAACTTCCAGAAAGAGAGAGAGAGAGCTCAGGAGGAGTCTGTCTGTTCTCTGCAGTCAAAATTCAGTGTAAACCTGGAAAAAAACTAACTTAACTGAGTCAGCAAAAGTCATTACAAAATGTGACTTTCAATTGATGAGTCAAAGACCATTTATAAAAGAACTGACCGCCTGAGGTCTCTTACCGAACGATGGAAGTTTCTGAAGAAAAACAGCTACAAAGCACTTCCAGAAGAAGAAACATAAGGATCATCTCAATCACAGAACATGCAACAAAGATGACTGAGCTGTCTTTCCAGTTTTTTCCCACTGTAAATAGGCCATTTTTACCTGTTTGTTTGCCTGTCTGTGTGTAATGAGTTGTTTATAATGGGATTAGAGTTTTAAGTAGTGGCGTTATATGCTGACAGTTTATAACTATTTACCTGTAGCTGGAATCTAATTATTTGTAATAAATGGTTAACCTTGTTCAGTACAGTACTTTCTATGAATCTGAGTTTGAAAGTCAAATCAATTGGAAATCTTAACATACTCTGTAAGATCTTTAACTTTTCCGATAACTCCAGGAAAAACAGGCCTCGAATTCCAGTCAGCAGTCCCAATGAGACGTGACATTTTCTAAACCACACTTGTCCAAGATGAGGGTTGCAATTGGAGTAGTCCTTATGCAGCTGTTGGCATGTTCATTTGCAGCTGAATATGAAACACAGCTAACTGAACCTGCATATGGCAAAACAGCCAAACATGTGTCAAATGCCTGACATTGGTAGTATGGAAAATGTTTAAGGGTATTCTAAACAAAATATTTAAAAACAAAGCACTTGGAAAACAGTGACAGGATTAGGCAGAGTCAGCATGAACTTTTGAAAGGGAAATCACGCTGGACAAATCTAATGGAACTTTTCAAAGATGTGCAGAATTAATAAGGAAGCACGGTTGACTTAGACTTTCATGAGACTTTTGCTAAGGTCCCACATTACAGGTTAGTATACAAAATTAAAAGACAAGGGATTGGGGGTCGTGTGTTGACATGGATAGTGAACTGGTTGGCAGACAGGAAACAAATAGGAATAAAAGCGTCTCTTTATGAATGGTAGCCAGTGACTAGTGAAGCTAAGATGCCTACTACAATATATATTGATGAGAGAAATAAATATAATATCATCAAATTTGCAGTGGACGCAAAGTTGGGTGGGAGGATAAACTGTGAGGAAGATGCTTTGGACAGGTTCAGTGAATGATCAAATGCAAGGGAAATGATGAAGTACAATGTGGATAAATATGAGGTTATTCACTTTTGAAGCAAAAACAGGAAGTTAGTTTATTAACTGGATAGCAATAGATTGGGAAAGAGGAGGCAAATGAGACATGAACATCTTTGCACAATGGTCTCTAAGAGTAAGTATGTCAGTGCAACAAACAATGAAGAAGGTGAATGGTATGTCGACCTTCATAGGAAGAGGATTCAAGTATAGGAGCAGGAATGTCTTAATAGAATTGTAAAGGACATTGGTAAGACTATACCTGGAGTATTGTGGATAGTTTTTGCTTCCTTATCTGAGGAAAATGTTCTGGCAAAGGAGTGTATGAAATATTTTTACCAGACTAAATCCTGGGATGGCAGGACAGAGTAGGATAATCAGCCATGATAACACTAAATAGCAAAGCAGCCTTGAAAGGTTGAATGGTGGACTTTAGCACCTTTTTTCCTATGTTTCTATGTTAAGTTGGTTTTCGAGACTAGTTACAATCTCAAAGTTAAAAATCATACAACACCAGGTTATAGTCCATCAGGTGGTTGTCCTGATGAAGGAGCAGCAATCCAAAAGATAGTGCTCCCAATGAAACCTGTTGGACTATAACCTGGTGTTGTGTAATTTTTAACTTTGTAAATCCCAGTCCAACACCGGCATCACCAAATCATAGTTACACTCTCTGCAGTCTGCATGTTTCTGTTAAAATCATAACATGCATGCACTAATTCCCCTGGCACACTATGTCAGCAGTGGCTGGAGGTATCCCATCTTTTTGTTGAAGTTCTGTGATTCTATAGCACTGGCAGCAGTATTACCAATCCCAATTTTACAGACAGTAATTCAATTGTAGAAAAATCCAAGATGGACAAAATGAACAATGTGCTACACTTAATTTGAGTTTTTTAATTGGCAGATATTCCACACTGCATAGAATTTTAACTTGCTTCTTTTTTGTTGAGCTAATGCCATGCCTGAATGTAACACAGGAAGCATAAAGAGGGACAGGAGATGTGAACGTGGTTGTTTTTATAATATTACAGTATGAATGGACCATAGGTTCCTTATCAAACCTATTTTATTATATCACGGCTTCACATTGTCTTCTATCAAAGGTCATCCAATTTTCAAAGTGCTTAAACTGTTTCAATAATGAAAAGTAATGTGAGCTTTTGATTCTGATTCATACTGGGGAAACAGTCAATAAGATATATGTGAGCAAGTTGTGGTGTAAATGGAGTAATAAATCCTGCTTACAATTTGACATAAACAGCACAACTTTTGTGTCCACATCCCAAAGATATCAATGTAGCCTAGCTTATTCAAATAAACCTACTAACCTCACAATTATCTTAATTAGTGTTTAAGTGAACTTGCACTAATCTGTTAAAGCTGTGTTTAATATTGCACTGAACACAGAAAATGGTCATAATCACCATAGGTGTCACATTACCACCAGTGGTCTTGCACCATAATCAGTGATAAATGAGCCGTAGGTTTGCCCGACACAGAAGAATCTTGATATTGACGGTCAAACATTATCTTCAGAGGACTCTCAAGAGCTGTTTTTTAGCAGTCACAAACTTGGCCCAGAACAGTTTAGCTCACAACAGCACTGCACACTGTTGGGTGGCTTTAAACAGTCTGACACCATACATACCAGAACACTCAGAAGCAACTGAGTGCAGAGAATGTGCACTAACCTGTTCAATAGGACAGGAATACTCACAGCTTAAATAAAAGTATACACAACATACAATTCCATAAATATGGAGAAAGTATTCAGTTGGAACATCAATATCAAAAGATGAATATTCTTTGTATTTACTTGTCATGATCCTTACATTATTTTGACAATGACTTTAAACTATTTATTTTCAGAGGAATGTATAAGTATTCATTTCATTAACATCAACAGCATTCACACCTGCTCTGAATGGTTATTAACAATTCCTTGGCATTTTTTTTGTGTTGATGCAATTTATTCTCTCCTTTATTTGCAGATACAGGGATTTAGTCAAAGAGTGTACTTACCATATCATTACTGATTTACGTTGAAGTCTGTTTCTCCAAAACCTTAAGCTTTACATTATCTTCCTTATATTAAAGTTCATTGACTTTCTCTTTCTTAACTCTAAAAGTTGATACAGCTACTTGATGCTTTACCAACAATTTGATTCCTCAGAGCATGACCTATTGTGTTTCCTTGTCCCTTCACATTACTCATAAAGGTGATGCCTTCAGCCATGTAGAAGTCATAGAATGAAATGCCTTCTCTAAATCCTTCTTGCTCTCCTCCTCGCTCCCATCTTTAACAGTTGCTTTAAAACCTGGCTTTATAGCCAAAGGTTTGCACATTCCTGATAATACTTGCTTCTTTCAGAGGAAAGTAACAGCATCAGCCAGATCAGTGGTATCAGTTGTACGATAGGGAGGGTCGCAGTGTAGACAAGCAGTGGTGAAATGGCAGTTTATACTCAGGGGCAAAACTAGGCATTTCTGTGGTTGCCAATGAGACTCCTTGATGGTGTGTTGCCTCCCTAATGCCATGGCAAAGGATATCTCTGAGTGGGTACATGATATTCTGAAAGATGAGGGTGAGCAGCTGGACGTCACGGCTCATAAAGCAACTGTTAAAGACGGGAGTGAGGAGGAGAGCAAGAAGGATTTAGAGGAGGCATTTCATTCCATGACTTCTACATGGCTGAAGGCATCACCTTTATGAGTAATGTGAAGGGAGAAGGAAACACAATAGGTCATGCTCTGAGAAATGAAACTGTTGAAAGAGACAGAAAGAGAGATGAGATCTTGCAAAGGGAATTTGCGGAGTTAGGTAAGAAGTTGAAAGGCAGGACCATTAGGTTTGTAATCTCAGGATTACTCCCTGCTCCATGTGCTGGTGAGGCGAGAAGTTGGAAGATAATACAGTTGAATTGTTAGAGCTGGTGAAGGAGGGAGGGGTTTATATATCTAAAACATTAGCATCTCTTATAGGACAACAGGGACCTGCAAAAAAAGGATGGGAAGCTCCTAAACTGGAGGGGCACTAATATTCTTGCAGTGGAGATTGCTAATGCCACGCAGGAGTGTTTAAACTAGTGCGCCGGGACGTGGGAACCAAAGCAATAGGTCAGCACATGGAGTGTTTGAAGAGAGGAAAGTGCTTAAATCAAATAAGTCTAATAGAAAGAACAGGCAGGGCCAGGTTAATGAACATAGTGGGACTGGTGGTCCAAAGAATATTTACTTTGATTCAACATGTATAACAGGTAAGGCAGATGAGGTTAGAGCCTGAGTTAGTACATGGGACTATCATGTGGTAGCCATTGGTTGAAAGAAATGCAAGACTGGCATTCCAGAGTTTACACGTTTCAGGTGAGGTGGAGAGGGATATAAAATGAATGGAAGAGTTGCATTATTGATTACGGAGATGTCACAGATGTACTAAAAGAGGACAACTTGGAGCGATCATCCAGTGAAACCATATGTTCGAATTTAGGAATAAGAAAGCTGCAATCATTATGATTGGATTATACTACAGATCTCCCATTAGCCAGGGATGGTGGTGAGGTTGATCATAATGATGGCAATATTGGCACCAATGGAGATATTGGTGCTGCTGATGATACTGGTGATCATAGTTATGTTTGTGTTGGAGGTCATATCAATGATTAAGTTGGGGGATCTGTGATGATGAAGCTATTGGTTCTTCCTTAGCAAAGAAATGATACTTCAATTTTAAAACAATTGAAGATTGATTTAGTAAATTTACAATATTTCTGGAAAGAGAGGCATGTTACAAAAGATTTTCATCATTCACCAGTTAGGATAAATATATGAATGTCTCCAAATTTCAAATGATCACAATGATTTATACCACAAGAGAAATGGATGTTGATCGCTCAACAACTCAAGAGAAAGCAGTAATATATTTATAGACCAGCTCAGCTGGTGGTAATTCTAAAAGTGTGCAAGACTTGATTGCATTCCTCTTGAATGTAGAAATTCAAGGAAGTGTAAATGAGCCAAGTTATGAGCTTGACTGATAATCTTAAATCAGTTGTTAGCTTTGGTATTAACATACTCAGAATCAACTTGTAAACTAATCAGCACCCTTTCTCCTCTAAAACAAATTGATGCAAGTGTTTGAAATTTGGCATTCTTATGTTTGTCCTCATCGGTTCAAACCAAAAGGTTTGGCAGTGTCTCTTTTCTGTAATATTTGAGTTCGGGCCTACCAAATGACAGTGTGTAACAAGTTTATCAAAGGTTAACATCTGGCTTTTATTAATCTTATGTTCACCTAATGACCACATATGCTTTTCCCAGCATTCTTAGCAGAAACCATAGCTGATTTGTCTACTTCCTTGCCTTGTGGTACTATCGCCAATTATAGCACACCTATTGACTCAGAACAAGCAAAGCCCCGACTCTTAGGCTTTCCAGTCACTAGTTCTATATTGGAGAGTTAATTTACTAATTAAGCCATGGGCAAAAAAATTGTATGGGCATTTAATTTTTGAAGGAAGTACTAAAGTAGTATTCTCATCTAAACTTGCTACATAAAGTAAGTTCACAACAATTACATTGCAATCTATGCGAATGGTTTCTGGGTGTAAGTCAAAGGTTTATCTGTATCAAGATTTGCTTTCTCTGCTCCTTAGCTTTTGTTTAAGTGACCTTGCACCGAAATCTGCGCTGTCAGTTCAGACGTGCTTCAGAATTCCAAAGAAAAAGCTAGAGGGATTTGCTTTATAAATTAAATTTTTAAAAAAACAGTCTGCCTGCTTTATTCCTTCAGGGTCAGGAAGTGCCCATGTCAGCACTCTTATAATTTGTGGCTGTAACATGTAAATTGTAACTCTGACCTAGAAATTATAGCATGTTTGGAAGCTAATGACTCGTTATTGTTGTCTCGAATTGTGTTGTGAAAAAGCAGATGCCATAAGAAACTTACCCACATAACAAGCAAGCAGGAGTGAAAAGATGTTTTACCTCTTTTTAAAGTACAAAAATATCGTTTTTTTAATTTACTTTTGCAAAATGGAATGCTCCACGTATCCAGAACTTTTAGGCAATTCTTTTTTCTTTAGCCAAGGTGACTATGAAATTAAAAAAAGTAAAGGATTTTGGGTGTCAGTTTGTATAACTATAATTGTTTCATGATCCACACAGGGACAAGTCCAAATGTTTGCTTGGCAATTATCATACAGGGTTAGATGTTTTGCAGAACTTTCCTTTTCTATACAATGTTCTAAACCATCACCTGGCTGTAATAGAAGAGCTTTTGAGTTTCTCATATCATGCTATCCTGTTGCCCTCTGCAAAGAAGATTGTTGAATTAGTATAAATTAGTTCTAAATTATGAGTAGTTCCTTGCTGTAGATTGGCATCCTCTGGGAGCCAGATTGAGACTGTCTAAACTCATTTAATTTTAGACTAAACATCTGTAAGAGACAGAATGGTTTCATCCCATCATTCTGGACTGGATGTAAAGTTGAGCTTTGTAAATTATATCTTAGCACTCTTACCTTACTGTGCTTCCCAACCATTTAGAAGCTGAGTATGCTTCTATAACATTCAAGTTCAGCTGTCTGAGAAATACACTTAGATGCACATTAAATATATTCAATAAGCATACATTAGTTAATATCCTGTGGCTTCAGTCATCAATAGAAGTATTCAAATGAATTTGAAAGTAAATGTTTAGACATGTAGATGGGAGGGCAAATATGCTTGTCTCATTAAATGCACAACAGGTTTTGTTTTCTTTTCGTGAACATTCAAACAAAACCTGCAAGAATTGCTCAAGAATCAAGACTTCAAAGAATTGTTAGTTTTGTCACCAATGTTTGAATTTAAATGTAGATTGAGGTTTGACAAATGGTTTCCAAACCTTTCAGTCCACAGAACGTCTATTCTTTGTTGGTGAATAAAGTGTCTGTTAGCGTTCGACGAGTTAATTTCAGTCTACCGGAATTACCAGCACTATAATTCTGCCAGTTTCCAGCCAGATATAGAATTTCAGATACTTTTCATTTCGTTTTATTTATGTTTTTCTTCATTAAACCTTCATTTTAGCAGCCATTCTTTCCAGTATATTTTATTAAGGGACTATATAGGGTTACGTGGCTGGAGAATAATTGAAATCAGGTTCAGCCTGCTACAGTGGATTTCTTATTTTGTTCTATGGAAACCAAATTGAAATGTGTCAGATTTATGATGAGGACGAATGATTGACTTTGCAAAAGAGATTGACTTTGCCAGTTCAATTTTTCTAAACTTCATCAGATTGGTATAGACAAATTAAAATAGATATTGATATGACTATTCACTGTCAAATAGTCCAACTTGTATTGTCACAACTGAGGTTTTAAGCTTATTACCCAGAACATTATTGGATTGCCTGAAGTTTTTCAGGTGGGTGAATTTCTTGTTTTTTTTTAACAAGCTATTTGAGTATTTTATTAGAAGAGTTGCAATTTACAAGTTTAATACAATGTATTATTTCTGTGTTAGCAAGCAAATTTTGAATAATGAAAAGAAAACACAAGGCTCCCCTGATGGCCAAACTGATACAGCCACTGTACAATTTTCAATTGAACCTTTCCAGACGTGCCAGCGATGGTCCCTGGTTTGAACTGCTGGCTAGTCTTAGCTGGGTCTGAAACAGGTTTTCATATTTGCTTTGGAGTGCAGGTCATGTTGTCACACCTCCCAGCAATCTGGGCAGGCTAGTAACTGACAGGAGGAATTCACTCTGAGTGAACTGTGATGTCCAGATAGGGGGATCTTAATTTTCGATTGACTTCCCAACAATACTTCGTTGGAGGAAATCTATCAAGAGCAAGTTAGGAAAATGAAAGTAAAGGAAGAGTTTGACAGTGGGAGCAACGATTGGTTTACATTGAGAGTAGGTGTATGAATGGTCGGAAGAAGATTGGAGGTGAGGCAGAAAATAACGATTCAAAACATATTCAGTGCGGCACGGTGGCTCAGTGGTTAGCACTGCTGCATCACAGCACCAGGAACCCAGGCTTGATTCCAGCCTTGGGTGACTGTCTGAGGAAAATGAAAGTAAAGGAAGAGTTTGACAGTGGGAGCAACGATTGGTTTACATTGAGAGTAGGTGTATGAATGGTCGGAAGAAGATTGGAGGTGAGGCAGAACATAACGATTCAAAACATATTCAGTGCGGCATGGTGGCTCAGTGGTTAGCACTGCTGCATCACAGCACCACGAATCCAGGCTTGATTCCAGCCTTGGATGACTGTCTGTGTGGAGTTTGCACATTCTCCCTGTGTCTGTGTGAGTTTCCTCCGGGTGCTCTGGTTTCCTCCCACAGTCCAAAAATGTGCAGGGCAGGTGAATTGGCCATTCTAACTTGCCCATAGTGTTAGGTGCTTTAGTCAGAGGGAAATAGGTCTGGGTGAGTTTCTCTTCAGAGGGTTGGTGTGGACTTTTTGGGCCGAAGGGCCTATTTTCGCACTGTAGGGAATCTAATCTAATATTTCAGAAGTTAAATAATAGCATTGCTCAGAAAAGCAAATCAAAGCAGTTTAAAGCAAGAAAGAAAATGGTAAACTCATAAAAACAGTGAAAAATGATTTTTTTTTTAAAAAAGGGCAATGCGAATAGAAAATCCAATTGGTAGAGAGTTCTTTTTTTGGTTAAAAAGAGTTAACAGGATTAAGGCTGTAACTTTAGAGGAGAGTTTCAATGCATTCATGTGGACACCAGGTGACTCATGGAGGAATCAATGACATTAGGAAGAAGTTACTAGTGTGTTGAGAAGAGGTCTCACAATGCTGGCTAGAAATGAAAGGAGAGGCTGTAAAGTGATGATCTGTATTGTTGTCAGTGTTTGATAGATGCAGAGTTCACAGTCGGATTATGATATAAAAGAGTAGATATCAATTGACACAAATTAAGCAAATTTGGTTTTAAATAATTGTTTCTGAAGTTAATACAGATGAATTGTGTGTCAAACCTGAAGCTGACTTAACCTTTCTGTGTCAGATGAAAGACCAGGCTTTTAAACATTGTGCAGCATTCCGGAGAGGCTGGACAAGAGGAGTCAGAAGAACATACAATAAGAGGCAAATCCTCTGAGAACAACAACCTGTATTTATATAACACCTTTAACATTGTAAACCATCCCAAGTTATACCACAGGAGTGTTATCAAATGACATTTGACTCCAAGCCATATAAGGAAATCTTAGGACTGATAACCAAAACCTTAGTCAGAGGGGAGCTTCATAAAACAGGAGAGGGAGGCAAAGAGGTGGGAAGGTTTGGCAAGGAAACGTGAGAGCCTGGGGCCCAGACAGGCAAGAAAATAATCCCTAAACAGCCTTGAAAAATAGCGAGAACAGTAATTAAATACCCATATTGGAACATTGGATGCATTCAGAAGAGAATTTTGAGCTAAAAAATAATACTATCGGAGAAGCACAGTAAGAGGGGATTTAATTCAATATGCAGAGGTACAGGAAGTTTCAGAGGGGTAAAACAAAAGGACAAAGGAGGAGGAAGGGTAGCTACATGTGTTCAGTAGAACTTGAAAATTAAGGATGGTGAATTGGTGTCCCAGGGGACAACACAAATTAAAATAATCTGTCTTGGGTTAATAAGTAAGCATAGAGCAGAATTAACAGTAGACGTCTGTTCCAGAACCCTTGAGCAGAATAATTGTAATGACAATGTTCTATTTGATGAGATATGAACAATAAGCAAAGATAATATTAATGCTGGAAAAAAAATAGTTATCGTGATCAACCTACCATTACTTCGAGAATTAAAATAAGGTAACAGGATCATAATGAGTTGATTGCAGTCCAGGTTTGATTTTAGCCCTGATTAGTATTTTGAGGCCTATTGTCCAACAGAAAATGAAGTGAAAATGAAATAGGGTTAAATAATTACTGTTCAATCTCTCTGTCCCAAAGACTGATAAAATTGGCCAATAAACTTTGCATATTCAGATCCTGTTCTGGTTCCCAGGTCTCCTAATGGATTTTTTATGATGTGAATGCATTTAAGTAGCAACAGATGTTCAAGGGTGGAATCTCTCCAATGGATAAATAAGCAAGTTCAAATGTAAATAAAATGGAGCAAACTTATGGGAGCAATTGGAGGTGTAGAAAAGTAAATAAGACATCAGTGAGGCAATACCCAAATTAACAGCATACAACATACAAAAACAACCAGGAAAAGTCCAATTGGGCTTACCTTCTTCCAGGTGATGTTCTCTTCTCCCACCATCCTCACAGTAACATATTCTTCTGGGATGGTTAAAGCACCAGAGAATAATAATTCCGCAAATATTCTGAAACTTCATGCCCACCTATGAGAAGTTGAGCAAAACTCCAGGAACTCACAATGAGTTCGTGGCAAAACTAACAGTTACTTACTGGCTTTCGAGATGCGTGCTTTTCTTAACAATTCGTCCAGTTTCTTAATGAATGTTTGGAGCAAATTCATACACATTGCATGCATTGCCAAACTATTTCAAAGACTGAAAGCACTGTAACCTGTACTTGTGCCCCATTATCTTCCATAACCCATCCAGCCTCAGAGAGCTTGAAGCAAGCCTGATCTTTTCTGTATTTAAAGACCTCTAAGATTTATCCAAAGTACATTACTCTTTATGCCTATTCTGTTGACTATGAATCCTTAAATTCAGAAAGTTCTGAAGAAGAGACATATTGGGCTTGAAATGTTAACTGTTCTTCTCTCTTCACATGATGCTGTCAGACCTATTGAGTTTCTCCACCATTCTATATGTTGATTGGTGGAATAAGAGATCTATGTTTAAATCAGTGATAAGAAACACACATCATTTTAAAGGTAGAAGTCAAAGATCATGATGTTAATTCTGAAAGGATGTTCCAGGACCATAAGAGGACAGAAGGAGAGGTATATCTCTGCTGGTGAGAGATGGAGTTATGCTGGGAATGTATCTAAGTGACAGATTTTCAAGGTTGGCATCTCTACAATGGATGAATAGACAAGTTCAAACAGTTATTCAAGGGACAAAATCTACAGGAGCAATGGAAGGTGTAGAAAAGTGTATAAGATATTGGTAAGGAAATACAAAAGATAACAGCGTACAACTTACAAAGAAAGCCAAGTGATGTCCAGTTGGACCAAATGGTTCATCATTATTTCAACAATGCGGTGAAATTAGAAAGGGTAATGTATTCAAATTTATTGTTTAATTTCTAAAAATTTTCAAGAGAAATTATATTATTAATTTGTTGATCAGTTTCTGGATTCACTGAGTACACAGGAGCACTTTGAGGTCACTATGGCAGAAGGATTTGAGTTCATTAAGATTATTCAACAAAAATAAGACATTTCCTGAACAGATATTTACTGGAAGAGAACAGGGAGATTCCTTAAGTGGCAGCAACTATTCACGTGGAAGGAATTGTTAAGCAAAGGCAAGATTCTCCAAAACTCAGAAGCAGGCAAACTAAACACTTGACATTTCAACGGGGCAACACATCAATAACTGGTAAAATGATGCATTTGAAATTTCACTTTATGATTCTCCAGCTTAAGATTGGCTGTTATGACAAACATTAAAGCCGGCGATTGAATCCTGAGAAATTTTAGCGCAATGAAACCTAGCCCAACTTAAAGGGTGTCATAGTACCTGAATAGTACCAAGGCCAGAGTAAGTAGTTAACATGAACTTAGAAAGACCAGATCCAAACAGGCAAACATCCATGACCTACTTGTGTGTGCAGCAAATAAAACGCTTTGAGGATTATTTGCCTTATGGATTATTACATATCAAATTATCAGCCACAGGAAGCCAAGTGTAACATGGTTCATTTTGCTAGGAAGGATAAGGAGAGGCATAAGACTACAACACATGGGAGTGAAAGTAGACCATTCAGCCTATCAAGCTGGCCCCACCATTCAGGAAGATCATGGCTGACTTGATCATCCTTAATTCCATTTTCTTGCCTTCTCCCCACAACACTTTATGGAATAAACAAAATCAAAGAATCCCAGAAATTGATGGCACAGAAGGAAGCCATTCAGCCCATCACGCCTGAGCTTTCAGGAAAAGGGCAATGCAGTTGAGTCAGTATGGAGCTCAGAAGGTCGCATTGCTTCAAGCGCATGTCCACATATTTTTAACAAGAAATGTGGTCCCTACCTCTCCCAACAATTCAGGCAGCGAGTTTTGATCTCAAATGCTCTTGGTGAAATGGTTCTGACTCAATTCCTCTCTAATCCTTTTCCTAATTATTTAAAATCCATTCCCCCCAGAATTAATGACTTTTCTGCGAAGAGAATTTGTTTCTTCCTCTCCAGTCTACCGAGGCTCCACATAATTTTATCCATTTCATATAAACCTCTCTTCAGCGTCCGAGATTGGAAAGAAAACAACCCCAGCCTATTCCATCTTTCCTCACAGATACAACTTTGCAGACCCTGTACAATCACGTAATTCTAAAGGGGATACAGCAACTTAGAGATCTGGTGGAGTAGCACAGAAATCTTTGATGGTGGTGGAATAAGCTGAGATTGTTGTTACGAAAGTATGTGAGAGCCTAAGGTTTATAGGAAACTGAAGTTAAGATATTGTGCTAAAGACGTGGGAAAACCGCCTCGGCTCCAGTAGGAGTATTTTGGACAGACAGTGGTTTTTCCAGCCTAGGTATGAGTTGCATGCGAGGACCCTACAGTATACGCATTGTAGTACACTCCACAAGGAATTGCTGGAAAATTAAAATTTCCACTGGGCGATTCCACTGCACTTGGAATCCTCCAAAAGTCTCAATTTAATTTGGAGACTTTCAGTAAAAAAGTTTCTTGGGAAGAGTTTGTCAATTAAATACGTAGTCTAGCTCCTGAGTAACAATGAATCTGACTCCGCACGAACCTTACCCACCCCGAAATGCATTTCCCCCAAAACATTCCTCCCTGATTCTGATCCAGCACCACTCCTGTCAAGATTAATACTCTGCCCCTAACCAATCCAACCCATCTCTCCAAACACCCCATGTGCCCCGAGCTTCTGTGACTAACCCTCTTTACTGACACATGACATTGAAATGATCCCATTCTCCCCAATCCCACTGCTAGTTTGGATCTGACCTCCGACCCCACCTTGGGACCAAATATCTCCTCCCACACCAACCTCAGGATTGAACAAACGACCCCCCCACCAGATCAGACCAAACATCACACCCTTGCCCCTACCCAGAACCTAGAACACCTGACCCAACTTACTTGACACAATTTCCCTCACCTATCTCTTACCGACCCTAACCACTGCATCATTTGTGACTAACTGCATCCATGAAGGTTGGAATCAGACACATCCCAGCACCCTCATGTCCTTATGGCACATTTCTGGCCAAATTAGGATACAGTTTTCCACTCCAATACTTCTGGAGCTCACCAACACATTATGCCTCTGCCAGGATACGTTGTGTGCAGGGGATAAGAAGCCATCCCATGGATTGGTCCACAGTCCACCTCAGGACTCATCATTTCATCTCTTAGCACTCACTCAGCTGGTGCCTACTTGGGTATTTACAGCATCTGTGTCTTACCTGGGCCATAATCAGTACAGGAACTCCAGTTAAATGAGTCCAGGGATTCAGAATAAGTCAGTCAGGGAGCTGCACAGAGATCATTCTGGAGCCAAATCATTCATCAGTAAGGACTGTCTCTTCAAGTCTATCGGGGGTTGAGCCATATTCACTCTTGGAGGTTTGCTCAATGAACATCAAAATGCATTGTCAGGAAATTCACTTGTGGGGATTGGAAGCAGCATTCTGGGATACAGAGGAGACAGTAATTGTGAAGGGGAATGAATGGACATATACGGGTAGGAAGATGATAATGCCTGCCAGGACATGGGTTACTGTGGAATGTGGAAGGTGAATCATCAACAGTCATAACTAGCTTGGCTTTAACGTGGGGACAGTGGAGAATGATGGTCAGCATGGTTAATCTCTTGGGTGGGGCTTAGAGGTTAATGTTAAAAGGTAAAGATGTGACTGACAGAGTTTGGTTCGAATGTTTGGAAGCTCACTTATGGCATCAACAAGGGAATGCAAGGAAGAATAGAAGATGGATGCTTGTGGCTGCCCTTGATTTCCCCAGACTGAACCTGTGTAAGTGTGATATATGTTGCCTTCCATCCACATGCAATTCATGAATGTGTAATGGAAATGGAAGCAGCTGAAACCACACCAAGAGCGGGCGAAGTTAGGTGCTTGTTTTCTGCCTGAGCACACAGTTATTAGCTGTGAGCAATGTGAGGCCCTTCATGGGCAGTTGTATTAATCAGGTACTTACACAGTATAGGTCAAAGACACTATACCCTACATGTGAAATGCACATGCAGTACCCAACTGTGTGGGAAAGAAGTCCTGGTCACAAGCAATCTTGGTCATGATCATTACAGACTGATCATAGTTAGCTATGTAAAATGGGAGTAATCACAGGAGGGCTTTAAAATTCCACTTGCATGAGTGACACCAATATGCTCATATAAGTAATGCTCGGTGATTTTGGAGGGTGAACGGACAATGTATCAATAATCGCACCACACTTGCAGTCTCTGACTGGAGATATGTGTGGGATCTCTCAATCCTCACTATCACAAATGCATCAAGGCTGTTATCAATGCAATTTGCGATAATTCATATTGTTTCATCTTGTTTTACTATGACATGGCCAATCCTGCAAACAAGACGGTAAGCTTTTGTTTTTATTCATTCTCAGGATAAGGATGTCACTGGCCAGGCCAGCATTTAATGCCCATTCCTAATTGCCCAGAGAGCAGTTGAGAGTCAACCCCATTGCTGTGGGTCTGGAGTCACATGTAAGCCAGGCCGGGTAAGGATGGCAGTTTCCTTCCCTAAAGGACATTACAACAATCAACAATGGATTCATCATTAGACTCTTAATTCCAGATTTTTAAAAAATTGAATTCAAACTTACCATCTGCCTTGGAAGGATTTGAACCTGGGTCCCCAGAACATTATCTGAGTTTCTAGATTAACAATCCAGTGATAGCACCACTAGACCTTTGCCAATGTAGCTGGCTTCCCCTGGGTGCAGGGTGCATCAATGCACACATAATTTATGATAAGCACCACTGTTCCTAATAATTTTGCACCAGTTATCCTGGAAGCTGCCATGTTCCTGTTTCAGTTCAAGGACTTACAAGGAAGTTTACTAGGTGACGAGGGCTATTCTCTGCAATCATGGCTGGTGACTCTATAATGCAATCCCTTTCTCCAGGCTTTATGTAGATCTTCTCCTGAAATCCTGCGAGATGATTGGTAAAAACCCATGCAGAAATACAAAGTAAATGTTTCTACCTATCTGGCTCTGATACACTGTGGAACTGAGTTCACTGCTTGATTAACTGGAACAGGCTCCCTGTATAGTCTGTGGGATGTTCCACAATGATAACAATGAAGCAGGTCTATATAAATCAATTTCTCCCCTGTATTTCAATTTTGAACCTCTTAATTGTCAGCCTTGCTCTTCTGGTAGTGTTCTTCATTATGACTTAGAAGGTTATGGGTTTAACTCCACTGCAAACTACAGCAAGTAATTTATGTGAACATCTCATTGCATTATTAAAGGAATGTTATATCAATGAAGGCTCTGTCCTTTGGATGGAATGGTAAAGCGATTTTACCCAGCTGCATACTTCAATGAAAGAAAACAAAGGAATGCAGATGCTGAAGATCTAAAATAGAAATTGGTATAGAAACTCAGCACATCTGGCAGCAATTCTGTACAAGACCATAAGACCATAAGACATAGGAGCGGAAGTAAGGCCGTTTGTATCATTGTGTCATTGAATTAACCATTTTCTTGAACCACTATAGTCATTCTGTGGTGAATTAGTGCAAATGAGTTGTGAGGCCATTTACACAGATTCAACCATGTTGCTGTGTGTCTGGGGTCAGACCTAGGTAAGGATGGCCAGCTGCCATGATGGGATTTGAATCCTTGGTCTCAGAGCATTAGCCAGTATTTTCTTCCATTAGTATTTCAGGTGGAATATTGCAGAATCTGATGGAATTCTTTGTTGTCCTGTTCGCTCTGGTTGTTTTGGCAATTATTCGTCTCCTCTGATTATCTATCCTTCTGAACTTTACGAAAAATAATTTCTTTGTATCTACTTTATCAAAACCTTTCAGGAATTTGAATACGTTATCAAATGCTTCTCTGCTTTAAAGAGAGTAACGAAATTTTCAATGGTATTGAGGTCTTCAGTATATCTTTGTTGCACTCTCTCTTGGGTTTTAGTTTGGGCCAAATTTTCCAAGCAATGGCAATCTCAGGCAAGGTGTCACTATGGGCCTTTTGTTTGTTTGTTAGGAAAGAAGGCAGCTTTTTTCTGAGAGGAGTGCCAGAACTCTTCGAGAAAGACAAATCACACCCATAGCAGTCAGCTGCCTTATTCTGAAATGTAAAGGCTCTGATAGCTACTTTGACAGCTGCTGCCAAACTGTAAGTATGTAAGGTTGGTGTGGCTTACTGAGAGGGTATTTATCTTTGAGGAGAAAGTGAGGTCTGCAGATGCTGGAGATCAGAGCTGAAAATGTGTTGCTGGAAAAGCGCAGCAGGTCAGGCAGCATCCAGGGAACAGGAGAATCGACGTTTCGGGCATAAGCCCTTCCTGAAGAAGGGCTTATGCCCGAAACGTCGATTCTCCTGTTCCCTGGATGCTGCCTGACCTGCTGCGCTTTTCCAGCAACACATTTTCAGCTGAGAGGGTATTTAAGCAAGTGTTATGTCGTGGGTTTAACAAATACCATTCATAACATTTTAGTACATTGTATTACTAACCCTATAAATGGCTCCAACTAAATATTCTGACCCATTCCCATTTAATTCTTTTTTTAATGCTTGCAGTTAGATTCACATTTTATAAATTATTTGCAATCCGGCTTGTTCCAAGTGACCTCCTTCAAACAGTCTGACCAATCACCCAAGATAATAATTTTAAGAAACATTACATAACTTTTAAAATACTGGCACTGATAGTGACTTGTCTTCAATTGCCATTTGGACATCCATGTTCTTACCCTTAACCAGGACGCAGCTTTTTTCTGTCAAAAATAAATCACTTTCAGCCATGCTTGTGTGGCATTGCGCTACTTTGGGTTCAGAGGAGAAGGACAAAACTGGAGAAAATCCAGAAAAATCTAAAATGGCCGAATTGCAATCGAGTTCGCCTTCAGAGAAAAGCATAGGGCTAGATTCGGAGCGTTAAATCAATAACATTGTAATTCTAGGTTTCTAATGAGATCTCGGGGAGAAAGGGAATCAAGCGAATGACTTCACTTCCTTGTTTATGCGGCCAAATTTGTCATGCTGAGCCACCGTAGGAGACCACATAATTTAATTTTACTGAACCAGACGTTGAATATATGGAGGCAATAGAAACCTTTTTGGAATTTTCTTTCTAGAAAATGCTGAGAAGATTTATTACTTTTCTCTTTTTAAAGGCTCATAGAGTATTTATCCTGCTGAACAGAAATAGATTTTTTTAACTTGCCTTGGTAGCTTGCCAACATTCACCTCATTTGGCCATAATATTTTTGTGATGGTTTAGGGATGAAAACTGATTTCCAAATGTTAAGTGACAAGCAACTGAACTGAGTAATATTGCTTCTTTTAATGCTCCTTGGTGATGCATTGGACCACACAGATTACAAACAATCCTATTTTGACCTCTGAATAGGATGGATTAACTAATCTCAGCATAAGTATAACAGAATAGAATAAAAAAATGACTGGGATTATACAATGCCTTTCACAGCCTTACATTGACCCATTGCAATTCACAACCTATGAAGTACTTTCAAAATGTGTCAATGTCATAATCTAAGATGCAAAGGCATTAGCAAGAGTACAGCACAAATTAATGGTCTGGAAGTGATGATTTTCACTTACAAAATAAATTGGAGACATTGGAAGACATTTTGTCTTGGAGGAAATAAGGCTGTGTAGAAACCTCATGGAAGTGTTCAATATCATGTGGACCTGGACAGACTAGATCCGACTTATTTTCACTCATATTCTTGATAAAAGAATTTCCCATTCACATTCTTTATAAAAGAATCAAGAACATCCACACGTTGATATAAAGTACTTGGCAAAAGAAGCGAAGGCAAAATGAGGAAGAAACGTGATTGACGTCTGGAGGGAAGGTCTTATGAGGAAAGGCTGAGAGACTTGAACCTGTTCTCATTGGCAAGAAGAAGGCGAAGAGGGGATTTGATAGAGACATACAAGATGATCAGAGGATTAGATAGGGTAGACAGTGAAAGTCTTTTTCCAAAGATGGTGACATCAGCGTGTACAAGGGGGCATAACTACAAATTGAAGGGTGATAGATTTAAGACAGATGTCAGAGGCAGGTTCATTATGCAGAGAGTGGTAAGGGCGTGGAATGCCCTACCTGATAATATAGTCAACTCAGCCACATTAGGGAGATTTAAACAATCCTTAGATAAGCACATGGATAATTTTGGGATAGTGTAGGGGGACGAGCTGAGAATAGTTCATAGGTTGGTGCAACATCGAGAGCCAAAGGGCCTGTTCTGCGTTGTATTGTTCTATATTCTATGTTCTAAGTCTGGAAAGCAATGCAGGATGATATGGCGGAGGCATGTTCAATTGAGGCATTAAATAGATAACTAAGTTGTTAATTACAAAATGAAAAACACACAGGGCTATGGAGAAATGACAAGAGCACTGATTCACAGCAATTGGAATCTATCCATTTGTAATAAATAGTCATTTTTGTGAATCCAGTCCATGCTTTTTATCAACCTGATTTGAAAGACAGAGAAATTTGGAAATTCTGAAAACTCTTTAAAATATTTAACTTTTGTGATAATTCCAAGAATAGCTTAACTTTCAGTGCATCATCAGCGAGGTATAACAAAATTTGGTGACTTTTGCAGGATTAATTTGGAACATAGAGGATTTTTAGTAAACCATGCAGCTGAAGGAAAGCAACAGATACACTTAATGGTAAGGTCCTACGGAGTGTTGCTGAACAAAGAGACCTTGGTGTGTAGGTTCATAGCTCCTTGAAAGTGGAGTCGCAGGTAGATAGGATAGTGAAGAAGGCGTTTGGTATGCTTTCCTTTATTGGTCAGAGTATTGAGTACAGGAGTTGGGAAGTCATGTTGCGGCTGTACAGGACATTGGTTAGGCCACTGTTGGAATATTGCATGCAATTCTGGTCTCCTTCCTATCGGAAAAATGTGAAACTTGAAAGGGTTCAGAAAAGATTTACAAGGATGTTGCCAGGGTTGGAGAATTTGAGCTATGGGGAGAGGCTGAACAGGCTGGGGCTGTTTTCCCTGGAGCGTCGGAGGCTGAGGGGTGATCTTATAGAGGTTTACAAAATTATGAGGGGCATGGAGAGGATAAATAGACAATTTTTTTTCCCTGGGGTCAGGGAGTCCAGAACTAGAGGGAATAGGTTTAGGGTGAGAGGGGAAAGATATAAAAGAAACCTAAGGGGCAACGTTTTCACGCAGAGGGTGGTACGTGTATGGAATGAGCTGCCAGAGGATGTGGTGGAGACTGGTACAATTGCAACATTTAAGAGGCATTTGGATGGGTATATGAATAGGAAGGGTTTGGTGGGATATGGACCGGGTGCTGGCAGGTGGGACTAGATTGGGTTGGGATATCTGGTCGGCATGGACAGGTTGGACCGAAGGGTCTGTTTCCATGCTGTACATCTCTATGACTCTATGACTCTATATCATGATGCATTTAGGACACGGCCCAGGAAACAACAAAGGATTTCCTCCAGGTAACAGAGTTATACTGTGCAGTCTTAAAGGAACTTTCAAAGACTAGATTGATTAAATTGGTGGATATACTGGGGGTAGCATTGCCTTACAGGGATAACTGAGATACTGGTCATGTGTTCTGTGGGTCTGATGAGCCTAATCCTAGAGCCACATCTCCAATCATACATTTGGCAGATATTTCCAGGAGATGGAAGTGGTCCCTGGCCTTGAGATCAATGGCATTCCTTCACCCAGTTCCTTTTCTGAACTTCCTCTTGCTGACAGTTGTTCTCAAAGAATGGTGATCCGTCATACAGGAGTTTCCTCCGTGTTGGTTTCTTCTGAATGAGGGCCTCACATGCATTGGCATCGACATTACATTTCTGCGGGAAGCCTTCAAGGAGTCTATGAAATGTTTCCTTTGTCCTCCTCTCATTTGCGTTCCTTCCTTGAGCTGGGTGAAGAATATTTGCTTTGTCAGTCAGAACTCAGGCATTCTAAGCACATGGCTGCCCCAGCAAGAGAAAGTGAGGACTGCAGATACTGGAGATCAAAGTCAAGGGTGTGGTGCTGGAAAAGCACAGCAGGTCAGGCAGCATCCAAGGAGCAGGAGAATCAATATTTCAGGCATAAACCCTTCATCAGAGGGGTTTATACCCAAAATGTTGATTCTCCTGCCTCTCAGACACTGTTTTTCCAGCACCCCAGAAGAGGTTGTGTCATCACAGTTGGTGGTTTCTCATTAGAGAGAAGTGACTGCTGGTGATTTAACCTGAGAGCCACTATTCTTGAAGCAAGGGAAGAATTTGAGAGGGAGAGTCCTTCATGGTAACCTCAAACTGGTGATGGGAATTGAACCCATACTGTTCGGTGTCATATTGCTCTGCAAACCAACAATCTAGCCAACTGAGCTAAACCAATTCCCCTGCACCTCAAAAGGTATACTATATTAGATAGATATGATATGAACAAAGGACAATCAGGAATGATAAAGCAGAAAGCTTGTTGACTGAGACCAGAAAGAAAAAATAAGCTGAAGAGGAAACAGCGATACATATGTTCTGGAAAACCATTTGATTAAATTTAGTCAAAGCAGATTCAGTTCACTGGTCATGCTATGGATTAAAAACTGAATTGATTAACAAGATTCTGTATGGATTATGGAAAGACAAATGCTATCACAAAGATAGATTGGTATCCAAGTCCATGATTAGAAAACTATATTGATAAGTTTGGCAGTATTTCCTTTCTTTCTAAGGCTAATTTATTGAAAAGGTAAGTGGTTAGTGGTATTTTCATCAAGGATTGAAGAAACATTCATTTTTACATCAAATAAGTTATACCAATGTTACTGATGCCAATTAAGTAACAGATTGCCCATGTTTCATTCCACAGCCTTGTGAATCAAGTTGTAGCTGAGGTTCATAGCTATGTAGCTTTATTTAGTGATATTGTAGTATATAGCAATATATGGAAAGAGCATGTGAGACAAGGAGAAGTCTTGTTTAAGCAATTGCAGCTGACTTAGTAATAAATGTAGCCAAGATTTGGAAAAGCAAGAATAATTTACATAGGACAT
The DNA here is from genome assembly GCF_004010195.1 of Chiloscyllium plagiosum. Classification (NCBI taxonomy): domain Eukaryota; kingdom Metazoa; phylum Chordata; class Chondrichthyes; order Orectolobiformes; family Hemiscylliidae; genus Chiloscyllium; species Chiloscyllium plagiosum. The sequence goes on from NC_057741.1 coordinate 9,898,680, forward strand.
ATTGTGGAACAAGGACAAGTGCTGTTAAAGACAGTGAAAGGAAAGGTTCTAACTGAATTCCCTGTTCCTAAAACTAATATCAGAAGTCACATGACAGCAGGTTATAGTCCAACAGATTTATTTGAATTCACAAAATGTCAGAGTGCTTTTTGTCATTTACATAAATGATTTGGATGGGAGCATAAAAGGTGCAGTTAGAAAGTTTGCAGATTACACCAAAATTGGAGGCATAGTGGACAGCGAAGAGGGTTACCTCAGATTACAACAGGATCTGGACCAGATGGGCCAATGGGCTGAGAAGTGGCAGATGGAGTTTAATTCAGATAAATATGAGGTGCTGCATTTTGGGAAAGCAAATCTTAGCAGGACTGATACACTTTATGATAAGGTCCTAGGGAGTGTTGCTGAACAAAGAGACCTTGGAGTGTAAGTTCATAGCTCCTTGAAAGTGGAGTTGCAGGTAGATAGGATAGTGAAGAAGGTGTTTGGTATGCTTTCCTTGACTGGTCAGAGTATTGAGTACAAGAGTTGGGAGGTCATGTTGCGGCTGTACAGGACATTGGTTAGGCCACTGTTGGAATATTGTGTGCAATTCTGGTCTCCTTCCTATCGGAAAGATGTTGTGAAACTTGAAAGGGTTCAGAAAAGATTTACAAGGATGTTGCCAGGGTTGGAGGATCTGAGCTACAGGGAGAGGCTGAGGGTGGTACATGTATGGAATGAGCTGTCAGAGGAAGTGGTTGAGGCTGGTACAATTGCATCATTTAAGGAGCATTTGGATGGGTATATGAATAGGAAGGGTTTGGAGGGATATGGGCCAGGTGCTGGCAGGTGGGACTTGATTGGGTTGGGATATCTGGTTGGCATGGATGGGTTGGACCAAAGGGTCTGTTTCCATGCTGTACATCTCTATGACTCTATGTTCCTTCAAGAGATTTTATCAACTCCAGGAAGTTTAAACCTTGATTTCCAATGTGATACCACAGTGAGATGTAATAATATTAAAAAGAGCTTCCCACTATTTTTTAAATGAGTTTCAGATATATTTCACTGAGTTTTATGTCTTGCTTTGCCCCAAATGATTACAGTAGAATGTTACGTTTCTGCACTGATGGTAGTTTTTTACCATATTACTATATTTACAAAACTTCAAGCTATAGTTTCAGTTCCCTAATATGGAAAATAGGCTGGGTACAAAGTGGTTGGGCTCCTGGGTGAGTAATTTAGGCACCTGGACCAATAATCTGTGGAAATGAGTTCAGGTTCCACCACAGCAGCTGCAGAAAGTAAAGTTTAGTTAATTCATTAATAAGTCTTTGTATTTTTTATTCAGTAAGTCTGTACAATATTCATAATATCATAGTATTGTGGTTGGCTCTTAACTACCACCTAAGATAGCTTAGCAAGCTACTCAGTTGTTCTGACGAATCTCTCATAGGAATAAAACTGGACACACAACCCCGCCAAAATACTTTCACTAACATCCAGGGTCCAGCGCCAAAATGGAAAGAGCTGTCCTACACATTATACCATACACTATACTCACCATCATACAGTAAATATGATCTGTCACTGGAAAAACATTCCCCCCAGAAGTGACAGTGCAGTGTACAGAGTCAGGAGAGAGATCTCAAACTGCCTGTGGACACCATGACATCAAAAGGAAAAAGGAAGCCTCCTGATTAGCATCTACTGCCTTCCCTTAGCTGATGAACCGGTATACTTCTATGTTGACACTATTTAAAAGAAGCAATGAGGTCAGTCGGGGGCACAGAATATACTCTGGCTAGGATCATCAATGTCCGTCACCAGGAATGGATAGGTGGCACTACCCTTACCCATGCTGTTGAGTTTGGCTGCACCTATCGACTATTGTGGGCCTGCATCAAGCAGTGAGATAAAGATCAAGAGGGAGAAACTGACTTAACCTCATCCACAGCAATCCACTTGTAATGACGTATTTGTCCATGACATTATTTGTGGAAGTGACCACCACATATATCCTTTGTGGAGCAAAGAAGTCTTGACTTCACCTCAAGGGCACCTTCCATGATGTTTTGTGAAACTACCAGGAAAGTACAAATTGGGGTCAATTTAGAATAAACGTAGCAGCTCAAAACTGGGCATCCGCAAGGTATGGCGGATCAACAACAGCAGAATTGTATTCAACCATATCATAACTCCACGGTCTGGCATATCCTTCGCTCCGCCATTAATGTTCCCTAGCCACTTAAATGTTCCAAACATGCTAGGTGACTTACTGATCCATTGACTTCCAATTCTATAATGGCTACTTACAGGAAAAATTACAGGGAAAATAGACTACCATTACTATCAGGTGAGGGAATAACCCTGGTGAATGCAGAATGTAGATTATTCTAGAAGTTGAATTGGAGATACATAAAAATGAGATATCAACCTGGTGAAGTAATAACTAAGAATATTCATGTTAGAGAGTAGAATCAGAATCTTACAGACATAATGCAGAATTATCTCACAATCAATGGCTTAAACATAAACTCTGAAATCTCGCCATAACAGTTATGAATTGTCATGACAGACGATGTATTGAGAAAAGTGGAAGTGCAATGAGACCTGGGTATCCTTTTTATAGCTGCAACTGAAAGTGAGTGTGCAGGAGCACCAGGCAATGAAGAAGGCAAAAGGTATCTTTTTGCCTTCATAGCAAAAGGATTCAAGTATGGAAGTAGGGATGGAGGGATTTCTTGCTGCAATTGTAGACGACCATGGTGAGATCACACCTGTAGTATTGTGTGCAGTTTTGCTCTATTTATCTGTGGAGAGATGTTCTGGCTATGGAGAGAATGCAACAAAAGTCTACCAGACTGATTCCTGGGATGGCAGGACTGATATATAAAGAGACATTAGATCAGTAAGGACCAAATCCACTGGAGTTTAGAAGAAAGAGTGGAATCTCAAATAAACCTATAAAATTCTAACATGAATTTACTTTCAGTTCCAGGTGTACAAGGACACCCAGGTTTCAATGCACTTCCACCTTCTCAATATATAGCCAGTCATGACAATTCACAACTGTTGAGGCAAGATTGCTGAATTTATATCGAATTGGCTGTGAGATAATTCTGTATTATCTCTGTCAGATTCTTGTTCAACATTTGACATGCTGTACACAGGGATATTCCCAATGGTGGAGGGGTCCAAAAGCAATAGTCACAGTCTAAGGTTAGAGGGGAGGGGAGGAGAAATTTCTTCATCCTGAGAGCGAAAAGCCTGTGGAATTCTCTCTTACAGAACGTGTCTGAGGCCAAAACACTGAAACTTTCCAAGAAGCAGCGAGATACCGTTTTTTTGGCCTAAGGAATTATAGAGTGTAGGGAAAAGGCTAGAAAATGTATGGAGCTGGATGCTCTGCCTCAATCCTATTGATGGGCTGAATGGCCTATTCCTGCTTCGATTTTCTGTATTTCTATGTTTCTTAGAATGACATGGAACCAGGGTCAAAATATACTTTCGAGAGTGTGTTGCTGGAAAAGCACAGCAGGTCAGGCAGCATCTGAGGAGCAGAAAAGCAATGTTTTGGGCAAAAGCCCTTCATCAGGAATGAGACTGGGAGCCTCGGGGTGGGGTGGGTGGAGAGATAAATGGGAGGGGGGGGTGGGGCTGGGGGGAAGGTAGCTGAGAGTGCAATAGGTGGATGGAGGTGGGGTGGTGGTGATAGGTCGGGTATACTTTGTTGAGTGATTGTCTTGAGATTTTCACAAAGGGTCACCTATTGAGTTTCAGGGACTACACTTTGGTTTTCAGGATCTCAATTTCCATTCTGACTAACTCATTTATGTTCTAATGCAGTCACATATTAACAATACTTTCTGTCCTTGTGTTGGTGATATTTAGAATTACGCAGATCCAGAATTAGTAGAAATCATCAATATCCTCAATAATTATCAACTATCCTTTAAAGCTAAAGCCATAACCCACAAGGAAATCATTATCTTGGCACAAGACAATATGCATAAGTTAGCAATAAAAGCTTTCTTTCAAAATAACTGACACATAATTCTTGATATAAAAAGCCAGCAACTTCCACAGACTGCTGAGGTTACAGTTACTGGAATTTCATTGCACATATATAAAGCTGTAATATTTGAAGAGGCAGTAACAATCCATTTACTCCAGCTCAGATCCCAAACCCTGATTTACATTTAACAACTGACAAAGTGTTCATCACATTAGCATCCACAACATTTCTTCTGATATTGTTGATCGTGAACTTATGCAGTCTTTTATAGTGAGACGCACGATGGTTTTGGACAGGTCAGCATTTACTTCACATCCCATTTTCCCCTTGGCTTAAACGGAGAGGGCAGTTTCTACGGGTCTGGAATCAAATGTAGATAAGGACAGCAGATTTCCTTTCCGAAAAGACATTAATGAACCAGCTACATTTCACAAAAAATTAAAGGTACGTACAAGATCACCAATACTTCCAACAGTTCTCAATTCCAGGTTTTAGTAGCTGAATTTAAATTCCACCAATTACCACAGTGGGATTTGAACCCATGCTCCCAATGTATTCGCCTGGACCTTTGAATCACTTTCTGGATTAGTGGTGCTGGAAGAGCACAGCAGTTCAGGCAGCATCCGAGGAGCAGTAAAATCGACTTTTCGGGCAAAAGCCCTTCATCAGGAATACCTTTTTACCTTTGAATCACTTGTCCAATGACATCATCATGATGGTAACATTTCCCCTATCTGGACTTAAACTAAATACTTCAGTCTCATTTTTCAGGAATTCATTGATTACTTCAGTGATTTCAAGCTTAAAGCTGCTGTCTCTCCTTTGTTGGCTCCCTCCCTCCACATGCAGCCTCCCATGCCTCCATTTCAGGTTGGTTGTCTTCAGTATTTGCAGCTTTCTTCTCTCCTCCACAGCCCCCCAGCCGCACCCCCCCCCCCCCCAACCTCCCCCACTGTGGTCTCCTTCTCCCCCACTTACAGCCTTCTCCTCCACCTCTTGAAATCTCCTTCTTCTGCCCTTGCAGTCTCTCTCTCTCTCTACCCATTGCAGCTTCCCTTATCCACATATTCTCACCACCATCCCAGTTCAACCCCTCACAGCTACCTCCTACCCTCTCAGAAGACAATTCCCCAGTCAACTCACCCCAGCTCCAGCTGATGGTACCCCAATTCAACAGCCTTCCAAGTCTCCACAGGCTCCAGCAGGTAGCCCCCTCCCCCCCCCCCAGAAGTGGCTGGTGGCCTCACCCTCTCCCTTCAGCAGATGAATCCACACCCGTGAGCCTAGCCGGAGGACATGTTCCCTTGCCTAAACCCATTCCTGCCCCTCACCCATACCTCCCTGGCCTTAGCCAATGGATTCACTAAGACTGACTCACTAAGACTTACCTTTCCAACTGAACATCTCTCCTCTAATATCAGCTTGCTTCTTGCCCACATTTGCTATTGATCAGCTCACCAGCGAAAAAATTAGTAACAGATACAGTTGAGGACCAATCTGTCATTGGAGGAACAGCTCCTCACTGATTTTAGCTCTTCTACAGAGATACTTCACTGTCCAAAGATATGCAGGTTAGGTGGGTTGGCCATGGTTAATTGCTGCTAGTGTCCAGAGCTGTGTAGGTTTGGTGAATTAGCCATGGGAAATGAGACATTATGGGGATAAGGTGGGATGCTCTTTGGAGGGTTAGTGCAAACTCAATGGAATGAGTGGCGTCTTTCCACATTGTTGTGATTCTATAATTGTATGATTCAGGTTCTCTCTAATTGGTTACCCCTGTGATTGATTTGTCTCAGTCAGTTTGGCAGCTTTCAGTGGCAAAGTTACCTGCTGCCTCTTGAACTTTGAGCATTGTTTTGAAACTATATTGCCATTTCTTCACTATTCCTCCCTTCCACCACAGCACTATTCATATGGACTGCAGCAGATCAAAAAGGTATCTTTCCCCACCCACTACTCAAAAGAAATTAGGGATGAGCATAAAAATGTTGCCTTTGTCCAATGACACCCATATCGCATGAATTAATTAAAAAAGATTAAAAAGAAACTAAAGAACTGCAGATGTTGAAGATCTGAAACAAAAACAGAGATTGCTGGGAAAACTCAACAGGTCTGGCAGCATTTGTCGAGTGAGTTCTAAAACAGGGTCACTGGACCCAAAATATTAACTCTCTTTTCTCTCCAGAGATGATGCCAGGCCTGCTGAGTTTTTCCAAACAATTCTTCTTTTTGCTTGTAATAAAAAGATGTGTTTGCTAAACTTTCGTAATCCAGCTGTATTTATACTACTGACTAATGACATTCACTCTCCAAAAATCCACATCCCCATGAGGTAAACCCCAGACCTGATTTTATTTTCCCTAATGCCAGTTGTTGACAAACCTTTCAGCATTTGCAGTAAATTAGGGAATTCAAATGCGATCCATGTTTGTGCGTGATTTGTAGACTGTCTGCGCCCCTATCCACCGTCGATAAGAAGGATTTGGTGCACTAAATTGTTATTATTTATAAACATGCCTGTGGTTGCTATCTTAACTATTGCCTGATTGGCTCTTTATATGCAATTTCTAAAAGTACTGGATATCATTAAATAACGTGCGAAATACTTTTGATCCAGAAAAATTAAAGTAAGGAACACTTGAAATTTCTTTAAAATGTTTATGCTAAGTGTCGTTGTTTTTAAAGAATGTTGCAATGGATTTTCAAAAGTTTACATCAATGTAAAGGTCCATGTTATCTGGCAACACTTAACCAGAAGCCAGTACCAATGGGAGGGACATTAATAAATGGATGCTCTGCGGCCAGAAATGAAAGAGAATTTCAGGCACAAAGAAGAGCTACCAACAGAGTAGTTAAAGGGAGGAGGCTAAGATGTAGATACAAGGCAGAACATGGAAGAAAAAGAAGTCTTGTGAGGAGAAAAGGCAAACCACGCTCAAAGAGGGTTTTTTTCCGGTTCGAAATTAAAAGAGCAAGTGGAGGAGGTTTCTGAAATGGCTAAAAATAGGTCTAAAATCTGGAAAGCTCTGTGAACAGCTTGGAGACAATAAATATTTTCCACCGAGAAATGGCCAAACCATGAACCAATGTCATATGGATTGATTCATTGGTTAAAAAAGACTCTGGAAAGCCACACCAGTAAGACGGTCATGACCCAAGGGAGAGAGGGTTTCTATGAGGATGCTTGCTGCTGTTGATGATGGTGTTGAAAACTGTTGTCAGATAGGACTCCTGACCTACCCAGCATTAATAAAGAACACAATATTGTGGGAATATGTACGGCTATTCAAGCTGTATGTACAGGTTTGAAACAGAACAATTGGGTCAGGTTTCTTCTTTGTTTTACGGCTGCTTAAAATTAAATTTACCTTTTTATTTAAAGGATTGTTTGTCTGTAAACGTATTAATTTGCATTCATTCTGGTTTGTGTCAAAGTGTAGTTGCAAACAGTGAAACCTTATTGGTAATATTCCCCACTTGCTTGGATGAGCATTAACAACACTCAAAAAGCTTGACACCACCCAGGACAAAGCAGCCACTTGATTGGCACCACATCTACAAGTATCCATCCCCTCAACCACTGACTCTTAGTAGTATCAGTGTGTACTATCTAAAGGATATAACTGCAGAAAGTCAGCAGAAATTCTTAGACAGCACCTGAGTGGCTTGCTGGGCCATTTTAGAAGGCAGTTGAGGTTCAGCCATATTACTGTGGATCTAGAGTCATAGGTAGACCAGACTAGGTGAGGATAACAGATCTCTTTCCCTGAAGGACATTAGTGAGCCAGATGGGTTTTTCCAACAGTCGACAATGGTTTGACGGTCAACAGTAAATTCTTAATTCCAGATATTTCTATTGAACTCAAATGTCACCATCTGCCTTGGCGGGATTTGAATTCAGGTTCCCAGAACATTAGCTGAGTTTCTGGATTAATAGTCTCACAATAATACCACTAGACTCTTGCCTAAAACCACTTGACAGGTGGCTTCGCCTGGTAATACCAGGTAAAGTGAGAATGGGTTATGCTCAGCTCCAGGCATCATTATATCACCTGCTACCTGATGCATAGAAGAACTCTTTGGTTCAAAGGGAGTGATGGTTTGGTGATAAGATTGTTAAATGCTTAAAATGGAGCAGGGCCCATTTATCTGCATCACCTGGAGGCAATTGTGAAGAACGATTGCCAACCTGAGAAAATCTGCCAAGACAAGACTACTCACTGGTTAAATAGCCAAAGTACACTTGCTGCACACTATTTCCTTCCAGCCTGTTCCTCATTAACTGTTGCTCATGCAAACACTCAGATGGCTTTAGAACTATTTAACTACTTAACATGTACAGTCAGTCTAAGGCATTTTGCAGCTGCAGTGTAAAAGTACAACTTTCAATAACATTTAAATTATAAAGGTACATTCACAAACAATTCTTAGCAGGATGGTACATGTTCACGTGGTCACAAGTGGGATGTCTGTGCTCCTCAGAAATTCCAATCCTTCTGCTTGTCAGGAAAGGCATGACAAAAGACAGCAAATTCTAAAATGAGATGCTTTACATTTTAAAACTGTGTTTCCTAGTTCTAGATTCTGCCACAATGAGAAACATCTTCTCAGTATCTGTCCTTTAAAGTCGCTAGGGAATCCTCTATGTTTTAATATTATCAGCACTCATTCATCTAAACTCCAGTGAGCATAGGCTCAGCCTGATGAGCCCTTCTCCATCAGGCAAGGCCCTTCATCCCAGGAATCAGTCTAGTGAATGGTCTCTGAATTATCTGCAATGTAAAGATTTCCCCTCCTTAAGTAAGGAGACCAAATAAAACACAAAACTCTTAATACAGTCCCACCAACTGCCCATGACAAGATTTCCCTGTTACTATATTCCAGTGCATCTTGCAATAAAGAACAGCATTCCATTTACTTACGGTAACTTACATACTGACCTCTTGTGATTCATGTACAAGGACAGTCAGGTCCCTTTGAAGTGTAGCATTCTGCAGTCTCCTTCCATTTAAATAATTTGCTTAGCTCATCTTCCAAATAAGAGACAAGCTTATATTTTTAACAAATGTGCAAAATATTTGCCCGCTTCACCTATTTATATGCTCCTCAGAAATGTATTCCCTATAATCATATCATCAGCAAATACAATACAGTCTGTACTTCATACAAATCATTTAAATTGATTAAATCATTTGCCCTAAGTTATACAGGGTCACCACAATGATGGTAGATCACCTTAATGTGTTTAGATTTGGCTGGTAATTTTACAGTGGATGCCCTTCCTGTCACTAACTATTGCACTTATCCACATCAGGGACCATTTGCAAGAGACACAGTTTTGCCTGCACTGGGTTCTCCTCATTTCTAACACACCAGAGGATTCCTTGAGGAGAAAGTGAGGTCTGCAGATGCTGGAGATCAGAGCTGGAAATGTGTTGCTGGAAAAGCACAGCAGGTCAGGCAGCATCCAGGGAACAGGAGAATCGACGTTTCGGGCATAAGCCCTTTGATTCCTTGAGCCCAGTGCTTTCCCAGCTCAGCGGGAGGAGAACTATCCACTAAGCCATTCCAGTTCCTCCCTCAGCCAAGTCATTAAGGACAATCATGGGCTAATTCCGACAGTTCTTTTGCTACGTTTGAGTTGCATCACATTTGGTGAAGTAATTCTTGCCCTGAGCCAAACGGATTAACTTACCATATCATTCCAAACTCACCTCATTCATTGGCATTTCAGCTCTCATGGTGAGTATCACATTTGATTTCAGTCGCACCCTACTACTCACCTTTCCCATTTATTGGCTGGCATGTCTGGCACCCCTGGAACCCTAAAAAGCCTGTTGTGCATCCAGGCAAGCACTGTCAGTCCAGACCTGCCCTTCGTAGTTTTTGACATTGGTCTAGGCTGGGAAGACTAGGGAAATTGGCACCCTGCTTATTGGCACAGTTCTAGCATTCCTGCTGAATAGAATGCTGCACAGACAGGGCTTCCTTTTCTCCAAGACTGGCAATGGAAGCCAGAACATCACACCATGCCTGGCTAGTCCAAGGCTGCGATCTGGGTTGAAGCAGTCTCAGCTGACTGGAAGAATGCCCAGCAAAAGGTCAACATCCTACTCCACTCTGCCATCATACGTGGCACCAATTGTCTCCAATATTTTCCAGTCACTAACTTTGCTACTGCATCTATCTTCCACTAAGACTCATGCTCTACCACTCCCATTAATGTATGCAACATCTTTGTCACTCACTCTCACTAACATCAACAGCAATTAACTCAGATGGTCCTCTGCATTGCCTACTCACTCACTCAGGAAACCTCCTCACTTACACCAATAGTAAGAGCTGTGCCATGCACTTTCAATTTCAGTAATACCAGCTGCTTCTCATTTCAGGAGGAAAAGCAATTTAGTTTAGGGATGAAAGAGAGGAGAAGTGTGTTGTGCTGTCTGTCCATCACCTCATCATCTCATAATTATTCTGCCCTGAGCAGGGCATTGGAAGTTGTCCTTGACTTACTGTATCATGATGCTCCTGGACTGGACTGAGGATTGCTGACAAGGTGTCTCTGGTCGAGGGACAATTTTTACAAAAGCAAGACAAAGCAATGCTAGAATAATGCAAGCATCCAGCAGGCTCAGAGTGAGTGACAGCCATGACTGTGAGTGAAAAGCCCAAATATGGTCTAGTCCATGAGCTGTATGCATGTCCTTGCAGTTACATTATAATGAGAGTTGCTGGTGCAGCCTGAGATGCAACATTGAAATGCAGAAGCACCCTGTAAGTGGATTGGAGATGCACCATGAAAGTTCATTGAGACTGACATATGTCAATTGCCAAGTACATGGAGGTGGGATATGCTTGGCCAGTGCCCATGTAGCATGACCAACATGTTGGTGGCCAGTGCCCAACTTTGAGGGGTTAGGAGATTGAATCTGCTCAGGACCCACTCTAGTTTTGATGCTGATTTCTCCTGACAGCTAGTTTGTCTGGTTAGTTTGGTAAAATTGCAACCCATGACAAATTGGACAGTTTATAAGCCACCTAACAAGCAATAATGATCGTTAATTGAGAACTTGCTGCTCTCTAGGAAAAGCGTACAAGATTCAGAGGAGGGATTTTGTGGCACAGTCGTAGTGTCCATACCTCTGGACTACAAGGCCTAGATTCAAGTCCCATCTGCTCCAGAAATGTGTAATAACATCATTGAAAAGTTGGGTAAAATATCTACAAGATGTATTGAGATGATCTCGATGTTGAGACTCACTGAACATCTTGTCCAACTCTACCACTCATTTTGCCATAGCCCACATCACTCATAATCTGATAAGATTCTATCCCATAACTAGTTGAGGATCCAGTCCCAATCTGTTTGGCTATGCATGTTTAATGAATCACAAATGAAAAGGGCAGAAATTATTAAGTCTCCAAAAGATATTGTATAGAAGGGGGATAAGGCATTCAACATGAAAGATCAATATGAACATTAGGATTTCACAAGATTCACAATTATAAACTACAATGGAATAAGACAGATTGGTAATCTAAAGCATGGCGCATAAGCTGTAGAAAAACAGTTCATTCAATTATTCCAAGTCCTCAAAAGCCATAATAGTGCAAATATTCCCATCTGACAGAAATATTATTTTCCTGGAATTAATTTTAATTTCCTGAAACTAGCGGTAACATTTTAAGCCAAGTGTTTGGTAAATATTAAAGGTGAACTCTGCCCTGCTTGGCCAATCCGTGTCATTTTCATTGGCCTGAAACAGAACTTAAACACCATCAGGTTAGAAGTGCTGCCTCTAAGAGCTGCTCACTAATCAAATAGCAGGATGTTCTCTCAACCCAACAACGCCACGAAGAACATTGTCCGCTGCTGAAACTGCAGTGACCCCCAAAAATAAGCACTGTGCAATGGAGTCAGAGTATAAGGCAAGCCAGGTCTCACTCAGCCTGTGCTGGCAAGGACCACATGGAAGGAGGGATTCTGGGAGCTGGGGAACTGTGGTGGTCAGGGAAACCATAACCTGGGAGCATCTTCCAATAAGCTCAGGTGATCCAAAAAGGGGACAAACCCTGGACATTACTGGGCCAGTACCCCACCTAGTAAAATGAGTAAAATTTGAGTGGCAATAGGAGGAGACTTTTACATGGTCATTAACTAGCCATTTAAGGGCCCTACTTGCCATGCCTCTACTGTCACTAGTAACTCTGCTGAAAGGGTAGGACAGCTGTGTCCATACTTGGAACTTCACTCCTGTATAAAGCCCAATTTTATAGCCACTGATACTGCCATCCTGACCTAGGAGCCCATAAAATCCAGCTCTGAATCATGAAAGGTAGCCATTAACATATATGACGGTAAAGAAGACTAACAACAGTAATTCTGTTACCAATCAACATAATCTGAAGGCTTAACCCAAGTCAGAAACTCTGGGGTCAGTAAAAAATAGTTGCTCAAATACGACTTAAAATTCCAGAAAAGAAATGTCTAAAACTTCACAAGGAAGAAAGTTATTTTTGAATGTAATTGCTATGTTTGCTTGCGTGAAACTGGCAATGTCAATATTACTTGACAGAATTAACAAAGTTTTCAAATAATTATAATGGGGATGTTTTACTAAATTCATCTTTCTATATTTGCTCAGTTGTATTACATTAAACGTGATGTAGGGCAGGTGCCCAAGAGTTTGAAAACCTCCTTGGCACTACAGTTGCTGCAACTTCAAACAATTCTGCTAAAATAAATCTTCACAGTATCTACAGCTGTAGTTGTCCTGTAACTACAATATCTGTATTACCATTTTAATTTTTCAAATCCCTTTTCAAAATAAGACTGGAGTTGCTTTTTAAATTGTGCTTTCTGGCAATCTAGAGTGTGGCATTTTGGGTCTGTCAGAGGATAATATGGAAAAGAATAAAAATTAATTTGAACCACTGGATGAAAGAAATCGTTGCTAAGGAAATGTCGAATTACATTTGCTGAATAGAGCCGTTGGGAATTAACTGATCATCAAAGTAATTGTCCAATACTGTGAACAGCCGAATGTTGAATTGCAATGCTAGAATATGCAGTGAGGTTAAACCTTTAGTCTTTTTCCCCCTCTGTGGGATCTGAATTCAAGTCCTGACCAACCAATGAAATGAAAATCTTGTTTCTAACTGCCACAAAAAGTTCCAAGCAAAATATGTTTGGGCAGAGCCAAATCAATTCTGTGTGGAAGAAAATCCATTACACTAAACTGTGAAGCTTCACACTAATTGGCATTAAACTGGCAAGCAAACACAGAGAAGATCCAACAAGTCTGGTCTGTGGGAAACAGCAAATTCACACTTTTGAGATTCATTTTTAGTCTACTTTCAAAGACCTTTAGGAGTGTCTAATCTGCCAGCTGTTCTTCAGGTCTTGCAAAGGGTAATCCTGTCTTTTACATTCTCCAGTGAAAGGCCTTCACTATTACTGCAGATCCAGATCAGGTCTTTGCTTGAAAAACAACTGCTTGAACTGCATGCAATGAACATTAGTTACTGGAAAACCGATGCCAGCATGTTTAATGAACCCTTTTTTTTCCATACAATAACCCTCAGATGGTCTGCTATGTCATCATAGAATCCCTGTAGTGTGCAAACAGGCCATTTTGGCCCAACAAGTCCACACCGACCTGCCGAAGAGTATCCCACCCAGACCCATTCCCCATTACTCTACATTTCCCCTGGCTAAATGCACCTTACCTACTCGTCCCTGAACATTATAGGCAATTTAGTATGGCCCATTCACCTAACCTGCAAATCTTTGGACTGGGGGAGGAAATCCACGCAGACACGGAGAATATGCAAACTCCATACAGACAGTTGCCCAAGGCTGGAATTGAACCCAGGTCCCTGGTGCCACGAGGCAGCAGTGCTGAGTACTGAGCCACCATGCTGCCCTAGATAAGCTTTCCATTTCTAAAACTTGAAACTTATTGTCATTCAACAAATGACAATAATGACAAGCACCTAGATATATATTCTGATACGTATGGGAGAGGTTGTACCTATTCATGACGAGTTCAGCAGGTAATTACTCATCTCACCTCCCCATTAAAGCAGATAGCATGCTTTACAGTGCAATTTACCTCGGACAAACACCATTCTAATTCACATTATACCTACATGAAGATGTTTAATATTGATGAAGAATAAGGACTAGTTTCCTCATCTGACAAACCTAAACCTTATTTTATTTTACAGAGCACCTGATAGTGACCAGTTAAGAATAAGGACAGTAGGCCATTATGCCCATTGCACCTATTCCACCAGTTGATTCAATCATGGCAGTTCATTTGCCTAAAAAGCCATTTTCAAGCACCATTCTCATTGCTTTTGGTGGCATTAGTATCTAGAAATTTATTGATTTCAGTTTTGGATGTGCTCATTTGTTGAGCACTCATAGCATCTTGGGATACAGAATTCCAAAGGTTTATCACCCTCAGTTAAAAAAAAGACTATAACCCATTTCATGGCCTACCCTCATTCTGAGGCCCTCCAGTCAATGAAGACATTCTATCAATATTCGCCCTGTAGTGCCCTGTAAAATAAATATGCAAGTTCTAAAACAGATCTCTTTTCAATGCTTTCAAACTCTAAATAATATCGGCCCAGTTTCCTCAATCCTTTATCACAAGACAATTTCAGCATCCCCGGGATTGGTCTGTTGCTCCCTCTGTGGCAAGTATATCCTTCTGTAGATAAGGAGACTGAAGCTAAACAGAATACTCCAGATCCAGTCTCACCAAGGCTATAGACAATTACAGTGAGATTTCTTTGATCTTGGTCTAAAATCCCTTCACAAATGAAAGCCAAAGTAGCATTTGATTGCCTAATTGCTTACTGCAGCAGAACGATAGCAAATGTTAGTGACTTATGAACAAGGACACCCTTTGACCATCCACACATCTCACTCCCTCACTATTTAAGAAATATTCTGTCTCTCTAGTTTCTCTGACAAAGTAGATAACCGAATACTTGTTCACTTTGTATTCTACCTTCCGTGTTCTTGTCTGTTCAATTATCCTGTTCAAGTTCCTTTGAAGCTTGCTTGCTTGCGTTCTCTTCATGACTTATATTCCCAACTAGTTTTGTGCAATCAGTAAATTGGGAAATGTGTCATTTTGTCTCCATATTCAATCTATTTATATAGATTGTGAACAGCTGTGGGTCTTGACCTCATGGTCTCCCATTAGTATCACATGGACACATGGATTTATTGCATACCCAAGTGAAATAATAGCTTTAGCTTCAATTTAACAACCAAAAAATGAAATTGGTTGTGCTCAGAACAAATATTAAAATTCTGAAATCAGAGCCCAAATCACCTCTAACCCTACCACTGCCACGGTTAATAGAGCTTGGACAATGGGAAAGTCGTCAATCTTGCCTCAGGAAGTGGGTTAGCAAGTTAACTAATTTTATCAGACCAGCAATCTCTGATTTGCTTTGCTTTATAACTTCTACAGTAACTGATCAGGTTTCCTAGGCATTGGAGAACTTGGTGAAAGGGAGGCAAGGACCGCCCAGGGACAATATCAGTGCTTTTCAAGCATTGCTTGTGAACTACAAAGCAAAGGAGTATTTCCCTTAGAATTCCAGGCTCCCATTACTTCAGGCAGTCCAATTTTGAAAGAATAAAGACAGCAAGGATCAGACCACACCTCCTACGTGTCCATCCAAATTTGGGAATCTAAAAACCCAAGGATCAAACTATACTACTGCCTTCTACCGACCCCCTTCCCACCACCTCATTTTTCCCTCCCCCATTCCCAGCTTATGGGTAAAGCCTCACTGCTCCTGTCACCAGACCTTCCTGCCTGACGAAGTGTCAGGTCTTAAAAATGTGTTGCTGGAAAAGCGCAGCAGGTCAGGCAGCATCCAAGGAACAGGAGAATCGACGTTTTGGGCATAAGCCCTTCTTCAGGAATGCTTCTTCAGGAACGATTCCTGAGAAGGGATTATTCCCGAAACGTCAATTCTCCTGTTCCTTTGTTGCTGCCTGACCTGCTGCGCTTTTCCAGCAACACATTTTTAAGCTCTGAATCTGCAGTCCTCACTTTCTCCAAAGTGACAGGTCTGTCAATTAGGCTGACATCCTGGTTGGGAACCTGAAATTGCGAAGTTCAAAAGACACACACTGAATTATCCAACATATAAAGAGATCTGGGCTTTCATTCGACCATCAAGGCCTAACCGACCACCCAACAACATCCACCCAACAACATCCACCCAACAACATTCACCCAACAACATTCAACTCTATCCAAAATGCCTAACCTCTGTTAATATCCAAGTCTGTGTGGCACATTTACACTGTTTCTTTTCGTTCTATTACTTAAAGACCTGAATCCAGTTTGCAAACTACAAAAATTGTTTAATTTCTTAGGTAAAACATATATTACTTTAAAACTATGAGAGGATGAAGTTCCTCGTTGATCAAAAATGTTGATTCCTATTTTTCAATTGAATTGCCTGTAAAATTATAGATGGGGAGAGTTTCGACTCCCTTCCCCCTTTGACAAATTTAGTTCTGTCAGAATGCTATTCACAAAGTGTGGCATTGGGCCATAGAAAGGATTATGATTTGCTTTAGTCCAAATCAGAGTAATTTTCATGTTTCTAAATATAAAATAAACTTTCGCATTCACACGTTTGCACTTAGCTAACTTATCATGTAATATGTATCCCACATTTTCTAATTGTGGTAAATTCCCGTAAATCTAACAGACAAAAGAATCTGGAATCTGTTACCTCTTCATATTAAGGAGGCAAGTAAATTATTCAAAAGTGAAATGAGCTGAAAAATCATAATTCAGAAATATTAATCTGTCCATTATGTCACCCTGTAGAATCAATATTTTTGGCTATGGGCATGAAATTGGAGCTTCACATGGCATGTGAGTAAAATCAAACACATTTTATTGCTGGGAACTATATTTGCAAAGACGCTAAGAGTTTCTCAGACAAGTCACTTTATATTGCACACAATGGAGTTCACCTCCTTTAAGGCACAGCCAAATAAATCTATTCCACAGTCCTGAAACATGATTGCGGCATGAAATAGTCAATCAAGCATTTTTGTTTGCTTTCTCCTTCTATCCCCTTCATCTCTCTTGCTGAAACTGCCAGCTCATGCTGTGTGTAGTTAAATACAGTGCTGGCACTATTTCAGTACGTTGCCCAAGTGACCATTCTCCATGAATGAGCTGAAACAGTGAGAGGTGGCAGGATATTCTTTATTGGGGAGGGGAGTGTGGAGTTATCACAGCTGAGCCCACTGTTACTTTCACTCATTTTTGGCAGGAGTCAATGGACTGTGATGATTCGCATTAAGCCCAAGCTCAAGAGCACAAAGAGCGCGTACGCCATCTGGGAGCAGCACAGACGAGAGATGGAACTTTATTTCATACTTAGTTACCTCAGTTTAGTTCCCCTGTTGCAATTGCAACTGCAAAAGAGATCTTGTTTTTTTAGTTTGGTATGAAACAATATGAATGATGAAATGTTGTCCTGATTTCAGCTTCTTGGTTTCTAATATTTTCATTCATTTAAGAATATTTCAACCAAATAAAGTCTTAACGCACCGACATTGAAAATAAAATGGACATTCTTGTCACAGGCAAGGGATTCAATTGGCAATTCAGTTGTACTTCACATACACATTTTGTTTTCCATATCCAGCCAGGGCTGCAGAAACTTCCAGATGCATCTCTAGCAAATATCTGTTCAAGTATCAATTTTTTTGTATCTGCTTAAAGAATATCAATTCTGAATGAATGCAGGCATGTACTCAAATGTGGGGCTGGTAAACAACAGAGCGGAATGGGGAGGGAAAATGGAAAAGTTGCCCAAAAGGCAACTTTGACTGGAGGCCTTCGGATTATTTTTCATTGTTTGAACACATGTATCCATCATGTTCAACGAATTAGGTTGAGGCAATAGCCACTCTGAAAACGTCCGCTCTCTGAGGAAGAGGGAAGCCAGTGTTGCTGAAAGACAAACAGAGTCCGATTTTAACACAGATGCAATTTATAGTTGCCACAATGCTTCTTCTCAATCATCAGCTACAGTTTCAGAATAAAAATTCCATTCACTGCTTGCAACACTTAATCCAAATTAAATAAATTGTGAATGAAGTGAATGCACAGCTATAATGAAGCACCATAACAGGAATAATCTTTCAACAGTAAAGGTAAGAAATATAGCTATAATGTTACCTCACCTCGAGCTACCAGTTTTATAATGGAAACAAAACACTTTGCTACCAATTATTCTAACGTTGCAGGGTGTCACAACTCATATCTGTCTGAACACTACCCCAGGCCAAACAGTAATACACATTAAATACCCAAGATGTTTGAGGTTAATCTATTGTATCAATAACACAGTAGATAAACTGAAGTAAATTAATCTGTCTTTCTTTTCATGTAAAACGATGTTAACCAGGTGGTTACCAACATGTGTAATATATACAAAGTTTTGAGAATAACATTGACGCATTAATAAATGGGCATTTGCCAGCAATACATTGAGATACATCTTATCCATCACGTGGCTGAAATTGCATCAACTCCACAAGTCACAGTGCAAATGTATTGCTGCTGACTGATAGAATGAACAGTTTAATAGAACTGTGACTCAACATCTAACTTCACTGTGTTTCTTGTTATATTTTACTTATTGAACTGAGAAGGTGACACTGCAATTAGGGAAGGGCCTTTGTAAGGATTCTGGATAAAACGAAGAAGTCAGCACCCAGAGGTTTGGAAAGCAAAATTGAAGCCATTGATTTGTGGAGGTCAGGGAATCTGGAAATGAAATATATTTACATTTATTAGGAATTCCGTAACACTTCTGTATCATTTTCAAGGAGCACTAAGATGTAGACATTAAGGATTATTAATATTATATTGGCCATAGCATATTATGAGAAATCTAAACATATGAGACTCACGTGCAGTAGGCAGGCTGCGAACAAGGCTGTAACCTGTTTGTGTGTGAAACTGACTTTTCCAAGGCTTTTCAGTCAACAGCAACATTAGCACTCTGTTTCTGGATTTCCTAAGAGGATAGGTGGAATGGCATAACACATCTATGAACGGAAGGATTTTCTATGAAGGGTGAAAATGGCTGAACCGTTTACTCATTCCTGAGGTTTCAGCAGCACCTAGGAATGGAAATGAGAATCAGGAAGGTTGTCCTCACTCACAGCATCCCCCATCCCCACCACTACCATCACCCATCCACCCCTTGGGCATTTTAGGTTTTGAACTGGAAATCATGCTGCTGGATTTGACAAACTTGAAGTGAGGCGATATTTCCAAAGGATCAGAGGGCAAGTTCAACATTCAAAACCACGCAAGTAAGGATTGGAAGGGATTGAGGAAATGGACGGTAGTGTTGTGATTTCAACTTGCACTGCCCACTCCGAGAGGTTCAAGGAGCTTAGGATGAAGGGAAGGATGCATTGCACCTCACTTCCAGTTGCCATGCCCCATAAACAGACTTTTACTGTCTGACTTTCCTGAGATCAATACACTTTGTGGCTGCACTCATTCTCTCCAGGCTGCTCCGCACATCCCCATCTGTACAGTTAACAATCATACCTTGCCTTTTTGTGCCCTTACATCCATGCCTCAGTCTCTGTCCACGATTGTCCTTTGATCCTCTCCATACAATCTATTTCTCACTTTCACAACTCTCTACTTTCTCTCACAGCTGGAGAATCCATCACAAAACATCCAGGAGAAGCAAAGCAAAAGATGAGGATTTCTGGGGTCCTTCCAATGATGGCTTCCTTCATAACCAGTAGCAGCACACACGTCTACCCCCAACTCACCATGTCTGTCAACCCACCTCACCCTTCCTATTTCCAACATTCCCCAACACCTCCACACTGGACCAATAAACCTCGTCTCCATCACTGGAACCGACATTCACTCGTCCGTCAGTGTAGATGCCCACCCTGCTGGCCCCGAAACCCTCCTTTGCACACTGTTGATTTGACACTCCCCCTTGTAATCAACCTAAATATCACTTAACTGGAGTGCCACCCATCTGGCACACCGCCCATTTGACACTCTACTTACCTAGTGCCCTAGGCATGTGGTGCCCTATTCTTTTACCACAACAACAACAACAACTTTCTGGACAACCAAAGCTCAGTAAAGATCACTCCATGCTTGTCGTAACTGAAATCAGATTCTTGATTTGAAAATTTCTGCACGCACTTGATGCTATTTTATTCAGTTACTATTTCTTCCCGTTACCATTAAACAAGCTCCTAATTCAGCTTATTTACAATTGGATACAAATTTTGTGCAGATTGTAACATAGTTCTATAATTGGTTTTCCCAGAAACCAGGAGTTGTTAACTTTGTCTTAATTTTACTTTATTTTGTTCTTATGTATTTCTTCTGTCATTGACATAGGTGCTGCAGTGGGATGACTTACAAAACTTTTCACAGCATTTTTAATGTAAAAAGTACAATTAACAATAAATTTCTATTCTATTCTATTCTTTAAAAAAGAGATAAGGTTTCTAAGAGTTAATACTGAGAAGGGTGGACATAGCATCTAGTCACCACACTCTCAAAAATCCCCTCCAGAATCCCAATAGGGTCAGTTCCAGTTCCTGATCTGGAATTCTTCCTGGCCTGGAATCAAAAGCAAGGAACTAAAACACATCCTTATTCACTCCTGCCTTCCATTCTATCATAGACTGGGGTGGCACGGTGGCTCAGTGGTTAGCACTGCTGCCTCACAGCACCAGGGACCCAAGTCCGATTCCTGCCTCAGTGCAGAGTTTGCACATTCTCCCTATGTCTGTGTGGGTTTCCTCTCACAGACCAAAAATGTGCAAGTTAGGTGGATTGGCCATGGGAATGCAGGGTGATAGGGTCGTGGGGGTGGGTCTAGGTATAATGTTGTTCAGAGTGTCAGTGTGCACTTGATGGGATGAATGGCCTGCTTTCACACTGTAGGGATTCTATAAAGAAAGTTGTGAAAGCAGTCCAGAGCATCACGCAAGCTCACCTTCCAACCATTGACTCCATCTATATTTATTGTTACAGTAGAAAGACAGCTAACATCATCAAAGACCCCTCCCATCCTAGTCATAAACTCCTCCAACATCTTCTATTAGGCAGAAGATACAAAAGCTTAACATGCACACCAATAGGTTCAAGAGCAACTTCTTCCCTGCTGTTATTAAACTAATGAATGGACCTCTCAAATCTCATGTTGCTTTTTGTACACCTTCTTTGCAGCTGTAACTTTGTCTTCCTTGCTCTATTCAATCGTCCTGTGGTCTTTGTGTTGTTGTATAGTATGATCTGTCTGTACTGCACATATACTTTCACTATACTCAGGTACATGGGACAATAATAAATCAAAGCAAATCATATTTTCCCTATCCACTGACTCTGTACTGACTCTATTACTCCTTTAACATTTTCTAGTTCTGATTGAAAGTTGATCAACCTGACGTAACCACACTGTTTTCTCCTCCCACAGATGCTGCCAGACCCTGTTGAATATTTCTACTGTTTTCCGTTTTCGTTTCAGTTCCTAAACTAGGCTGATTTCCAGATATATTTGGCACTGAGAGTGCTGTTACAAAATAATACAATTTTAAAATGATTTTAAGTATATAATGACCCTAGCATTCCAAGTACCATTCCAGGTAAGACCATTCTCCTCTATGCCATGGAAGAAATTCAGACAATTAATTTTATGTTATTATTACACTAAATTTATTGCGTTGCACCACATTATGTACCAGGTTGATACTATAATGCTGTATGACTGCTTCTGATGCCAGACTGATTTCATTAGTTAAGTAACTTCACACCAGCTGTCATATAGTAGTAACAGATACAAGCCCACATTCCAGTTTCACATTTCTTTTCCCAATTTCCCACTGACTAAAACAAGCTGAGTGTGCACTTGGTAGGAGTCTTGCCTCTGGGGTTTAAGATTCCAGTTTAAAGTCTCATTCCAACATTTGTGCTTAAAACACAAGGCTGTCATGCCGGTGGAATATTGTGGAAGCATTGCACTGCTGGAGTTGCAGTCTTTTGGATGAAATGTTAGACCTAGGCTCTGTCTGCCCTTTCAGACAGATGTAAGCAATCCCTTGTCTCTATTTCAGTAAAAAAGCAGGATAGCAATCCTGGTCAACATTAGTTCCTCAATCAGCATCACAAAATACAGAAACAAAAACAGCACATGCTGGAGAAACATAAAAATATAAGTACAGGAGTAGGCCATTCAGCCCTTTGCACCTGCATCACCATTCAATATGATCATGGCCGATTGTGCAATCTCAGTATCCCACTCCCGAGTTCTCTCCATACACCTTGATCCCTTTAGCAGCAAGGGATATATCTAAAGAACTGGCCCCATCAGCTTCCTGTGGGAGAGAATTCCACAGGTTCACAACTCACTGAGTGAATGAGTTCAATTGTGGGCGGCACGGTGGCACAGTGGTTAGCACTGCTGCCTCACAGCGCCAGAGATCCGGGTTCAATTCCCGCCTCCGGCGACTGACTGTGTGGAGTTTGCACGTTCTCCCCATGTCTGCGTGGGTTTCCTCCGGGTGCTCCGGTTTCCTCCCACAATCCAAAGATGTGCAGGTCAGGTGAATTGGCCATTGTAAATTGCCTGTAGTGTTACGTAAGGGGTAAATGTAGGGGTATGGGTGGGTTGCGCTTCGGCGGGTCGGTGTGGACTTGTTGGGCCGAAGGGCCTGTTTCCACACTGTAAGTAATCTAATCTAATCTAATCAATCTCATCTCAGTCCTGAATGGCTTACCTCCTATTCACAGACTGTAACTTCCAAGTGTTGGACTTTCCAAACATATGGAACATTCTTCCTGCATCTGACCTGTCCAGTCCCATCAGGATTTTATATGTTTCTATAAGACTCCACCCACTCCCCGCCATTCCCTAAGTTCCAGTGAGTACAAGCCCATTCGGTCTAATTTTTCTTCATATCTCAGCAGGTCTCGCAGCACGTGTGGAGAGAGAAACATGGTTAACGTTTCGCATCCAGTATGACTTTTCTTCAGAGATTCTTCTACACAAACTATAGATTACCCGATTGTTGTAACTTTGCCATTTGGGCGAGATTGCTGTGTGCAAGGTCAGTGTACTACATTGATACAGTGACTACTTTACAACTGTATGTCATTGGCTATCAAACGCTTTGAGACAACTGCTGCTTGTGATAAGTGTTACGTCAATGTAAGTCTTTCATTTTTTTAATTGCTGCCAAAGATATGTGGGAACTTTGGAGAAACCCTGACTTCAAGGTCTTGCTTACGCCATTTTTGTGAGTGGGTAGGGGAACATGCAGTACTTCCAAGAAAGTTCCTGCAGACATAGTAGATCCCCCAAATAAATTGCTGCTATCTTTATCCTCAGCCCAACTCCAACCTTTAACAGGATAGACAGGTTCAGCAACTGTGAACAACTGCACACAACAGACACTGCTGTCACACCATTGGGATTGCATTGGCATATTTATATAGCACATGGTTAGTATCACAATACCATAGTCATATTCATCATCTGTTGACTCTCTTGCTCCTCGGATGCTGCCTGACTGGCTGCGAGACCTGCTGAGGTATGAAGAAAAATTAGACCGAATGGGCTTGTACTCACTGGAACTGGCGGGGAGTGGGTGGAGGCCATTCAGCCCTTTGCACCTGCATCACCATTCAATATGATCATGGCCGATTGTGCAATCTCAGTATCCCACTCCAGGGAATGGCGGGGAGTGGGTGGAGTCTTATAGAAACATATAAAATCCTGATGGGACTGGACAGGTCTGATGCAGGAAGAATGTTCCAGATGTTCCAACATCACACTTTTTGACTCTAATCTCCAGCATCTGAAGTCCTCACTTTCTCCCATATTCATCATATAGTCAAGCATTTAGACAGCGCATACATTAACTTCCACACTGAAAAGCACAGACTGAAATGTGTATGAATTCAGTGAGTGAACTTTTACCTGAATTGCAATTAACTTCAGGAATGTGGAGGTTGCCTTAACTGCTGAAGGTGCTTGAATAGGCATCAGATACCTTGTTAACTATTTGGATGAATTAGTCACAGCAAAGGGATTTGTCATGTAAATAATTTTTAAATATTAAGGTATCGACTGTATTTCAAAAGGACTCTGTTTAAATTATTGGATCAGGGGTTTCCAAGGAAGTCTATTTAAATTGGTTCCAATCAAAGAAAATAATCAGTAACTTTCGCAAAACCATTCTGAAAAATGCATCTAATATGTAATCCATCTAACTGAATAATTATAGTCATGCAAGTGTTCAGAGAAAGAGAAAGAGAGCAACTTGAAGACAATTTGACAAATGCATGTGAAGTGTTTGCACATTCCGTGAGACTTTGGAGACTTCTTACAGGGAGTTGCTGCATGGGTTTTGGAAAATGGGATGGAATCCAGTCACACGAGGATTTTGGGTTTTACACCTGCATTCTCTCTCACTTCAAGGGGGGATCTCTAATGGAATGGTTGGGTTTTGCTGAGAATCCCACCCAGTGAGTCTCTATAAAGTTTCAAAGAAACTTTTGCCAGCTAGGAGTGAGGGAGAGTTAATTATTAAGGCACTTGGAAGAGCACCAGAAGACTCTCAGACTAAGGTAATGAACTCCAGTAGTGCTGGATTATCTTTGTTTCATCTTCAAATAGTTCACTTTGAAGCTGAAGATTTTACTTACCCCTGTCTTCAGGCTGGAGAGGTTTCATGGTTTCTCAATCAGTGGCTCGAGATTACATCCATTTGTCATGTGTTCAAAATGTTAAGTGAACCGAATAAATACAGACCACTGCCACCTCTTACTTAATTATGCTTGTGAGCTGTTCATTTTAAACAGGGTCCCTAGAAATGGATATCAGCATACTTAAAGCCTAGATAACTATTCTTTCACTGACAGATTTGCCAATTGCAGTCTTGGCCCCAAAAGGTTAGACTCCTTCTTAATGTGACTTTAATCAGAAAATTAAATAACTGGCACCTGTATAATTCCAGTTTCTTAATCTTGAACATGTGTACTTTCTCAAGTCCTTTGCACAGCACCTCAAAGTGTCCTTGGGTCTTGTCAAATACTAATGGCCTTCCTCTGTGGAAGTATCTGGAGTACAGTGAATCAGCTGAACTTCAGAATATGACCTGACAATTGCCACTGTTGGTGCATTCCACAGAGATGCAATCCAAACATTACTGACTTCTGCAGAACTAAGCTAAACTACTTTAGCCAGTGCTGAACATCAAACCCTCTTCAGCAGTCCCTATGCACACACGGGTTTTCACAACACACAGAGTTCAATACATTGCAATCTGCAGCTGCCGTTGCATTCTGGTTTATGTGGGAAAGTAGATCAGCAGGTGGGTCAAAATTCGAACCATAATTACCTGTCTACTGACTGCCCAAAACCTTCAAGATTTTCTGGTGGGTCTCAAATATGCAGCCTGAAACAGATTAACCATTTAATTTGTATTTCTTTTGTTTAAACATAGATGGCCCATCAAGTCTGCATCAACCCTTCAAAGAGCACCCCACCCATCCCTGTAATCCTGCATTTCCCATGGTTAATTCACCTAACCCATACATTATGGGCAATTTAGCATGACCAATCCACCTAACCTGCACGTCTTTTGGACAGTGGGAGGAAACCGGAGGACCCTCACACAGATACAGGGAGAACATGCAAACTCTACACAGACAGGCGCCCAAGGCTGCGATCAAACCTGGATCCCTAGCACTAGGAGGCAGCAGTGCTAACCACTGTGCTACCATGCCTCCCTAACTTGGTTATGAGGTCCCTTCTGTTTAATGATATCCATGGAAGCATGGTATGTGCTAGTCTGCCGACTGTAACCAAGTAACCCTTTTAGTATTTCTAAAGAGTCAGTAGTTGAAAGCATCGACAAATATACACATTTTTGTCGGAGAGTTTGGGGGCCTCCTTTAACTCTTCATGGCTGTTGATCAGCTCTATCCTTTTTTTGGTTTCCTTCCTGTGAACTGACATAGGCTGCATGGAGCAATCCCCCAATTTTCTGCCCCTCTTTCTCATGTCCTTCCATGTATATGAGCTCTCTCTCTCCGTCTGTACTTCACTGAGGTCCTGGCAGCACCACCCTAAAATAGAAAGAAGGTGCAAAACCATAAAAGTGACTTGTTTTTCTCATGATAACAACCTTGAAATCAACTTATTCTGTGCCAATTTTAGGAGAAATTTGAAATGCAGCTCTATGCAAAAATCACAAAATGACAATACAATCATGTGTCAATTGATTCATTTTAATCAATCACATGAAGAAATTCAAATAACTCCCAAATGGAGCACTCACTTATTTCTTACATGATTCCATGGTTTCCACTTTCTCTCTGGAAGTCTATGCAAAATGTGGGATGTCAAATTAGGTTTTTAAAATGCCTGGATGGCGTTTTATATAGCATCTAAGGAGAGTTTCCGAATAATATTTGGAGAAACTGCTCTATTTCCACCTGGACCTGCATTAAAACTTGCTAACCAGACGTGTGGGTGATATTTTTAATCATTCATTGACAGGATGTCAGCCAGTATTGACCACCTATCCCATCAGTGGACAATTGAGAGTCAGCTACATCGGGTCACATGTAGACTAGACCAGGATGCAGTTTCCTTCCCTAAAGGACATTAGTGAACCAGTTAGGCTTTACCAAACAATTGACAATGGTGTCATGATCATTATTGAACTTTGAATTCCATATTTTTATCAGATTCAAATTATACTATCAGTGATGACAGAATTTTAACCCAGGTCTGCAGAACGTGACTTGAGTCTCCAGATTAATACTACTTGGCCATCACCTCCCCAACATCTGTATAAATCTCAGAAAGCAAACCTACAGCCTCAAGGCTGGCCAACAGTATCTATACTATGTACCATGATGTTAAATCGACAGCAAGCTGGTTTAGGTAGTCCTTGTTCTGTTTTTTTAATAAGATTATAGTAGAAATAGAACACTAATCTTTTATTTTTAAATTTCTGAGCCATTACATAAATTGTTGAAATTACAACAGCAGCAAACTGTCTCTGCTTCTATCCCACAGGGTTTCCAGTTATCAGGAAAAACAATCACTGCTTTGGCGGCCAATTCTCGACTCTAAACTTCTCCTCCATCTGCCAAGGCTGCCCCATTACACTGTCTGAACAGCTGAAAATAATGACATTCCTCAGTAGCTTCGGTACAAAAACAACTGTGACTGTTGTTAGTATCAGGTGACAACTGTAAAAAATGTTATTTATGGCAAACCCAAAACCTTTCCAATTGCTTCACTGTGTAGATTTACCAGGAGCGTATGTTTTCTAAATCAGGTTTTCTCAGAATGTGTTTCTTTCCTAAAAGCGTCTTTCTTACCTGTTGAGAAACCATTTGAAATATTACGAGCCCCTGGGATGCAGGCGGGCACAGCTCAGATGGATTGCCCACGGATTTGCCAAGAATTGAGAGCAGAACACAGAACCAATAGCCCTTCTGTTGGCTCTCTCAGGTTCCAAAGGGGGAAAGAATCTTCCTAACTTTTACAGCCAGCTTTTGGAGTCCATGTCTGTGGGCTTGCGTTCGGAATTCCATCCAACATGCCACGCTGCAACCTCCAAGCTCGCAGTTCCCTTAAAAGACATTAGGAAAGTTCCACACTTTCCAAACAATTATTAGGAAAATACGGCTTTCTTAATTCCTTTAGAAAACGTCTTAGGCTCTTTCATGACCTCTTATTGAAACAGGTGAACTCTATGTGCCTCTACCATATCGGCAACCCAACACAACATTCGGGATGGGGATCAATGCCAGAACTCACAGCAGGAAAAAGTTCTGAAATTGTTACCCCAAATCTCTAAAGTGTAGACTTTCTTCTGCCTCATGCCTGGGAAATGCTCTGTTTTGAGATAAAAATCAATGGAAAAAAGATAGTGCAGACCTATAATGTTGCCCAGAGATTTCTTAGAAATTCTGAAATAAGCCAAATAGCAGGCTTTCCTTTGGTAGCATAGTATGATAAGGGTGAATGAACAGAGGAGTCATAGAACTAGACAAACTGCTAAAGACTGAAGCAGCAGAAGAGGCCTGTTAGCAAGAGACCAAATCTGCTGAACGTGTTCAGAAACAGTAAGTGTGTTAGAATTTTCCTTTAGTTAAGAAGTTCTCGTTGAAATCTATCAACTGCTGTAGTCGGAACAGAAGCCTCACAGCAGGGCAGGATGTCAATTGTTGTGATAGTGACCATAGCCAGGAACATTGACAGTTTTGGTTCAGGGAGGAGAAAGTGAGGGCTGCAGATGCTGGAGATCAGAGCTGAAAATGTGTTGCTGGAAAAGCGCAGCAGGTCAGGCAGCATCCAAGGAACAGGAGAATCGACGTTCCGGGCATAAGCCCTTCTTCAGAAACAGTTTTGGTTCAGCCCAGGCTGGAGGAGGCGCATTTGGAACATCATCAAGCTCATTGTCTACTGAGTCAATCTATGTAAAGAGAGCTGAGTATGCTTCCTTCTTTCTTGTTGAAGAGAAAGAGTAAAGACCTGCATTGTTACACTTCCCATGGACATGCATGTTGCAGCCAATGCAGTCATTTTTAAATGTCGTCGCTGTTGTAAATGAAGGAAGTACAGCTGCTAATTTATACACAGCAAACTCTCACAAATGGCAATAGGATAATGATGAGGCAATCTAACCAGGACCCTGGAGATAATTCTCTCTTGTTTGTTGAAAATAATGCCTTGGTATCTTTTGCAACATCCTAGATGGGCAGAAGGTTTTTATATCTCATGCAAAAGGTGACACCCCTGACAGTGTAACACTCCCACTGACTGCATTGGATTGTCTATCAAGATTGTCTATCACTCAGTAAACTTTGAATACCCAGCTTCACAGATATGAGTGCTACCAACCAAATCTAACTGACACTAAGAACAAGGCTTCGCAAGAATTGCAAATATTTGCATGCAACTTCATTGATCCATACTTAAAATCTGAGATGTCCAAACTGAAGGGGATTCCACTTCGGCAACATCTGCTGGTATGTTTCGAGAAACATCATATCATAACGGCCAATTTTTGGTGTCCTGGTAGCACTGAAGAGGCCTGCACTCTGCTGCAATCCATTATGCCATCTGCATTTGAGCTACTGAAGTGATCTAAAGAGTCATTCCTGAACAAAAGAGTTACCCTTTAACGCCGTGTTTCAAGACTGAGCAGCAAATATACAATAGCTATGCTGCCACATGAATTGTAATACAACACACTACTGGGATGCTGCAATAACCCTTACTAGCCAGGACCACTGTGGGGAGCCTTATCGAACAAGGCAGAGTCAAGAATCTTATGGTGTTGTGCTGCGTGGTGCAAAACTTTACCACTGTGACAGCTCAACTCCTGCCAGCTGTGATCCGGTAAGCAACAGGCAGGAAAAGGCAGAATGGAGGAAGATGATGGTAAAGAGCTACAAGTACAGTCAGCAAACAACTTAATTGACTGCAATTCCAGTAAAATTCCCATTTACCAATCACCTTGAACCTTACTTCCTGATTAACACAATATAAAATGCCAAATAAAATTCCAACACAATTGGAATACATGAAACACCATATTGAATACAAATCACAAGCAGCTATTCTTGAACATTTCTTTCTTCTTGGCGCATTTTACTTCCCAATGTTTCAAAGCGTTGCTCCCTCACCGTCTGTAGTGTGGCTGGTAGAAGTTTACTGGCTTTCAGCAGCAGAAACTGCAAAGAGCAATTCAGGATGACCTTGAGCAGTTCTGATCCTAAGTGGTCCAGCTTCAGATTCAAGGGTGGCACCAGTCTGAATTGCCTGGATAGCAGAGAACAGCACAATATGGGTGGACTGGCATGGTAGTGAGGAAGTAGAAGTGATCTTATCTTGAGCAAGTACA
The DNA here is from genome assembly GCF_004010195.1 of Chiloscyllium plagiosum. Classification (NCBI taxonomy): domain Eukaryota; kingdom Metazoa; phylum Chordata; class Chondrichthyes; order Orectolobiformes; family Hemiscylliidae; genus Chiloscyllium; species Chiloscyllium plagiosum. The sequence continues at coordinate 9,928,682 of NC_057741.1, forward strand.
GTAGGTTCATGCTCCATGGAGACATTGCCACTCCCTCAGAGTGATTCCTCAGCAATGGGTGGCATGGAGGCTCGGGGTTAGCACTGCTGCCTCACAGCACCAGGGACCCACGTTCAATTCCCGCCTTGGGTGACTGTCTGTGTGGAGTTTGCACATTCTCCCCGTGTCTGCGTGGGTTTCCTCCCACAATCTAAAGATGTGCAGGTAGGTGAATTGGTCATGCTAAGTTGCCCATAGTGATAGGTGCATTAGTCGGGGTAAATATAAGGTAGGGGAATGGGTCTGGGTGGGTTATCCTTCGAAGGGTCGGTGTGGACTTGTTGGGCCAAAGGACCTGTTTCCATACTGTAGGGAGTCTAATTTAATCTAATCAATGACAGATTACTGACTGCTGTGACAGTCTGCAAGGCACTTTTAACACCGGCATCTGCAACTATGGTGGCATCAGTCTGACTTCCCATGTTAACAAGCTAACTCTGCTTTCCAGATGGCTGACATTCCCCTGCATTACCCAGATGAGGGGCGACGCCTGCTTGTCCATCATCGTTAGGTTCACCGGTATGCTAATGGAGTTGGCCACAAGGATGAGCTGCAAGCTCTGTGAGAAACCCTCTGCCAAGATGGCACAAGCTTTAAGGCAGGCTTCCCATTGTCCGGATGCAACAGCCTCATTAAAAATGCATCCGAACCCTTTATAACAGAATTCATGCTTGACCACATCCTGTGACAAGCTGGCACCCACAGCACTCTTTGCCACTGCCCCAGCACCAGTGACTCCTGACCAATTTCTCACCCAATGCAGGTCCATCTCTAAGCTACCATGTAAGGTAGCACAATATCAGGAGCTGAAAGCGTGAAAGTAGGTGACTGTGCTTCCTCTTCATCACTGCCTTTCAAATCTGACACCACGTGCACTTCCAATATTGCTAGGTTGTATGTTTTGGGCATTTGAAAAGAAAAAGCCTCAGGGGTAGAATTAAGGTAAGGGCATTGGGTTGGAAAAACACACAGTGCAAACATAATTGGATTTATGAGGAAAAGTCTTCCTTGGTATGAGTCTTAACAACAGATATGAAGATGGCTGTGGTTGTTTGAGGTTACCATCTCAGTCCCAGGTTGCCAGTGCATGAGTTCCTCGAAGTGGCCTCCTGGAACGAACCATCTTCACTTATTTCAGCCATAACCCTCTCTTCAGTATAATGTCTGAGGTAAGAATGTTCACTAATGACTGGTCAAAGTTCAGAAATATTTGTAACCATCGGACAGAGAGGGGATATGCGATAATCATTGCACAATGTCCTGTACCACTCACAACTACTCAGACAATGAAGCAGTCTCTATCCACTCAGAACAAGAGCTCAATAACTTTCAAAATTAGGTTAAGAAATGACAAGCACCAAACAAAGGCCAAGCAATGATTATCTCCAACAAGAAAAAATCCAATCATCCTTCCCGCCTCCTTGAAAGTCCTAGAGTAAGAGCTGAACTAATTGAAGCATTTAGGATCCTGCAGACTCTTGACAGGGTAGCTACAGAGGGGATAATTCCACTTTTGGGAGAATATAGAACGAAGGATCATTATAGCAAACTTTTTCCCTCAGAGGGGTGAGTCTTTGAAACTCTCTTCTTGAAAAGGTGGTGGAAGGAAAGTTATGTTAAAGGCAGAGGTGGATAGATTTTTACTAAGCAAGATTTTGAAAGCTTATCAGGAATGATGCAAATTTAAAGGTGTTGTGGTTCTGTTCGCCGAGCTGGAATTTTTTGTTGCAAACGTTTCGTCCCCTGTCTAGGTGACATCCTCAGTGCTTGGGAGCCTCCTGTGAAGCGCTTCTGTGGTGTTTCCTCCGGCATTTATAGTGGCCTGTCCCTGCCGCTTCTGGTTGTCAGTTTCTGATGCTTCTGGGAATTCCCTGGCTGTTCTTTGTTTGGCTTGCCCTATAATGGTAGTGTTGTCCCAGTCGAATTCATGTTGCTTGTCGTCTGCGTGTGTAGCTACTAAGGATAGCTGGTCGTGGCGATTTCGTGGCTAGTTGATATTCATGGATGTGGATCGTTAGCTGTCTTCCTGTTTGTCCTATATAGTGTTTTGTGCAGTCCTTGCATGGGATTTTGTACACTACATTAGTTTTGCTCATGCTGGGTATCGGGTCCGTCGTTCTCACCAGAAGGACTGCACAAAAACTATATAGGACAAACAGGAAGACAGCTAACAATCCCCATCCATGAACATAACTAGCCACGAAACAACATGACCAGCTATCCCTAGTAGCCACACACGCAGACGACAAGCAAAATGAATTCGACCTTGTGATTCCCAAAGCTTGTCTATCATTCATAAGGCAAAAGTCAAAAGTGTGATAGAATACTCTCCACTTGCCAAAGTTGGTGCAGCTCCAATGACAGTCAAGGAACTCAACAACTTTTAAGGCAAAGCAGTCCGCTTGATCACTATTCCATCCAGCAGCTTAAACGTTCACTCACTCGACCAATAATGCACAGTGTAAAGCATTTATAAAATGCAGTGCAACAACTCATTAACTGGTCCTTTGACAGCACCTTCTAAATCCATGACCTCGACCATCCAGAGAGACAATCGTAGCAGATTCATGGCGACACTGCCAGCTGCCAATTGTCCTTCTATGCCACAAATCACCCTAAGTTGGAATAACACCACTATTTCTTCACTATCACTGGATCAAAGTCCTGGATTCCCTTCCTAATAGCACATGCACAAGATAGATTGCAATAGTTAAAGAAGATAACTCACCACCACATTCTGAAAGTGGAGATAGGCAAAAAAATGTTGGTTTTACCAGCATGTGGCAAAACACACATCCCATGAAAGAATAGCAAAATAAAACTTATAGCTAGAAAATTAGATATAATTGTGGGGTTTAGGAGGAAGTAGGGTATGAGAAAGAAGATTAGGGTGTAAGGGATATTAACATCTTTAATGGTTTCAGTCCCAAAGTTGGCCAGGGTCTCAGAAAGTGAGGACTGCTGCTGCTGCAGATCAGAGTCAAGATTAATTGGGGCAACCCGGTGGCTCAGTGGTTAGCACTGCTGCCTCACAGCACTAGGGATCCAGGTTCAATTCCCGCCTCGGCAACTGCCTATGTGGAGTTTGCACATTCTCCCCGTGTCTGCGAAGGTTTGCTCCGGTTTCCTCTCATAGTCTAAAGATGTGCAGGTTAGGTGAATTGGCCATGCTAAATTACCCGTAGTGTGAGGTGGATTAGTCAGGGGTAAATATAGGGGGGTGGGTTTCTCTTGGGAGGATCGGTGTGAACTTGTTGGGCCGAAGGGCCTGTTTCCACACTGTAAGTAATCTAAAATCTAAATCTAAATTAGTGTGGTGCTGGGAAGCATCCAAGGAGCAGGAAAAGCTTCCTCATTCCATTGAAGGGCTTTTGCCCGAAATGTCAATTTTCCTGTTCCTTGGATGCTGCCTGACCTGCTGGGCTTTTCCAGCACCACTCTAAGATTGACCCAGGATCCCAACCAGCCGACATAAATGATGGGAACCATTATCTCGTGGGCGGCACGGTGGCACAGTGGCACAGTGGTTAGCACTGCTGCCTCACAGCGCCGGAGACCCGGGTTCAATTCCCGTCTCAGACGACTGACTGTGTGGAGCTTGCACATTCTCCCTGTGTCTGCGTGGGGGTGCTCCGGTTTCCTCCCACAGTCCAAAGATGTGCAAGTCAGGTGAATTGGCCATGCTAAATTGCCCGCAGTGTTAGGTAAGGGGTAAATGTAGGGGTATGGGTGGGTTGCGCTTCGGCGGGCCGGTGTGGACTTGTTGGGCCGAAGGGCCTGTTTCCACACTGTAATGTAATGTAATCTAATCTCCTCCACTGAGGTAAGGACAGGCAACCAAGCTACTTATGCCTCCAGTTATGTAGCAACTTATCCTGAAAGAGATCGTGAAATATTTCAGTGTGTGATGCATTTTCTTCTCATTCATGTGGTCAAATAGCTGACAGTAAGTGAGATGCAAATATTGGAAAACTTCTTTTTTCCAAAAAAGACCAGGGGCAGGAAAACAACAATAAACTAGTTGTCAGAGAGATGATGGAATCCATGATCAGGGAAGTAGTACATGGAAAATCATTATATATTGTAGTTAGGCAGGCAAAATGGGAAGTCATATTTGGAAAATCTGTCAGATGTTTCTGGATAAAACTAGCAAAACTAAGGAGAGCTAGTCAATACAATATAGTTGGATTTTAAAAAGGAGTTTGATCAGATGTCAAAAACAAATTGCACAAGTTAAGGATTCAAGGAGTTGGTGTAGTATAGTAATATGCATGAAATGTACCTAGGTTATAGGATAGAGTCCAAATCAATGGCTCATTTTCAGGCTTTCGGTCTGTACTGCATGGAGTCTCACTATTTATAAGTTAAACTCATAGTTTGGATGGAAAGGATGGGTAGAAGTTTTCTGATGATGCAATGCTAAGTGGGAAATAGCAGTGAGAAGATGCAAAGGAAAGGGATATGGATGGGTTAAGTGAGTCGGCAAGAAGATACCAATGAGAGTCTAATTGGGCAGATGTGAATTTATTTACCTTAGTAAGAAGAGTAGAGAAATATTGATAAACTGATCAAACATTAGTATTCAGAGGGTTTTAAGTATCCTTGTACATGAATCATAAAACGTAGCATGTAGATACAAGAAACAGGAAGGAAAATTATCCATCAGCTTTTATTGTAAGAGCTTAGAGTATAACAGTAAGTAAGTAAAAGTGCTGTGTTTGTTAAGGGCATTGGTGAAATTTCACCTGACTTGGTATGTACAGTTGGATTCCAAATCCAAGAAAAGGTATTCTTGGCTTAGATAGAGTACAACAAAGGTTCACTGGACTAATTCTTAGGATGAAAGCATTAATTTGCAAGGATCTATTGAAAGGTATGGTCCCATGTACTCTGGAATTTTGAAGAATTCATTAAATCAAAAATTGTAGAGAGGACTTGTCTGGATAAATGCAGCAGAAATGTTCCCCCAGCTACTGCTTAGATGTTGAATATATTGGAAGCTGGAATGTTGGACTCTGATGGAATTGAGGTATGTGGACTTGAGCAGGAAATTGAGGTTGAGGTTGGAGATCAGCCATGATCTTCCTGATTGATGAAGGACATGCTAGGGGTAGTATGACTTTTCAAAATTCTCATTTGGTTTAATTCATATCAATGCATCTCTCTTTTACCAGATGCAGACTGGCTTTAAGCGGAATAGCTTGGGTTTAAGTAGTGCTCGCCTCACACAAGCCTGAGCCCCTTACTGCAGGGGGCAGCGACTTACAATTAGCAGCAAACTACAATCATATAAAACAGAGTTATCACACTACTTTGATCACTGCAACTGTTGTAAGTTATCTAGTTGTGGCCTCATTACTATTGACTGGTGCAAACATATTCATGACAACTTTTCAACAGTGACTACACTGTAAATGCTTTGGGATGTTCTGGGCTTGTGAGGGACATTACATAACTGCAGACCATTTTTCTAATTCCCAGAGTAGCTCAGGAACTCATTCAGACATTGTTCCATAGCTGGTAGCAGAGGTAGGAGTAAGTGGAAGACTGACTCTACATTAACCCAACAACAGACATAAGCAGGAAGAGGCTTTCCTAAATTGCAGCTTTCCTCTTAGGCAACCCATCTGCTCCTGCCTTCTCACTCCACCAAAACTTTGCAGCTTTTGTGTTTAATCTTGAAGAGCATTTCTTTTGAACATATTATCCAGTTACTGTCAATTATTACAAGATGACTTCCATGCCAAGGCATTCAAAGCTGTGGGCCAAGTGCTGGAACATGGAATTAGAATACTTAACAATTGTTTTTGACAGGCACAGGCTCAATGGGCAGAAAGGCTGTGCTGGTTCTGTGACTCCACAACTTGTAAAGCTAAGATTAATGGATCCTCATGTTGAGGAAAGAGCTGATTATGGTGAGTTTTAAAATCAATTCTGAATTCATTCTAGATAATTATTCTGATTCCATACTAAAGGGAGTATTATTTTTAAAAATACCAGAATTTGCTAAAACTTAATACCATCCTTAAAGTATAAGCATATTCCTCTGTCAGTCAGGAGATCAGCAAGGCCAGCAGCCAGTGGACAGAGTAAGTCACAATAAAGCATCATACCTCTGACAGCAGACAAACAGGTATGGAAGATCAAACCAGTCTGGTTCAGTCTTCTTAAGTGAAAATCCTGGAATGAAATAAGAGCGCAGTGTTCAACTTTCATCCAAATAAACAAAAACAATCTATTAATCTGGTGAGGTTGTATTTCCCACATTGATGACTGCTCCTTGAAAGTAGCACTCTGTATTATGACAAAGGAGGTGTAACAGCATGGAAACAGACCCTTCCATCCAACCAGTCCATGTTGACCATAATCCCAAACTAAGGAGTCCCACCTGCCTGCGCTTGGCCCATATCCCTCCAAACCTTCCTTATTTATATATTTATCCAAATGTCTTTGAAACGTTGTCCACTATTTTCTCTGAAAGTTCGTTCCACACATGAACCACACTCTGTGTAAAAAGAATTGCTCATCGACTTTTTAAAAATCTTCCTCCTTTCACCATAAAAATATGCTATCTAGTCTTAACTTCCCTCAATCTACAGTTCAGCTTATACCTCTCATGATGTTATAAACCTCTATGAGGTCACCCCTTAAGGCCCTATGCTTCAGTGATCAAAGTCTCACCCTAACCAGCTTCTCCTGCTAACTCAAACTCTCCATTCTTGACAACATGCTGGCAAATATTTTCTGAATTCTCTCCTGCTTCATTATACCTTTCCTGTAGCAGAGCGGCCAGGACTGGACACAGTACTCCAGAAGAAGCCTCATCAATACCCTGTACAACTTCAACATAACGTCCCAACTCTTGAAAGGTCTGAACAATGAAGGCAAGCATTCTGAAGACCTTCTTAACTATCCTGTCCACTTGTGACACAAATGTCAAAGAAGTATGTATCTCTTGTTACAATTCTAGACTGTGCTGTCCCTCTAAACTCTTGTGCGCCAGACTGATCCTGACTCCAGTTTAACCACAGACTGAGCAGGGAAACATTCAGAAGGAAGGACTGTCCCTAATAGGTGGCCATATCACTGGGTTTCACACTGCACAGCCAAGGTCAGTCATACAAACTCATAAGTTATGGCCTTTGTTAAAGCAATGGTGGACATGAATGGAATGGAAAAGATAGAAGAATGTTCTTCCATATTCCAAAAGGAACTCAGTGTCCCTGCTACCCCAAGTTTCCCTCTTTCATTTCCATGCCCAAATCCATTCCATAATTTTCCTAAGAGACTTTAGGATGGTCAAGCTTCTGCTGGATGTAGATAGGATGTCAGTGAGCCCTGGTACTTAAAATAATCACATTCTCAAAATGATATGAATGGAAATTGTGGGGTTGATGCTTGTGCCTCCCCCTACCCAAATTCCACTCCCTGTTAAAAACTCTCCCTGAGTACATGAAATAGAATGTGCTGAAGAGTGCATTTAATGTTCGATGGTAACAGTGATATAGGCCAGTAACTGCACCAATATGTACTGTTCCAGGTTTCATCTTTTTTTTCTCTCACTGAGTAGTAATCTTCACTCCCATTTGAAATGGCTGTGAATTTGGTAAGAGAGCCATGGCACGCACCTCAAGCCTGGAAGCTGCTTATTGGGTTGGATTTGAACCTCTGTTAGATACCGTCACTGAGCTGAGGGCACTCTCTTGGGAAGCCTTCAGGTTTTAGAGCTTCCTTTAAATATTTCTGATTACTTATTTAATGTATCAAGTGGCTCATGCTCTACCTGGTTTGGCCTGAAAATCTCAGTCAGGATCTTGACCAGCACATCTAAGAGCCTTTAGCTCCAAGCAGGTTGGAATGCTGCTCATCCATTTACAGGCCCACCTGAAAATTGCATTTGTGAGCCTTAGATGTAAGTGAAGTTGCTGAAGAAAAAAAGTCAGATTTTTAAAAGTTTTACCATTAAGCTACCACTTATTCTGAAAACAGAAAAATTCCGAATACCGAAAATAGCTGGTCCCGAACATTTCGGATAAAGGATCTTCTATCTATATTAGGGTAGGTGACATAAGCTTTCTCTAAGAGTAGATTTAAGGAGCACCTTAAAGAAAAACAGAGAGATGGAGGGATCGAAGGATCGAGTTCCTGAACTTAGGGCCAAAGCAACTGAAGACACTGTCACCAATGCTGAGACCATGGGAATTAGGAATGCACATGAAGTTAGAATTGGAAGAGCACAATTGCTGTGGAGCTGGAGGAGGTAACAGAAATAGGGAGAGGTGAAGGCTCCATTTTGTTTCACCTGATCCTCCTCCCTTTCTCATTGAACCCATCTCATTTCTACCTCTTGACATTTCTAAGGAAAAGTCATATTGGACTCAAAATGCAAACTTTGCTCCCCTGCCCACAGATGCTGTAACCTGCTGAGCTCATGCAGCACTTTTGTGAATTTTTTTGTATGGAATCCCTACAGCATGGAAACAGATGATTTAGCCCAACAAATCCACATTAACCCTTCAAAAAGCATCGCACACAGACTCATCTTCCTACCCTATCCTTATAATCTTACATTTTCCTTGGCTAACATACCTAACCTACACATCCATGAACACTTTGGGTAATTTAGCATGGCCAATCCACCTAACCTGCACATCTTTGGATTGTGGGAGGAAACTGGAGCACCCAGCTCAAGCCCACAGGGAAACCCACCTTGTTTAATCAGTTGTAAATAGATTGTCATTAGCAATCTGAGCAGAAACAAGCAGTGAACTACAACTGATGAAATATCGCTGATTATTCTGCTTCTCTCTCCACAGATGCTGCCAGATCTACTGAAGATTTCCAGCATTTTCTATGTTATAACTGACTTCTAGCCTTTGCAGTACTTTGCTTTTGTACTTGAATGTAATGTCCAGCCACAAACAATTATTCAGGCATTGGACTGAACATTGGTTTCGATCCTCAGTACAGTCAGATAATTGGCCTTTGTTGTTATAAATTGCTATATCTGCAAAAGTTGCGGCTGTTGCAAAAAAATGCTTGTAGAATCCATAAACTGTTGTCAACCTTTATCATGTCCATGTGGTTAGGTGTCTACAATTCTACTTGTAGTTTCCTTTGAATGACAATTAGTTTTGGTGCTAATTGTAGAAGAAAGAAAAACTTTCTGATGGAATGAAAACTTATTCAAATTTCTTTGCTTGAATTTTTATTAGGAACAGTTACTGGAGCCCTTCCTCACTGAACACAATACCACAATAATCCCAAGAAAATACACCACATGAAGCAAAATGTTTAGTACCGCAAGTCGAAAAAAATTTAGCACCAGGTTCATATTTATAGCAAAGTTCCCCCTTTCATCGTAAACTACTCTTTTGTCAGCAGCACACTATAAAACCAGGGCAAAGTCATTCTCATCGGGGGAGATTTTAATTGCAACCTCGAGAGTAGGCAGTGCCCAGAAGAGCTCAGCATCAAAAGGGAAGTTGAGGCACCTGGTCCAGTCTGTTGGTTTGGTAGACTTCTGGTGGAATTTCCATCCTGACTCCATCACCTTCAGCTTTACGAAGCTTGGAGTTAAATCATCCAGAATTATCCACCTCTACATTTCCAGGGTGTATGCCTCCTGCATTCTGATAGCTCCCCACGCAGCAGGTGACATTCACCGATCAGAATCTGGTATGGGTCGAGAGTATGGCGCTGGAAAAGCACAACAGGCCACACAGCTTCCAAGGAGCAGGAGAGACGATTTCGGGCAAAAGCCCTAATGAAGGTCTTGTGCTCTAAGTGTCGGCTCTCCTGCTCCTCAGATGCTCGCTGACCTGCAGTGCTTTTCTAGAGCCACACTCTCAACTCTGATCTCCTGCATCTGCAGTCCTCACTTTCTCCTAGAATCTGGCATGGGCAGGGCTTGTTCTGTTCTGCACCAGAGCATACTGGAACTTTACCAATCTGCTGCTAGATTGCATTGTTTCAGAACTTTGGAGAGAAAAAAGGTCAAAATAACAGTACTTTTAAAAGGGAGAAGAACAGACGAAGGAAGCACTTGGTGAGGTCAGTGCAGGAGGGAGAGAGAGAGAAAGAAATCCGCACTGTTAACTGACATAGCACTGAACCTGCACAGTTACTGCCTTTGCTGTTTGAATTCATGTATCGCTAGCCATCAGAGTGCGCCTTGGAAAGTTCAGAAATAGTGAAATTCACAATTGATCTTGGAGGAACCTGTTTAGGAGAGGTCACAGCACAGCAACAGATACGTGATTACTTTTAAGTGTGGACTTACAGTAAGTCTGCAGTAGTGAATAGAGTGGGTGCGGCTGTACAGGACATTGGTTAGGCCACTTTTAGAATATTGTGTGCAATTCTGGTCTCCTTCCTATCAGAAGGATGCTGTAAAACTTGAAAGAGTTCAGAAAAGAACTACAAGGATGTTGCGAGGGTTGGAGGGTTTGAGCATAGGGAGAGGTTGACTAGGCTGGGGGTGTTTTCCCTGGTTGGAGGCTGAGGGGTGAACCTTGTAAGGTTTATAAAATCGTGAGGGGCATGGATAGGATAAATAGACAAAATATTTTCCCTGGGGTGGGGGAGTCCAGAACTAGAGGGCATAGTTTAGGGTGAGAGGAGAAAGATATGAAAGAGACCTAAGGGACAACGTTTTCACACAGAGGGTGGTACATGAATGGAATGAGTTGCCAGAGGAAATGGTGGAGGCTGGTACAATTGCAACATTTAAAAGGCACCTGGATGGGTATATGAATAGGAAGAGTTTGAAGGGATATGGGGTAGGTACTGGCAGGTGGGACTAGATTGGGTTGGGATATCTCATCAGCATGAACGAGTTGGACTGAAGGGTCTGTTTCCATGCTATACATCTCTATAACTCTGTGATTCGTTCTGTCAGTTCTGGGCCAGCTGGAGAAGGAAGCAGGGGAAGGTGATCCCCTTCCTGAAGCTATAGTAAGATGTGGGCAAAGCCCACGTCCGCATTTTCTGTCAGGAGTACACTCAGGGTTCGACAATTAGGCAGAAATTCAGGATTAAGGCATTGGAGAATGAGGAGCTTGAGCTGGAGTCATGTTTCGGTCAGCCTGATGTCAACCCAGCCATGCAGGAGGTGCAAGGAGTGAAGAAGACATTATCTAAGACCTGCATCTCATTGGGTCCTGGGTCACGTCCAGGAGATCGCAGATCCAGTTCCTCCAGGATCTGGACTGTGGCTCTCCCTACTTTAACTTGCTGGAATAAAAGGCGTGGGACCCACCAGGAGATTATTGTGCTGCTCAGTGCCAACAATCTCTTATCCCAGATCTGGAGGATGCCACAGGCCCGAGCAAAGAATTTCTAATCCACTACCTCCTCCTGAC
>NC_057741.1:9940583-10040412 GCF_004010195.1 Chiloscyllium plagiosum
CCCTACACTGACTGGAAACATCCCTGCACTGAATATAATCCAGTCCCCAAGCTGACTGGAACATCTCCCTGCACTGACTGTAGTACAATCCCACTCCATGAAGTATTATCCCTGCACTGACTTTAATACAACCCAGGCACTCGCTGGATTACAACCCCTAGGGAGGCTTGAAAAAAGCTAATGAAGGAGCAAGGTGGTATTCATGGTCCTCCGAAGGCCAGGGTAACAAAGAACAAATGGCATCATAACATTCTCTGAGCACACTTCCCATTGTTAGCGACAAATTTTAAAACTTGAAGGATTAAAAATTCTTAGATCTTCAAATTGAGTTTTGTACAAATGTAAGTAAAGAACATGAAACATAAATATGTGCTGTACTACCATTTCAAAGTGTAATCCTTAGCAATGGAGCAATGCTTTTTAGTCAGCAGTATTCTGATCCCCGCAGCTAATGGTAGTCCCAGCAGGTTTAATATTAATCCCAATGACATCACAATACTGGAACGTGCAAGGTGAAACTGAAATCAACAGAAAGGCTGACATTAGCAGTTCTTTGAAAGGTTATGTTAGGAGGAAACAGTTAGTGTTGGGAACAGTGACTATTTCAATGTTCAAGGATGTCTCTTGGGTCTTGTGGGATTGACACTATTGAGGAAGGATTTGGAGGAGGGCACCTCTCTCACTACCATCTAACTCAGTAGAGGAAAGCATTCAAAAGGGATTTGGAGCACTTAACTAAGGAATGGCATATGTTTTTAATATGGATATAAATATAAGAATTCAACTTTTAAAGATTTGTACAGAATGTTCCTCTTAAATTGCTATTTCTAGCCTCATAGCTTGAGCCTATGCCACCAACTGTGGGAACAGGGAAAAGGATAGAAACCATTTGTGCACTGTACTCTGTGGCAATCACAAGATATGCAGCATCTGGTGCAGTCTAGGTTACCTCAAACACAGAGGCTCCGATCTTAAATCCCCTGGTCTGTCAGAAATTGATTGGGGCAGTGAAAGTAAGAGTAGCAATTTGGCTGCTATGATCCCATTAGTTTCCTGCTGGATCCTGATATTAACCTACACTTTTAAACAGGGAACAAGGCACCAGCGGCAGTATGCACCTGCCTTTAAACAGGCAGGGTTGGTTGAAAACATAATTGAAACCTGATTGCAATTTAGTCTGAGCCCTGTGTAGAGGGACTTGCCTGCTGGATCAAACCTGTTGTTATGATCAAGTTCGGGGGCTAAACTGATGCCTTTTCTTGAGCTATTTGTCCACTGGTCACAACAAAGTTTGAAATTAAAAAGGGGCTGACCTTGCCAATTATATATATGTCAGACTGTATATAGCTGAGTGCCTGAAACAGGTCAGACAGGACCCTATGTAACAAACAAAGAACTTGAATATTGCTGAAAATTCTGTTTAGATCTTTCTGTCTTGCAGTTGTAATACGAAAGTAAGTGGAAAGTTATATGAGGTATGAGTGTTAATTGGTTGCCAAATGGACCCTGAGTCGTAGACAATGCACCAGTTAGATGATGACTGACAGTTAACTGTCAAACTTTGTTTGACAAGGCAGGTTGATTCTGATTGATCAAGGCAATTCCCTGAGAAATGAACCAGAGAATTTTCATCAATTATTCTGTTGAGAAGAAACAGGCACTGTGTGTGCACGTATCCTTCTCTGCAAGGAAGAGGGTTCTATGTATTAATTTAAGTAATTTCTAGTGTGCACTGTTCTATGCTGTTACTATATGTTAATGAAATAAGTGGAGATTTCCACTAACCAAATGCTACTGTCATGCCAAAAAGACATTCTGCGTTTTCACACAAATGAATGTATGATAATCACATGGGTGAATTTCAGTGCCAGTTTGTTACTAGGTATGTAGAATATATGTCTCAGAGACTGGTGGACCCATATGAAAAAAACACATATCTTTTTAGCCTAATGCAACAAGCAAGGTACAGACCATATTCAACCAGTCCATGCTTATAAAACTCAAAACACAATACCAACATTAGATATGGTTCAACAATTGGATAAACATTGCTAAATAATCCCAACCACGGGAAGAATTACACTAACAGCCATCTTAAGATTGTCATCTCACAGTAAAGCATGCTCGTAGATACTGGATTAATATCTGAAATATTTGAGGAGAAAGTGAGGTCTGCAGATGCTGGAGATCAGAGCTGAAAATGTGTTGCTGGAAAAGCGCAGCAGGTCAGGCAGCATCCAGGGAACAGGAGAATCGATGTTTCGGGCATAAGCCCTTCTTCATTCTCATCGATTCTCCTGTTCCCTGGATGCTGCCTGACCTGCTGCGCTTTTCCAGCAACACATTTTCAGCTAATATCTGAAATACTAAAATAAAGATTAGTAGTCACTGATTAGATCAAAGACCAGCTGACCTTGGAAGCTAGTTAATCTTCACACCATACAATCTGATTGACCAGGACAGAAATAGTCATTGGGGCAGTAGATGACAGAACAGTTCATGAGTGAATTGCAATGCCAGATCAGCAAAACATTGTAATATTTTGATTAGTTTAATAAGATTTGATGACCGCCTGTGTCATTAATGTCTCGAGGAGTTGTTGAGAAATCACTAGGATCTCTCTTGATCTAAGTGTACCACAAGACAATTCTATGTGTTAAAAATACACTTTACACTTTGTAGATTAGTATTTTTATTTGTTCAAAACTGTATAATTTTGTAGCTTGTCCTCTTAGAAAGTTCATGGAATGCCCTTTTGTTTACTTTAAAAATAAATGACTCTGGCCCCTAACCAGTCTGATATATAATTTGAAGATCTCCTTTGGGATCACAGCATAAATGTGGCATGGTCTGATCTGGGTCCCTCACATAATTTTAATATTTCAAATAATGTGTTTCCATAAGGAATTGGCTGTCAAATCAGCCAAGCCTTAATGTCTATGCACTATTCTTGCACAACACTCTTTCCCCATCCCTTTAAAATCAAGCTAGAGTTCTTGCAAATTAGTTTCACTCCAATCTTTTACAGATCCATAATTTAAAGAAACATTAAAATGCTAGTGATGCCAAGTGCAAATATTTTTAGAGCCTGTGCTTTTACAAGTAGGCTCAGTCAGAACAGTCTGCGATGCATTAACACACAGTGCTGACCAAGACCAAGTTGGCACTTACTGCCAGTCTATGTCTGAGTCAGCCAACTGAACACATTGCTAGTTTTTAAATTGCTTTATGGAACATATGAGAAATGTTTGCAGAAATCATATAAGCAGAGAGAATCACTGTGAAAATGATCTTAAATTGCCTTCTCAATTTTTAATAATCTTAGTGTCCTTGTCCAGTACACACATATGACAGTGGATCTATTAGTTCTGGAAGTTTGTGAATTAGAGCAACTGGACTAGTTTCTGTACAAAAAAGCAAACTGAATTGCAGAATGTTTCCAAAGTACTGCTGAAATACTGAACTCCAGTGTTATAGAAATGTTCAATCTTACTCAATATATTCAAGAAGGAGCTGGACATGGCCCTTGTGGCTAAAGGTATCAAGGGGTATGGGGAGAAAGCGGGAGCGGGATACTGAGATTGCATGATCAGCCATGATCATATTGAATGGTGGTGCAGGCTCGAAGGGCCGAATGGCCTACTCCTGTTTCTATTTTCTATGTTTCTATGCTTCTATGTTTACTGTTTTTTGTTGGTTCCAGCTTGTTGTAGTACTTTTACATTTGGACAGGAAATTGTAGCTTCAAATTAAAAACCAGGGAAGCACAAAATTTGGTAGATACTTCAGCACAGCATTGTGGGAATGCTGCATTGTCAGAAGTGTATTGTTCAGATGAAATATGATATAAGCCAAAGCTGTTTCCACCAATGTTGGTGTGAAGTATACCATGCCATTATATTACAACATTTCAAACCTACTTTGTTAGATGTGAAACACTCTGGGACATTCTGAGATGTTATGTAATTGCAAGTCTTCCTGTATTTTGTTCTGTCATCTGAAAGTATGGGCCTTATTTGTGAAGCTTTTATTTAGGCCTTTTATTTAGTTTTTCGGGTTTTTCTTTGTATTGTTAATTTTACTATTATTGTGAATGAAAGGCTTATGGAAGAATCTTCTGTGTTTATTAATCTCAAGAGGTTCTCAAGTCTGGGTTACAATTCATCCACAGTTAAAGCCAGATAAGTGAATATGATTGCAAAATATTATAGGCAAATACTCACCTGTGGCCTGCATTCCAAGCACATACTAATAATTTGTTCATAGCTTTACCAGTTTCGAAGCCAATCTTGCCAGCATGGTGTTACAGATAATTGTCTTCCATTCTTTATTTTGAAACTTGCTTGGGCAACACAATTTCTGCTTTAACTCATACTACTTTAAAACCCAGATGATAATGTTCCATTTCATTCAGTTAAGTTTTCATAAACATGAAGTTTTTCTTTGGGATTGCACGGAGGAAACAGAGATCCTTTGTAGCATTTTACTTCAGGACATCAAATGGTCTTGCTTTGCAGATAAGTTATTGTGGGATTGACTTCCCCTGCCCCTTTGAGTGAGTTGGATAGTGACATGATGGGAGCCAGGAAAATATAGGGAGCTTTGTAGGGAAGGCTCCCTTTTTCTTTTTCCATGAAATTGCATTTGCTCCCTGCTTCATGGAGATGCCAATTTGAATAATTCAGGCTGATTCAGGAATTCCTAATGCACTTGTATAGAACAATGAACCCAAAGGCATGTATGACAACACTTTTCACTGTACTTCAGTTATAGTAATAAATCTAATCAAACCATTTTACAATTATATTGCTATTTTACTGCCGTAGGACTGAAATCTATGCCAGCTGTGAAGGCTGCTACCTCAATTCACATGGCTTCCCAGTGGCAGGCTCATTGGCCATCAGACATAGAGGCTTTATGGCTCAATGTGAGGGCGACAGGGATGAAGAGCTGCAACATTGTCCATCTCCACTCTTGCAGAGTGGTGTCCTATAACCTCTATGGCTCTAATAGTAGTCCTATTTAAAGACGACCATGTTGGTAACTGCATGTGCCTTCATCTTGGCATCAGCACCTTTCCCCCTTTCCTGGTCAGCATGTTGACCTGATGTTGCTATTGGGCCCTTTAATTGGGACTGCGGTCTTGAGAACCTGCCTGTCATTCCTGATATGGCAGCGAGTACAGACACAGATCATTTGGAGGCCATTGCCTGGCACTGGTAGGAGAGGAGAGCTGAGGGCATAGACATGCACAGAAACTCCAGGTGAGTCCAATGCTAAGCAACCGACATTTAACAGAAAACTCAGCCCGTGATTTCCACCATACTTAGGTAATGTGGTTTCTGAATGGAATAAAATAGAAGAACAGCTAAATATCCATAGTTAACACTTTTCATGGTTTTATTTGTTTACAAACTGTCATTTTCAGAACTTAGGTGTGTTAAGACAAGTTTTAGAACTGAAGTGAATCCTGCCTAAATGACAGATTACTATTGGATTAGTGATTATACGCCACTCTCCCAGAAATGCGTTTGGAATCAAAACAAGTTCAAACAACAGGAGTGCCCTGGATGGGGACCAACCACCTTCTCAGCTTGACCATGATTAAATCTGTGATGGCATTCATATCCTACTGCCAATTGAGACCATTGCGTGAGCAATTAGGGCCTTACTCAGCTGCTCTCTGTCTTCCAGAGGTGGGTGGGGCAGTTGTCAAGAGTCTGTAAAGAAAAACATTGGCTCATTTGTGGGTTCTCAAGGTGTAACCTGAGTGTGGGGCCTGATCCAGACTGCCATCAGGCACTTTGTGCTGATTGACCAACACAACATTAGAAAGGAGGTGTCTCTCCATACCCTGCTCCCATAACTCATATCTTGTTCTCAATCACTTATCATGTGGCTCACCCGCTGATCCTGAGTCATCGCCAATGGCTATCATCACACCCATTGTATTGGATATTGATCAGCCTCTGGTTCCTTGATTCAGGGGAAGATCTGCCACTGGCCATTTCATATCACAGTCCTCCCCAAAGGAGTAACACAAGGCTCTCTATTAAATTGCACTGAATATGCGGACTGGATTTATGCAATACACGTACTCAGCATTTCAGACATAGAGTCATAGATTCATAGAGATGTACGGCACGGAAACAGAGCCGTTGGTCCAACCTGTCCATGCCGACCAGGTATCCCAACACAATCTAGTCCCACCTGCCAGCACCCGGCTCATATCCCTCCAAACCCTTCCTATTCATGTACCCATCCAAATGCCTCTTAAATGTTGCAATTGTACTAGCATCCACCACTTTGGCAGTTCATTTCATACACGTATCACCCTCTGCATGAAAAAGTTGCCCCTTAGGTCTCTTTTGTATCTTTCCTCTTTCACCCTAAACCTATGCCCTCTAGTTCTGGACTCCCCCACCCTAGGGAAAAGACTTTGTCAATATATCCCATCCATGCCCCTCATGATTTTATAAACCTTTGTAAGGTCACCCATCAGCCTCCAGCGCTCCAGGGAAAACAGCCTTAGCCTATTTAACCTCTTCCTATTGCTCAAAACCTCCAACCCTGGCAACATCCTTGTAGATCTTTTTTGAACCCTTTCAAGTTTCACAACATCTTACCGATAGGAAGGAGACCAGAATTGCACGCAATATTCTAACAGTGATGTAACCAATGTCCTGTACAGCCACAACATGGCCTCCCAACTCCTGTACTCAATACTCTGACCAATAAAGGAAAGCATACCAAATGCCTTCTTCACTATCCCATTTACCTGCGACTCCACTTTCAAGAAGCTATGAACCTGCACTCCAAGGTCTCTTTGTTCAGCAACACTCCCCAGGACCTTACCACTAAGTGTATAAGTACTGCTAAGATTTGCTTTCCCAAAATGCAGCACCCCACATTTATTTAAATTAAAGTCCATCTGCCACTTCTCAACCCATTGACCCATCTGATCAAGATTCCGTTGTAATCTGAGGTAACCTTCTTCATTGTCCACTATACCTCCAATTTTGGTGTCATCAGCAAACTTACTAACTGTACCTCTTATGCTCATATCCTAATCATTTGTATAAATGATGAAAAGTAGTGGACCCAGCACCAATCTTTTTGGTACTCCACTGGTCATAGGCCTCCAGTCTGAAAAACACCACCACCCTCTGTTTTCTACCTTTGAGTCAGTATAGCTCCTTGAAAGTAGAGTTGCAGGTAGCTAGGATAGTGAAGAAGGCGTTTGGTATATTTTCTTTTATTGGTCAGAGTATTGAGTACAGGAGTTGGGAGGTCATGTTGCGGCTGTACAGGACATTGGTTAGGCCACTGTTGGAATATTGCAGTCAATTCTGGTCTCCTTCCTATCGGAAAGATGTTGTGAAACTTGAAAGGGTTCAGTAAAGATTTATAAGGATGTTACCAGGGTTGGCGGTTTTGAGCTATAGGGAGAGGCTGAACAGGCTGGGGCTGTTTTCCCTGGAGCATCAGAGGTTGAGGGGTGACCTGAGAGAGGTTTACAAAATTATGAGGGACATGGATAGGATAAATAGACAAAGTCTTTTCCCTGTGGTCAGGGAGTCCAGAACTAGAGGGCATAGGTTTAGGATGAGAGGGGAAAGATATAAAAGAGACTTAAGAGGCAATTTTTTCACATAGAGGGTGGTAGGTGTATGGAATGAGCTGCCAGAGGAATTGGTGGAGGCTGGTACAATTGCAACATTTAAGAGGCATTTGGATGCATATATGAATAGGAAGGGTTTGGAGGGATATGGGCCAGGTGCTGGCAGGTGGGACTAGATTGGGCTGGGATATCTGTTTGGCATGGACAAGTTGGACCGAAGTGTCTGTTTCCATGCTGTACATCTCTATGACTCTATAAATGGCGAGTTCTCCCTATATTCCCACTCTCCCATGGGGAACCTTATCGAACGCCTTACTGAAGTCCATATAGATCACATCTACCGCTCTGCCCTCATCAGTCTTCTTTGTTACATTTTTTAAAAACTCAGTGAAATTTCTGAGACATGATTTCCCATGCATAAGACCATGTTGACTGTCCCTAATCAGTCCTTGCCTTTCCAAATACATGTACATCCTGTCCCTCAGGATCCCTTGCAACAACTTGCCCACCACCGAGGTCAGGCTCACTGGCCTACAGTTCTCTGGCTTGTCCTTACCACCTTTCTTAAACAGTGGCACCATGTTAGCCAACCTCCAGTCTTCCGGCACCTCACCTGTGACCATCGATGATACAAATATCTCAGTAAGAGGCCCAGCAATCACTTCTCTAGCTTCCCACAGAGTTGTAGGGTACACCTGATCAGGTCCTGGGGATTTATCCACTTTTATGCGTTTCAAGACACCCAGCACTTCCTCCTCTGTAATATGGACATTTTTCAAGATTTCACCATCTATTTCCCTACAGTCTATATCTTCCAGGTCCTTCTCCACAGTAAAGACTGATGCAAAATATTTGTTTAGTATCTGCCCCGTCTACTGTGGCTCCTCACAAAGGCCGCCTTGCTGATCTTTGAGGAGTGCTATTCTCTCCCTAGTCAACCTTGTGTAAAATTCAGATGTATCTGCATGTTGCAAACATGTTTATACTGTTGTCCTTCTCATTCACATTAATAAATAAAGCAAACAGTTCAAAAATTGAAACTGTTTGAAAGCTGATGAAAGTAATTAACATTAAGCACCTACCATTAATGCTTAAAAAAACCCTCCAGCTGTCAACCATATATAGCAATTGTTATTTAAATGTTATTGCACGAAGGTCTACAATGGGGTCAACATAATGATATTAGTATTATCGTGGGCTGAAACTGCCTTCAGGGACTATTAGTTTACCGACAGGAATCAATCTCATTTTTAAACGTCCATATGCAAGATGTAAATACTTTTGGACAAAATCAATGGTATTTGGAAGCCCAGGTGCCACTGCTCAAAGTTTTATTAGTAATAATTTAGTGGAAATAATAATATCTTCCTGTGTGTATGTTTTATGAAGCTGCTTTAATGGCTTTCTGCTTCTTTTTTGTTATTAATGCCCAATGGCTGATTTGTTATTTCAGCCTTTTCTGATCTGAGAGAATCTGATTGACAGCTTGCTTTCTACAAGGAAGCAGAGTTTGGATTAATCCTTGAACAGAAGGGTCAAGATCAAAGTTGAAGATGAGGCAGTGGAGAGAAGATGGGAAGTTAACAGTGAGGAAGGCAAACACTAAGGAAGGCAAGGACAAAATGCCAAATATGGAGAAGTAAACTTTCCATATAAAGAATGGAAAAGGTTATGCTGGAGAGTTTTAATAATGTATTTCTTTGGTTCAACGTATGTTCAAAGACATGGTCCCTTAACAGTCTTTGTGTTCCTTGTTCTTTGCATGCAACAGTTTCCCTCACTCTCACTCATCCACCTAAATCCCCCAGAATACTAACCCTCTGTGCTGCCGACTCACTCCCTCGGGAGACCTCACCACTTTTTTTCCAACTGCACTGGCATTTATAAATGTGTCACCCACTTTTGTCTCACTCAGTCCCTCATTTTGTCTCATTTCTGGTGGCTCAGTGGTTAGCACTGTTACTTCACAGCACCAGGAACACAGGTTCAATTCTGGACTTGAACTATCTGTATGGACTTTGCCTGTTTGCCTTGTATCTGCGTGGGCTTGTCTCCAGTAGCACAGAGAGAACTAAGATGGATAGTGGGGTTCCCTCCCTTGACTTCTCACTCTCTGTGAGGAGAATCTGCTTACCTAGTCGGGTGAGCATGACTGTTTATGTGGCGATGCTGTAAACTCCATGTCCCAGCAACGAAGTAAGAATCATTGCCTATTGCTGTTCTCCGATTATTGTCACCTTGACTACACTCTTATTGTGCTCAAGGACTCATTCTGTATTTTTGTCTCCTACAGGCACCAGGGAAATTTGCATAGTTTTCACTGTCAAGAGGGTGGCCGTGTAAGATATTTCCTCCTCCACCTCTGAAAATGAAGGTAGAGATTTCTCAAAGGATGCAAGGCTATGCCCAGCACCATGCACCACCTCAGATATGGACACCTCAGTGGATACTTCAGCTGGATTAGAGTTAGGAGCACATACCAGTCAGCACTTCATTGTCACCTCTCCACAGGTCTCTGGCATTTGGAGGACTGTTGGGAGAGCAGGCGTCAGCTCAGCCCCAGCCAGGAGAGATGTCAACAAGCTTCATACAAATGCTCAGCAGACACAGTAGCAGCAGGCAGGTTTGTTGCTGGCATCGGGCAAACTGACTCAATGGTTAGAGGACTCTACCAATATTGAATTGAATTGAATTGATTTGAATTTATTGTCATGTGTACCGAGGCACAGTGAAAAGCTTTGTCTTACGAGCAATACAGGCAGATCACAGGGTTAAGTAGCATAGATAAGTAAATAAAAAGTAAACAACAGCAAAACCAAAAACACAGGTACAGGCGAATGTTAAGAGTTTGTGTCCATTCAATATTCTAACAACAGTAGCATAGAAACTGTTTTGATACCGGCTGGTGCATGTGTTCAGGCTAATGTACCTTCTCCCTGATGGTAAAGATTGTACAAAAACATTGCCAGGTTGGGATGGATCTTTGAGAATGCTGGCGGCCTTTCCTTGACAGTGGGCCTGGTAGATGGATTCTGTAGCTGATAGGTTGGCCTTTGTGATTGTCCGGGCCGAGTTCACCACCCTCTGTAACCGTCTCCAATCTTGAATGGTACAGTTGGCATACCAGATAGTGATACGTCCAGACAGAATGCTCTCGATGGCACACCTATAAAAATTTGCAAGGGTATTCACCGTCATGCCAAATTTCCTTAGCTGCCTGAGGAAGAAGAGACGTTGTTGGGCCTTTGTAACCAGTGTGTCCACATGAAGAAGCCAAGAAAGTTTGTTGTGGATGATCACTCCCAGGAGCTTGACACTGTCCACTTTTTCTACCTCTGTGCTGTTGATGTGTAGGGGGCATGAGCAACATCCTGCTAAATGTTATCTGTATCCTGCTGCCACAAGTATGTAAGTGTCTGCCTACCTCCATGGAGGCTGCCATAGAATGTCAGGTTGAATACACTCAGTGTCTGCTGGAAATGCACACAGACCTGTATTCTATCTCCATAACCATTGGAGCTCAGCATTGTTAGAGCTCCTTAGACTTTTGGTGTCCTTTCTTCACAAGGTGGCAGGTCGCTGCCAGTAGGCACCAGGAGGAGGAGGATTCTCTCTCTCCCCCCCTCCCCAGAAGTTTCCTTTCATGACACTCAAGAGGTAGCTGGACTTTCCACCTCTGCTGTACCCGGCCACTCTCAACCCTGTGGATATCTAAGGTGGGGAGATTGTATCTGTCATTCGGTTGGGCACACTCATCATGCCTGGACCCTCTAGAAACAAATGCCCTTGCAGTGGCCAACCAAAGCTCCAAGGCCAACATATTCCACTGCAGTGTGGACTCTCTCCACAACAACTGCAGAACCTGGGACTGTACTGAAACATAATAGGAGGGGAAGGAAGGAGAACGTCTTCCAAGGGCACATCATTGTCAATCCATTTTCACGTTTGTAAAGATATATTCACTGTTCATCATCAGCTGTCTGAGCAAAGGTCATTTTAGCTCCAATTACAAATATGAAGGTACAGAGCCTTAATGTGAGATTTTATGACATAATCTGTGAAGTGAGCAGCACCTACACCATGTGCAGTCTATCGATGCGAGGAAGGTGATTGCTACCAAGGTGAATTTTTCCTTGGTACATTGGTACAAAAATACATTGCTGGAAAAGCGCAGCAGGTCAGGCAGCATCAAGGAGCAGGAGAATCGACGTTTCGGGCATGAGCCCTTCTTCAGGAATGAGGAAAGTGTGCCCAGCAGGCTAAGATAAAAGATAGGGAGGAGGGACTTGGGGGAGGGGCGTTGGAAATGCGATAGGTGGAAGGAGGTTAAGGTGAGGGTGATAGGCCTGTAATCTTCTTCCTGACCTCTCTGCCCCCACCCCCTCTCCGGCCTATCACCCTCACCTTAACCTCCTTCCACCTATCGCATTTCCAACGCCCCTCCCCGAAGTCCCTCCTCCCTATCTTTTATCTTAGCCTGCTGGGCACACTTTCCTCATTCCTGAAGAAGGGCTCATGCCCGAAACATCGATTCTCCTGCTCCTTGGATGCTGCCTGACCTGCTGCGCTTTTCCAGCAACACATTTTCAGCTCTGATCTCCAGCATCTGCAGTCCTCACTTTCTCCTACAAAAATACATTGCTTGTTTCTCAAAGCCTTTAGTGGGATTGGTTCAGGGTCTTGCATAATCTAGTCAAGAGTGATTGAAACCAGGGTTTGTACTCCACTCAGTGGATCAATGTGTAAGGTTCACATACAGCATTGGCTGATGCTCTGGCTTAAGGGACAGACCACAAAATGGGCAGGAAAGGTGAGCATCCAAATAGGTGTAAAGAGTGTGGGTGCTAAAATAACAAGCAAGAAACTCTGAGATGCAATGCGTGTCCCTATGCACAAAGTTTCTTGGCAGTAGCATACAATGTTTGGTGCCAGTGTGCCCCAAAGTGCAGCATTGAATTGGAGAATTGTGTCTTGGAATTGAATTGGGGATGTGTTGCGAGAATGTGGTGAAACTGGTCCATGCCCAATGTAAATGTACCAGGTGTAGAGGTGATTGCTGTCATGAAGCATACCCTGGGATATCGGTGATGGCTACCTAAACCAGAGGGACAAGTTACAATTGTCAGCATGCACCGGCTCTGATTTTCATGTTGGGGAACTGTTGCCATCCAGTTCCTGTCTGGTGGTGGGGAGAATTGGAAACTGTATATATATGAGGGCAGGTTTAGATAATAATGGCATGCTAATACATGCAGGAGGATGCAAATAGGACTTTTATTGCTCTTGTCACCAAGATTTTTATCTCATCATTAAAATATTGGTTGGAGAATTGGGCTTTTTGCCCTCAACATTGAGAATTTCATTTCTACCAATCTCACCTTGTTTTCCCAGCTGACTTGCCAATGCCAAAGTTATTCAGAGCTGGGAAAGTACTACTCATAGTCTCAGAATAAGGGATAGGCCATCTCATCCTTAGATAAGTAGGAATTTCTTCACTCATGGGATAGTGAATCTTTGGAATTCTTTACTTAAGAGGGCTGTGTCAACTCAATTGTTGAGCAGGTTCAAAACAGAGAGGACTCTTCACAATATGGGAAAAGGAGATAGTGTGGGAAAGTGCCATTGAAGTAGATATCAGCCATGACCTAATTGAATGGCTGAGCAGACTTGATGTGTTGAATTATGTATTCCTATTCTTATGTTCCTATGATCCAAATAAATATTTTGTTCTCGGATATTGGTTTGAAGAGGGGTTGGAAGCTAGCTGACCTTCACACCATGCAACCTGATGGTCAGAATGTGAGGTGAAGTGTGGTCCTTGGGGGTGGTGAGGTTAGTGCTAAGAGTGCATGGAGCAGCCAGGCCTCCTTCTCTTTCAACTGGACACTCAGTCTGCCCTCATAAAGGCCCTAGGAAAATTGGTGATGCATGGAATTGGAGAAAGAATGGTCATGTGAGATTTCTATGTGTATGTCTGCCCAGTTGAATCCTACTCAGCTATTACTGTGTCTCACTTGTTATGGACCAGAGCAGACTTCCTCAAAATATATTAAGAAGGTCACCTAGACCTTAACCCTTTCTTATTCTAAAGGTAAACATGAGGTACTGTGTTCCAGATGCGATTTGATTGGGCAACCCTACTCAATATAAAGCAACACACAATTTATTCATGATGTGGAGGTGCTGGTGTGGGACTGGGGTGGACAAGGTTAGCAGTCACGCGGCACCAAATTATAGTCCAACACGTTTATTTGAAATCACAAGCTTTCGGAGCGCTGCTCCTTCATCAGGTGCAGCCATGAAAGCTTGTGATTTCAAATAAACGTGTTGGACTGTAACCTAGCGTCGTGTGACTTCTGACAGTTTATTCAAACACTGTAGTTAAAATGCAACAAAAGAAAGAGGAACTTGGAATACCTTAACTCTATTGGAAAACTTAATGCCATAATAGATTATTTTACTACTAAATACTAACAGTTTCCATATAGCAACATCCCATAAACACACCTTTGCAATAGTTGAGAGTGAGGTGCTGGAAAAGCACAGCAGGTCAGGCAGCATCCAAGGAGCAGGAGAATCGATGTTTTGGGCACAAGTCCTTCATCAGGAATGAGGCTTGTAGGCTGGGAGAGGGGGGGAAGGGCTGAGACAAAAATGGGAAGGGGTGAGGCTGGAGGGGAGGTAGCTGAGAATGCAATAGGTAGATGAAGATAAGGGAGAAGGAGATAGGTCAGAAAGGAGGGTGGAGCAGATAGTTGGGAAGAAAGATGCACATGTTAAGAGGGTGGTGCTGAGTTGGAGGCTTGTGACGGGGATATGGTGGGGGGAGGGCAAATGAGGTGTTGGGTAGTTAGGTTTCGGTGATGGAGGAGGCCCAGGACCTGCATGTCCTTGGTGGGGTAGGAGGGGGAGTTGAAGTATTTAGCCACGAGGCGGTGGAGCTTGGTTGGTGTGGGTGTCCCAGAGGTGTTCTCTGAAATGATCTGCAAGTTGGCGTCCTGTCTCCACAATGTAGAGGAGACCGCATCGGGTGCAACGGATACAGTAGATGACACTAGTGGAGGTACAGGTAAATTTCTGTCCAATGTGGAAGGATCCTTTGGGGCCTTGGACGAAGATGAGGGGAGTGGTGTGGATGCATGTTTTGCACTTCCTGCAGTGGCAGGGGAAGGTGCCAGGAGTGGGTTGAGGGCTGCTTGCGGGAGGGAGTCACAAAGGGAATGGTGATAGGGATGGGGAGGGAAATATATCCCTCGTGGTGGCAGAAGTGGCGGACTATGATGCAGTGTATACGGAGGTTAGTGGGGTGGAAGGTGAGGACCAGGGGGTTCTGTCCCTGTTGCGTTGGGAGGGGTAGAATTCAAGGACAGAGGTGCAGGAAGTGGAGGAGATGTGCTGGAGGGTATCATCCACCACGTGGGAGGCAAAATTGTGGTCTTTGAAGAAGGAGGCTGTCTGGGATTTTCTATGGTGGAAATGGTCATCCTGGGAACAGATGCAGCACAGGTAGGGGAATAAGGGATGGCATTTTTACAGGAGACAGGGTAAGAGGTGATGTAGTCCAGGTAGCTGTGGCGTCCATGATTGTAAAAACAGTTTTCCAATCCAGAAGGAAAGAACATCAGAAGACAATTCTGAGAGAGAGTATGTAGGAGTTGGGAGAGATTCACTGCCTTTCAACCTTGCTGAGATCTCAGCAACAACCGCTGAAAGCTAGCTAACAATCCTGGCTCTGTGAGAGCTTGATCACACCCACTCAGGCTGCTTCTTTTGTTCCAACCTTGTAACAAAACCCAAGGCTTCACAAGTTGTTTATCTGCTCATTGACTGCTTGCCACCTGTCCCCCAATCTCTCCCTCTCAAAGGAAGCAGGACAAAACACACTCTTAAAGCCTCTGTCACACCATTTTGTCTCTGTTTCTTACTTTTTGTGTTATTCACTAGAAATTTGTAACTTTTAACAAGTCATAGTTGAAACCATTTGAACCTTCAACATATATATACACAAGCATGCACACACACAAATATACTTCATCCATCTGCATTTAGCTAATAATAATTCTTTTCAAAAATATCAAATCCAACAAGTCTTTTGCGTAAGGCACAGGTGTTCAAATAAAAAAAAATTAATCACTTAACTGGGATGCATAAAAACCAACTCAACTAATAAGTCCAAGCATGTCATTATGAATTATTTAACTTTTTGATTTTTTTATTTTGTTGACTTTGGATATTTCATTTACCGAGAGAAAAGAAAGCGGATGAATTCTTCTTGGGCATTTTGAGTGATTTGTGGGGAAAGAATAACATAGTCCCACATGTTAGTGTTTCAGGGAGGTGTGACGAGTAAATTTTAAAACTAACATTGGAACTCCATTGTCCACTGGGATTACAGGGAATCGGAGTGTACAAGCGCACCAGATAAGTGAATACATTGTTGAATTGAAATTTCAATTGCAAATGTTTACATAGCAGTTTCATGCAATTGGACCAGCTTTATAAGAATGTTAATACATTGCAGATTATTCTAATGCATTTCCCAAGGCTTATAGCCCATTGAAATACTGAAGACTGGGCCTAATTGATGCGAACAGATTGCTGATCTGATTCTCTGGGGATTGGTATTCCAATCTGACCAGTTTCTGTCAATCTTGTTGCTTCATTAGTTGAGTCAACATAAGAATACCTTCCCTGGCTTATAATACCTTTTACAATTCAGGGAATTGGAAAATTCCATAACAAAGGAGGAACCTACTTGGGAAAACTAGCAATTTCCTACTCATTGAGTTTTAATGTTTAGCTCTTTGTGAGCTGTTTCTTTTGGCCACCTTCTGGACTACTGCTTTATGGTGAATGAATGAGTCAAAGACTGTTTTTATTGTGGGAGTCTAGAATTTGTACCAGTGCTTTGGAGTCACATATTATTCTCACACCCACTGTTCCATTCAAACAAAAAGAAATCTGTGGTCTTGGTCATACTTTATTTATTATTTTTATAATTCCATATGTTTCCAAATGACAGTTTATAGGTTAGGAAATAGACATTTTTACAATTTTTCATGGACAAAGATTTGGTTTGCAGATGATGCCAATGTGAGACACAGCATTGTTATTATGACACTGACAAGCACAGGTTTGAAACAGGACCCGGTGTCAGTGTAAGCTCAAAAACTTTTCCTTAAGTCATGGCTGATTCTGGTAACTATTTCCAATGTTACTGAAAGCAACCCCAACTCACTATCAGGGACATCACAACCAACATTTGCTAGACATCTTGTTTGTTCATTAATAGCTTTGGATGTTGCATTGGAGAAGCAAAAATCTTTTCAATTCGCTTTTCAGTTTTAGGTGGCATAGTGGCTCAGTAGTTAGCACCGCTACCTCATAGTACCAGGGTCCCAGGTTCAATTCCAGCCTTGGGCAACTGTCTGCGTGGAGTTTGGACGTTTGCCCTGTGTCTGTGTGGGTTTCCTCCCACAGTCCAAAGATGTGCAGGCTAGGTGAATTGGTCATGCTAAATTACCCGTAGTGTTAGGTGCATTAGTCAGAGGGAAATAGGACTGGGTAGGTTACTCTTTGGAGGCTTGGTTGGGCTGAAGGGCCTGTTTCCGTGCTGAAGGGAATCTAATCTCAAGCTTAAGTGGGTACTGTAAACATTTTTTTTGAAGATGGGAAATATTTTAGCTATTTAATTTCAGCGAGAGGAAAATAAGCAGCAGCCACAGGTGAAAAGACCACTTAAAGCTACAGTGCAGTGAGCCCACCCAGGAGTTACACATGGTTCTTCACAGAGGAGCACTGTGTAAGGATGTTATGTTTTTCTACAGAAACTAATGCTACCTTCGACAGCAAAAGTTGCTGTGCCCTATCATAGTTGGTGGTCAGGACTGTTAGATCTTCAAAATTTTGCTGCATTTAAAATGGAGAGGGGAGGAATAAGATTCCTGGTCTGAATGATCTGCATCCATATATTAAAAAAAATACAAAAGTGGTAGCAGAGGCACTGAATTCAATAACTCATGAGGAAAAAAAGTATAGAACTGAGGACTGGGGCAAAGTCAGTACTCTATCTCCATGTAAGGAGTGGGATAGAATATATCTCTGGAACTATAGATCAGACAGATCAGTAGTAGAAAATCATAATAAATACTCAATGAAAAGAGAAAATAAATAAACATCACAAATCTAAAAATATAATAATGAATAGCACACCTTAAAAACTGGTAAGTGTGGCGTAAGGAAAATAATGATTTTGTCTCTTATTTACAGTTATACAGTCATAGAGATGTACAGCACAGAAGCACACCCTTCGGTTCAACCCGTCCATGCCGACCAGGTATCCTAACTTAATCTAGTCCCATTTGCCAGACTTGACCCATATCGCTCCAAACCCTTCCTATTCATATAGCCATCCAGATGCCTTTTAAATGTTACAATTGTACCAGCCTCCACCACTTCCTCTGGCAGCTCATTCCACACACGTATCACCCCCTGCGTGAAAATATTGCCCCTTAGTTCCCTTTTAAATTTTTCCCCTCTCACCCTAAATCTATGCCCTCTAGTTCTGGACTCCGTCACCACAGGGAAAAGTCTTTCTCTATTTATCCTATCCATGCCCCTCATGATTTTATAAACGTCTATAAGGTCACCCCTCAGCCTCTGATGCTCCAGGGAAAACAGCCACAGCCTGTTCGGCCTCTCCCGATAGATCAAATCCTCCAACTCTGGCAACTTGCTTGTAAAGCTTTTCTGACCCTTTCAAGTTTCACAACATCCTTCTGATAGGAGGGAGACCAGAACTGCACACAATATTCCAAAAGTGGCCTCACCAATGTCCTGTCCAGCCACAACATGAGCTCCCAACTTTTGCATTCAATGTTCTGACCAATAAAGGAAAGCATACCAAACACCTTCTTCACTATCCTATTTACTGTGACTCCATTTTCAAGAAACTATGAACCTGCACTCCAAGGTCTCTTTGTTCAGCAACACTCCCTAGGAACTTTCCATTAAGTGTATAAATCCTGCCCCGATTTGCCTTTCCAAAATGCAGCACCTCACATTTATCTAAATTAAACACCATCTGCTATTCCTCAGCTCATTGGCCCAGCTGATCAAGATCCCATTGTACTCTGAGGTAACCTTCTTCAGTGTCCACTACACCTCCAATTTTGGTGTCATCAGCAAACTTACTAACTATCCCTCCTATGTTCATATCCAAGTCATTTATATAAATGACGAAAAGCAGTGGACCTAGCATCGACCCTTGTGGTACACCACTGGTCACAGGTCTCCAGTCTCTGTCTTCTACCTTCAAGTCAGTTCTGTATCCAAATGGTTAGTTCTTCTTGTATTCCATGAGATCAAACCTTGCTAACCAGTCTCCCATGAGGACCCTGTCGAACGCCTTACGGAAGTCCGTAAAGATCACGTCCACCGTTCTGCCCTTTCAATTCTTTTTGTTACTTTTTCAAAACACTCAATCAATTTTGAGATACATGATTTCCCACGCACAAAGCCATGTTAACTATTCCTAATCAGCCCTTGCCTTTCCAAATACATGTAAATCCTGTCCCTCAGGATTCCCTCCAACAACTTGTGCACTAACAATGTCAGTCTCACCGGTTTATAGTTCCCTGGCTTGTCCTTACCACCTTTCTTAAATAGTGGCACCATGTTAGCCAACCTCAAGTCTTCTGGCACCTCAACTGTGACTATTGATGATTCAAATATCTCAGCAAGGGATCCAGCAATCACTTCCCTAGCTTCCCACAGAGTTATAGGGTACACCTGATTAGGTCCTGAGGATTTATTAGGAGAAAGGGAGGACTGCAGATGCTGGAGATCAGAGCTTAAACGTGTGTTGCTGGAAAAGCACAGCAGGTCAGGCAGCATCAAAAGAGCAGGAGAATTGATGTTTCGGGCATAAGCCCTTCTTCAGGAATCCTGAAGAAGGGCTTATGCCCGAAACGTCGATTCTCCTACTCCTTTGATGCTGCCTGACCTGCTGTGCTTTTCCAGCAACACATTTTTAAGTCCTGAGGATTTATCCACTTCTTTGAGTTTTAAGAATCCAGCACCTTCTCCTCTGTAATATTGACATTTTTCAAGATGTCACCACTTCTTTCCTCATGTTCTACATCTTTCATGTCCTTCTCCACAGTAAGCATTTATGCAAAATACTCATTTACTATCTCGCTCATCCCCTGCAGTTCCACACAAAGGCTGCCTTGCCGATTTTTGAGTGGCCATATTATCTCTCTAGTTACCCTTTTGTCCTTAACATATTTCTGGAATCCCTTTGGATTCTCCTTAACCATATTTGCCAAAACTATCTCATGGCCCCCTTTCCCCCTCCAGGATTTCCCTTTTAAGTATACTCCTACTGCCTTTATACTTTTCTAAGGATTATCTTGATCTGTGCTGTCTAAACCTGACATATGCTTCCTTCTTTTGCTTAACCAAAACCTCAATTTCTCGAGTCATCCAGCATTCCCTACACCTACCAGCCTTGCCTTTCACAAGAAAACAAGAATCTAAAGCGGGAAGAGGAGCAAAGTGATCTGGGAGTATGGTATGACAAGTCATTAAAAATGGTGATGCCGTTAATAAGGCCATTGAATAAAAACAAAGCCACTCATTCGGGTCACTTTTGGAGAGTTAAAATTAAAAGTAAGTTATGTTAAACTTATATCGACCCTTGGTAAGGCCATATTACGAGTACCATGCACAGTTCCAATTGCCATTTTCTAAAATGAATAGAGAGCCATCAGGTGGATGTAAAATTAATTTATAAGGATATCAGAAATGCAGCATTATGTCTATCATAAAACAGTACATGGGTTGGCATCCTTTGCTCTTGTAAAGAGAAAATTAACAGCAGCTCTAATGCAGATCTATAAAATCTGAAAGAGTCAGGGAATTTCAATTATCAAAATTTAGAATGCAGAAAGAAGGCAAACATTATCACACTGGCCACAAAGAAGCTATCCTAATAGGGGGTAAACGATGCCTCGTGTATTATCGCTAGACTATTATTTGAGAGACCCAGGCAATATTTGGGGACTTTGCTTTGAATATTGCCAGAGCAGATGGTGGAATTTGAATTCAACAATAATCTGGATGTAAGAGTCTAATGGTGACCATGAAACCTTTGCTAATTGTCAGGAAAAATAGTTAGGTTCACAAATATCCTTCAGAGGTCTGGCCTTTATATGATTCCAGCCCCACAGCAATGTGGTTGACTCTCAACTGCCCTCTGGGCAATTAGGGATGGGCAGTAAGGTGCTGCTTAGCTAGTGACACCTACATCTTGTGAATGAATGAAATCAAGATCCCATTTTCCAGTTCTTTCAGCACTAAAAATGCATATTAAATTATTTGTAAAATATCAACATTTCTTTCTGCACCACTTTTGCAGGCAGTGAGTTCCAGATCACCACCACCCACTGCATGAAGATATTTCCTTTGAACCACCTCTAAACCTCTTAACTTATATTCTAAATCAATGTACCTGTTCTGGGCTTCTTGAACAAGAAAGATACTCCATCCATTCCTTTTTTATTTGATAAACTCCAATTATGTCTCCCCTCGGTTTTTCTATTTCTAAGAAAATAAACCTAATCTATCCAATCTTACCAGATAATTAAAACTTGCCAGTCCAGACAACATTTTGTAAATCTTCTCTGTACCATTTTTAGTTCAATCACATCCCTCCTATGTTGTAATGATCAGAACTACATGTACTTATGGCCTTATGTCTAATGGTTTGACCTTAGCAAATAAAGGCAAGCATTTTATGTACCTGCTTAACCACTTTATCTACTTGATCAGACAATTTCAAGGATTTGGCTAAACTCCCTAGGTCCTTCTGATGTTCAACGCTTCTCAATATCCTGCTATCCATAGTCCTGTTTTCTCTTCTCAAGTGCAAACCTTGAGAGACCATTGACATTTCACTTGTAGTTGGTAGATTTCTTTATTATCAACACATAATAGATTTTTGGATGGTTTGCAAACTTCTTATTCATATGCCTACTTTTAAGTCCAAGTCATTGTTACACATCAGAAAAAGCAAGACTGTGGAGTCTTATTGGAAACAGCCTTCCAATCACAAACATCCACTGACCACTACTGTTTGCTTCCTGTTTCCAAACCAATTTTGGATCCAACTGGCCCTTGAACTTCAACTTTGCTGATCAGTTTGCCACACGAGATTGTATCAAAAGCCTTGTAAATATCCAGTTAGACTACATCAACACAACACCGTCACTGACTGCCCTTGTTAGATTTCCTTAACAAATTTCATTTGACTCTCTTTGGTTAATCAATTTTAATTCAAAAATTATCTTACCCTCAGAGTCCTCAAAATTGTTTTGAAAGTGTTCCCATCACCAAGGCAAGGCTGTAACCACTACACTGATTTCTGTCTCCCTTTTTAAACAATGGTGGAATATTACTTATCTTCCAATCCCCACACACACAGACGTAGCACAGAACATTCAGAAAGGCCGAATAAATCCTCTGCTACCTTTTCTCCTGTTTGCCGTAACAGCCAGGGATTTATTTTATCTGGATCTGGAGAATTATTAATTTTCAAAGATCAACTAGCCCTTTGATAATACCTCTCTCAAGGTTATGCTAATTCAATCCAGTATTTCATACTCCTCTTCTCTGGTTCAAATATCTGTATTGCATCTCTCTTTTGTGAAAATGGTTTTCCTAGAACAAAAGGAATGTTTCTACATGTGAAGAAGTGCAAAACTGGAAGCTACCAATTAATAATTTCCAAGAAATAAGCGGCTCTTTTATCCAGGCGGTATTAGGACTATGCAACTCAATACACAGGGTATCATTGAGGTGAATATTATAGATAGTGGAAACTTGATATGTGAATGGTCCACCCTTGGGCTTATTGGAATAGGTTGCCAGTCAGGATTAGTGAGAAGAACAGTTTCATTTACAGTCCTGGGCAAATGCTTCTTCAGAATAGAAAAGTAGGAAGTGGACAGGATCTTATTTTCATTAGGTAAAGATAGAAGGAAATTATTTCCACCTCCTTCACTATTTATTACTTTCTTAATGTCTCACTTGTTGTGCATATTATCTGACTAAGCTGATTAGTAACACAATTCCACTCATGCTTGTATATTGTATCTTTATTTTTATATATCAATAAAGTGTCAGTCTCACCTTTTTTATCTGAAGGTAACAATATCCAGTTATTGCCTCTTTAACTTCGAGGTTTAACGTTAACAAATGTTAATGCAAACAAGGACAGTTTTGGATGGGAAAACCCCAGAGACAATCCCCACTGAGTGATGGCATGTTTGCAGCATTTTCTGGTTTTCTTTCAGAATAACGATTGTCAGATTGACTACTGATCTGTAGAATTAAAGATCCAGTGGAGTCCACATGAATGACGCCACTCCACATCAACTGAAGTCAAAAAGTGCAAACACCAAGTTCAACAAACACCAAAGCTGTCTTCTGAACCACATGATAAATTTTGAATTTGATTATCAAATTCCTTATGCGAGGAGACAGCAGATCTAGTTGGTTATCTTTAATAAATAAATTAATTGACATTCAGAAACTATTTCGCAGAGCTCCATTGTCACTAAACATGAGCAAGACTTAACAATAAGGTCCACATTGTTTTTTTGAATAATTTCTGCCACTCATGTTGAATGTAACTAATCCTAATAGCATGGTGTTACAACTTTTACTGTTATTTCATTCTGATTTGCTCAACCAGTGAAGATAATTTCACAGTCTACGTGTGATATTTTCTACTCTTTTAGTCTCACTTTGGATTAACTATTCAAATAGTGAATATCTCGCAAGTCATAACATTTGTACAAATAAATACGTTCTCAATTTTCTTTTTAAATATCTTTGGTCTTAGGAGGCAGACCCTTTGCTGAATAGTAAGAAGAGCTTCTTTGTATCTTTGGTTTGTTTTTCTAGGTCAAGTATGTGAGTTTGCAGGAGTTTAAAGTGATGAATTGTCACTATTTGTGTCTGTCTGATATAAAATTGCTTGGGTACCCATTTCTGCTTCGGGAAAAGAATATGATTGTCAGTTTATTTTCTCATATTTATTTATCTGAAGGATAGTTTAAAGATTTATTTAACCAAAGTAAAGGCTACACTGTTCGTGCTAATAGGCAGGTTTGACTCTTTTGTAAATTGGCCTTTTTAAAATCTACTGTTGTCTTCAAAACCAATTAACTAGGCACAGGAATTGGATGTTTGGCCCAACAAGCCATTTCAGTCATCCATTAAAGTAATTTTTGATTTGATTTGACCTTAAGTCCATTTTCCTGCCTCTCTCCATAACCGTGGTATATCACCAATTTGTCTAACTGAGCCTTGACTAGGTTCAATGACCCAAGCTTCACTGCTCTCTAATTTTGAGACTTCTGGGAGAAGAATGAGCTCTTCTTCTTTATCCTAGATGGGCAAACCCCTTATTCTCAAACCATGGCCCTTGGTTCTAGACTGCCCCAGAAGGGAAAATGTTCTCTTATCATCTAAACTAATTTGGCACAGATGGGGCACAGGATATTTGTAAAGTCGGGAGCAAGGTCAAATCAAATATGGGAGAAATGTTAGGACAGTCTTGTAGGTGGAGAAGACAGGATAAGACACATGTGAGGTCAGGAAAGTTAACTTGTATTTATTTTAAAGCAAAGAGCCTGACCAGTAAAATGGATTAACTTAGAGTAATGATCAGGTACATGGGAATATCATATTGTTGCAATCACTGAGACATGATTGAAGAAATGACAGACTGGCAGCTCACCATTTCAGGGTGTAGAAGTTTTAGGTGTGATGGAGGGAGCAGTGAGGGTGAGTAAAAGAGGTGGGTCCGTTGCATTATTGATAAAGGAAACCATCACTGCAGTAATGAGGGAGGGTGTCTATGATGGGTCTCCAAATGAAGGCATCTGGGTAGAACTTATGAATAAGAAAGAGGTGATTCCTTTGCTGAGATTGCACTACAGACCTCCCAACAGGCAGAAACAGACGAGCAGATATGTCGGCAAATTACAGAATGATGTGAGACAAACAGAGTTTTGGTTGTAGGGAATTTCAAATTTGTTGACATTAACCAGGTTCACTTTTGTGGGCAAGGATTAGAGGGTGTGGAACTTTTAAAATGCTTCCAGGAGAGCTTTCATGCCAGTGTGTGCACAGTCCTATTAGAGATGGGGCAGTGCTTGACCTAATCCTAGGGAATGAAACTAGGCAAGTAGTTGAAGTTTTAGAGAGTGACCATTTTGAGGATAGTGACCTCTGTAAGTTTTAAAATCATGATGAAAAATGATAAGGATCGTACAGAAGTTAAGTACCTAAATTGGGGTAAGGCCAATTTCAATATCATTAGACAGAATCTGGCAAGTACAAATTGGGAACATCTACCTGCAGTTGAGGCCACATTTGAAATTTTTAAAATCCATTTGTGGGACATGGGTGTCGCTGGCTGGCCAGCATTGATGGACCATCCCTATTTGCCCTTGAGAAGATGGTGATGAACTGCTTTCTTAATCGCTGCAGTCTACTTGCTGTGGGTTGACCCATAATGCCAGTAGGGAGGAAATTATAGGAGTTTGACCCAATGACTGTGAAGGAACAGTGGTACATTTCCAAGTCAGGGTGGTGAGTGGCTTGGAGGGGAACTTGCAGGAGGTGGTGTTCCCAAATACCTGCTGCCCTTATCCTTCTAGATAGAAGTGGTCATGGGTTTGGAAGGTGTTGTCTAAGGATCGTTGGTGAATTTCTGCAGTGCATTTTGTCGATAGTATACACTGCTGCTATGGAGCGCCATTGGTGCAGGGATTAAATGTTTGTAGAATTGAGAGTCTTTTTTAAAAGTAGTATAGTGAGAATTTGGAGCAACAGTGTTCCCCAAAGAGTGAAAGACAAGAGCTACAAGTCCAGGAAACCCTGGATGTCAAGGGATATTGGGAGTTTGATAAAGGAAAAGAAGAAAGCATATGTCAGGTACAGTGCATTAAAAAGAGGAGACCCTTCACAAGTATAGAGAGTTTAGAGGTTGCTTAAAAACAAATAAGTTAGGAGAACAAAGAGGGGCCACAAGATATCTTTGGCAAATAAGATTAAAGAAAACCCCAAAGCATTTTATTTCGTGTATGAAGAGTATGAGGCTTACCAAGGAAAGGTCACGACCTTTTAGAGATCAAATTGTCAGTCTGTGTGAAGAACCAAAGGATGTGGGTGAGGTTTTAAATGAATATTCCTCAACAATATTCACAAAGGGGAAAGACATTGTAGATCAGGATTGAAGTTGGAATGGAGAAGAACTAGAACACATTTAAGTTAATAAGGAGGAGGTATTAAATGTTTTAGTAGGCATATAGGCATATAAATCCCCAGGGCTTGATGAGATGTATCCCAGGCTGCTATGGGAGTTATAGTAGGAGATTGCGGGGGCCTTGATGGAGATATTTAATATTTTGCTGGCCATAGGTTAAGTGCCAAATAACTTGAGGATAACTAATGCAAAGCTTTTGTTCAGGAAGGACAGAAGGAATAGGCTGGGTAATCAACAGATCGGTTTGTCTGATATCAGTGATTGGGAAATGATTGGAAGAAAATCTGAGGGACAGGATTGACCAAAACTTGGAAAGGTACAGATTGATTAGGGATAGTCAACATCGATTTGTTAGAGAGAAATCCTGCCTGACAAATTTAGTTGAGTTTTTTTGAAAAGGTGACTAAATATGTAGATGAGGGAGTACAGTTGACA
Source organism: Chiloscyllium plagiosum (assembly GCF_004010195.1). Classification (NCBI taxonomy): domain Eukaryota; kingdom Metazoa; phylum Chordata; class Chondrichthyes; order Orectolobiformes; family Hemiscylliidae; genus Chiloscyllium; species Chiloscyllium plagiosum. Next base: position 9,966,980 of record NC_057741.1, read on the forward strand.
TGGTTTACATGGACTTCAGTCAGGTATTTGGCAAGGAATAAATGGAATGCTGGTCCAAAAGGTGATACAAGGCAAGTTATCAAACTGGATCCAAAATTGCCTTGCAAATAGAAGGCAAAGGCTGATGGTAGAGTGTTGTTGGAAGCCTGTGACCAGAGTGTACTGCAAGAAATTGTTCTGGGACCCTTGCTTTTCATTATTTACATTAACAACATCAGATGATAAATTGGCAGAGCAGTGGCAGGTGGAATTTAATCCTGATAAGTCGGAGGTGATGCATTTTGGGAGATCTAATAAGGGAGGATACATACAATAAATGATGGATTCCTAGAGAATACTCAGGAACAAAGAGTGTACAAGTTCATATATTCCTGAAGGTGTCAGCACAGACAGGGTGGTGAAGAGGGCAAATGGGATACTTGCCTTCATTAGCTGTTGTGTAGAATATAGGAGCAAGGAAGTCTTATTACAACTTTATGAAAGATTGGTTAAGCCACAGATGGAATTCTGCATGCAGTTCTGGTCGCCCCATTTTCAGGAGGTAGTCATTGCACTGAAGAGGGTGCAAAGGAGGTTCACCAAGATGGCGCCTGGGATGATAAGTCTCAGTTGTGAGGAGAAGCTGGATAAGCTGGGTTTGGTTTCCTCAGAGCAGAGGAAGCTAAGGGGGATCTGATTGAGATTTACAAAGTTAAGCACAGAGTAGATCGTGAGAATATTTTCCCCATGGCAGGTGTATCTAAGACCAGATGGCACAAGTTTAAGGTAAGGAGTAAATAGTTTAGAAGAGATCTGAGAAAAATCTTTTTTCATTCAGAGACTGGTAGAAATATGGAATTGGGTACCTGAGAGGGTGGTGGAGGCAAGTACTCTCGCAACATTTAAGAAGCATCTGGATGAGCATTAAAATGCCAAGGCATAGTCTGCTATGGACCAAGTGCAGGTAAATAGGATTAATGTAATTTGGTGTTGTTGGTCAGCATAGATATGTTGGGCCGAAAGGCCAGATTCTATGCTGTATGACTCAATGACTTTATGATCATCTTGCTGCAGCTGCATGCTTACTTTCATAACTGGTGTATAAGGACGTCCAGGTCTAGTTACACCTCTTTCTTCCTCAATCTATCACCATTTAAGATAATAATCTGCCTTCCTGTATTTACTACCAATGCGGGTAACCTCACATTTATCCAAATTATACTTGATGATACTTTATGTGCCATGCAATCCATGGTTCATGGAGCAAGCTACAGTGTATCTGCCTTCAAACAGATCCAATTTTCATTAGTGGGATATAAAAAATACAGCCCATAGACTTTGCATTGTACAAGAGAAGGTGTAAAATTACTGGAGTTGTTTAGAGATGGAGGGTAGCTTTCTCAGAGAAATAAGGTACCCATTTGAATAGGTTTAGGGACAGCTTTGGGAAAAGTAAGATACTCTTTGGGAATGGAAATATCCCTCAGGAGAGAGCAAATGCCATTTGAAAGTGGACATGAATGTGCATTCCAATTGGATAAGCTCATTGAATTGTCAGGGAATTGAAATCCTATTGAAACTATCAAACTATCAAACCATTTAAGGCATCTTAGAATTGTCAATCTGTCGAGGCATTTGTGTCTCCTGCACTTTAAAGGGAGTATAAAGATAAAAAAAGGACAGTTTTTGCAATTTCGCTCTGTTAATTGAAATAAACCTGAGGGCTATCACTATAGGATATGTGCTGGATGGCTGATTTCACAGCCAATGGTTATCATTGTGGGGTCCCTGCCAGCTCACAGTTTGATTGACAGCTCCAAGGGATTGCAAAATCTTTGACGTGGGGTTACAACTATGACAATGTTTGCTTTCAAAAGGGGTTAAGTCATTGCAAGAATTTAAATACAGTGAATGGGTTTTTTTTTTCAGCAATGATTGCAATTTTTATCTAGGAGGGGGAATAAAACTACCTGTCCTGGAGAAGCTGATGTAAATTCATAAAATTTGCCTGAGAATTTGGGACCAACAACAGAATGGAATGAACTTGGTTTGGAGTGAGGGATTTGGCCATGTTATCCATACCCTTATTCCGCATTGTGAAAACTGCCAGAGCTAGGAATGGGAGTAAGAATCCTGGAATTGGATCCTATCCACTATATCCAGACGTCTCCCGTGTTGATCTGATGCATGAAGATCTGGTCCTCCTTTTCCTGCTTGTTAGCTGATTCATATCCATGTTAATATATTACCCCCAAAAATATTCATTCTTTAACATAGTTCTCTTGAAGTATCTGACTTTGTCTTATCCATCTACCAAGGTGGTAGCTCTATTACATCCTTTTCTGTTGACTCTTCTGGAATACTGTGTCCAGTTCTCATCATCCTTTTATAGGAAGGATTTATTAAGCTGGAGAGGGTTCAAAAGAGATTTACCAGGATGTTGCTGGGAATGGAGGGTTTGACTTATAAGGAGAGGCTGGAAAGGTTGGGGCTTTATTCACTGTAATATAGGAAGTTGAAAGGTGACCTTTTAGAGGTTTATAAAATCATGAGAGGATTAGTTAATGTGAATGGCAGGTGTCTTTTCCCTAGCGTGGGAAATTTCAAGACTAGGGGATATGTTTTTAAGGTGAGAAGAGGAAGATTTTAAAAAGACACACGGGACAATTCTTTCACACATTGTGGCTCATGTGTGGAATGAACTTCCTGAGAAAACAATGGATGTGGATACAGTTCCAATGTTTAAAAGCCATTTCAATAGGTACATGAATAAGAAATGTTTGGAAGGCCATGGGCCAAGTGCAGGCAAGTAGGAATAGTTTAGTTTCGGATGATGGTTGGCATGGACTGGTTGGAGCGAAGGGTCTGCTTTCGTGCTGAATGACTCTATGACCTTTTATTTGTGGTCTATTTGTATAGGAGGTGGTTCAAAATGTTTCACTCAGTCGATTCCTGAGATGAAGGAGTTTCCCAATGGGAAAAGGGTAGGCATCTTGAGCCTACACTTGTTACAGTCTAGAAGAATGAGAAGTAATTTTATTAAAATATATAAAATACTCTGAGAACTCAGGAGATAAGGAGAAACGTCTTCAGCCAGAGACTGGTGAATCTATGGAATTCATTGCCACAGAAGGCCCTAAAGACCAGGGCTAGGGTTAGGGTCACACCACAACAGGTGATGACAACATATTTCCTTCCTTGAAGGACATTAAAGAATCAGATGAGTTTTTATGATAGTCAACATTTGCAGCAGTTTTTTTTACTGAATTCAAGTTTCACCAATAGCCATGATGGGTTTCGAACCCATGGCCCCAGAACATTAAGCGCGGTGTTCTGGATTGCCAGTCCAGTAACAGTATCATCTTACTAATGTCTCCCCTAATATTTGTCCATTGTTGTTGTATCTGGGGTCATGGCCTCTATGACAGTCAGCCAAGAAGTGGGTTGACCTCCTTTCTTAGCACTCTGTAATCCAACACCTCCAGAAATTTGTCCTCGGAACAGGGAGCAAGTTTCCCTTTCTTCTGGGACACATCCTCGGTGACTCGTCTCCCCCCACTACCTGTGGAGCTATTCCTAGCCTGTGCCATTGGAAGTGGTGTGCAGTTGAGTTTTACTTGTGGCGTCAGAGGTGTGGAAGCTGGAAAGTCCCAGCACTGGCAAGAACTCCTCTCTCACTCATCAGGAGATTTTGTCAGCAACTCATCAGCATCTTAATTAAGAGAGAAATGGAATATTGTGTGAGTGAGTTGTCCTGAACCATGAAGTTCACTCACCACAAAGTGTTAATGGCAAATCGAAAGATCCAGCCCAGTGTATTTTCTGCCATTACCTTTTATCATGGAAATTCACACCAAGACATTATTTGGTTTAGGTAATGCTTTGAGCCTCTCCAAGGGTTTGCGCACAGTGACAGGTCGGCACACCAATTGCAGTAATGACTTCTGGTTCTGGAAGTTGGTCCTATAAATGGACCTTAATGACTCACAGAGCCAGAAAATAAATTAGAGTGAATGCTGCATAAGATGTAGGAGCAGAAATGGGCTTTTCAACTCATCAAGTCTGCTGATCTGATATTCTTCAATTCGACTTTTCTTCATACCTTTGATTCCCTTACTGATTAAAAGTCTGTCCATTTCAGCCCTGAATATACTTAATGTCCCATTTTGGATAGTCCTGTGGTCTAAAAAATTCCAGAGATACACCTTGAAAGAATGAATCCTCCTCATCTCTGTCTTAATTGGATGACCCCTCAAACTGAGATTATGCCCTCTGTGCCTAGATTCTTTCACAAGGGGGAAACAACCTTTCCACAGCCACCCTGACAATAAACCCTTAAGAAACTGATATGGCTCAATATATCTCCTTTCATTCTTCTAAGTTCCCACTTGGGGTGGCATGGTGGCTCAGTGGTTAGCACTGCTGCCTCACAGTACCACGGTCCCCGGTTCAATTCCCACCTTGGGCGACTGTCTGTGCGGAGTTTGCACATTCTCCCCGTGTCTGTGTGAGTTTCCTCCAGGTGCTCTGGTATCCTCCCTCAGTCCAAAGATGTGCAGGTCAGGTGAATTGGCCATGCTAAATTGCCCAGAGTGTTAGGTGCATTAGTCAGACGGAAATGGGTCTGGGTGGGTTACTCACCAGAGGGTCGATGTGGACTGGTTGGGCCGAAGGGTCTGTTTCCACACTGTAGATAATCTAATCTCACAAATACAAGACCAATCTAATCAACCTCGCCTCATAAGAAAATCTCTCCATATCTCAGATCAATTTTGCGACCCATCTCTGGACTATATAAATACCAGTATGTCTTTCATTAGATAATGGGACGAAAACTGTTCATAGCATTCCAGGTGAGGTCTGACTAGTGCCTTTTATAGTTTTAACACGACCTCCTTCGTTTTATACTCCATTGCCTTTGAAACAAAGTCCAATATTCTATTTGCTTTATGAAAACCAAAAGAACTGAGGATGCTGTAAATCAGAAACAAAAACAGAAATTGCTGGAAAAGCTCAGCAGGTCTGGCAGTATCTTGAAAGGAAGGGTCACTTGACCCGAAATGTTAACACAGATTTCTCTCCACAATCTGCCAGACCTGCTGAGCTTTTCCAGCAATTTCTTTTTTTGATTCTATTTGCCTTCCCTATCCCCTGCTGAACTTTGATGCTAGCTTTTTTGTGGGCTAATGCATAAGGTCTCCCTCTGTTCTGTCGCTTTCTGCAGTCTTCCTCCATTTAAATAATATTCAGCTCCTCTATTCTTCCTGCCAAAATACATAACCTCACTAATTCCCACACAATACTCCATCTGCTAAGTCTTTTTCCAGTCACTTAACTACATCAGATTTGGGACCAAAACTGTTCATGGTGTTCTGTGTGTAGTTTGATTAGTGCCTTCTATAGCGTCAGCTATAGATGTTATACTCCATTCCCTTTGACATAATGGCCAACATTCTAATTTGCTTTCATTATGCCCCAGTATTGAAGTGGGATGCTAGCTATTTGTGATTCATGCACAAAGGCCCCCAAATTCCTCAGAGCTACAGGTTTCAGCAGTCTTTCTCCATTTTTCACTTTTTCATCTGCTGTTCTACTTTGTCTTTAAGGTATGTTCAACATTCACGCTACATACATTGATTTATGACTAATTAATGCTTTTGAAAGTTGATAGGTTATTTGCTTTATCTGTCACTTTCAATTTCGTGCAAGTTTGGTTCAGACCATTATTGCACTGATTCACACATTTCCCAATATAATTTATTTCACTCTCGCTAACTCTGGTTTAATCTTTTAACCTTGAGCCTACTGCTAGTTTCAGAGAACTTTTGCGCCTAGATGTTCCAAATATCTGTCAATGACTAAACATTTCAAGTAAATTCAATCAGAAAATCAAAGACTCTACTTCACACAATTGCACTTGTTTCAATATCCTGGTGCTTAAGTTGAAATGGGGTTAGGTGTGAAATATAAATCAAACACTTAATTTTGTTCACATTGTAAACTTTTTCTCTGCCTCTTACTTGATTTTTTTTCTTTAATGTTTAACTTTAAGTTTGCTTTTCTTTTTCAGTTTTTTTTGCATTCAGTAAAGGTAATGAAAGCTGACAAAGAGGTCATAGAGACAAGAGAAAGTGCCAGCTATTTCTCTTGTGTCTCCACTTGCTTTACTATGTTAGCTTTGCGAGAGGAGTGGTATAAAGTCTGGGCTGGATTTTCAGTTTCAAACAGGTATGATTTGAAAATTGCATTCCCACAAAGTGGCACTGGATCCTGAAGTCTCTGGGGTGTACTCCAGTTTACCTAGTGAAGGTAGGGATTTGGGAAGTTGCTCCCCTTTAATTATTTGAAGACCTGTTAAACTCTTTGATGAACTTGTTAATGGGCCTGGAAGGGTGAGAATGGTATTTTCAATATGGTGATCATTGAACCTAAACAGTCTGGTGTACAGCTGTCAGATTCAATGTGGAAGGAGACATTAAAGCTTTTAAAATAATGAGAAAATTCATGGCACTTTTGAGGTTTGGTGCTGGATAATGTGCATTGACTCTCACTGGGCCATATCACCTCTTCCATGTGGGTTTAGTGTTCTGGCACTCCAAAGTGCTGCCTCCCTAACTTTGCAACACCAGAGCCCTACTTCCTTTGTTGCGATGAACTGCAAACAATCAAACCTCCTTTTGGTGTCACCAAGCTCATTTCTGGGAATTTCGGATGGTGGTCTGAACAGGTTAGATGTGGAAAGGTTTGACCGTTTGTCAGAGAATCTAGGATCAGAAAAAGCCCTACTCTATCTCAGCCAACATTGTATTCATTTTGTTACTGATCCTTTTATTCTATTACCTATAACTTTCATTACATTTCTGTTGTGTGGCATCGTATCACATGATTTTTGGAAGTCAATACACATTAAAGCAACCAACTTGGACTCATCAACCTTCTTTGTTAACTCTTCAAAAACTTCTAGCATGTTTGTTAGACATTTTCTCTTAACAAATCCAATCCGACTCTTCCAAACCACTCACATTTCTCCGCATTAATTTTATTCCATTTAATTGTTTCTCACAGTTATCCCACTACCAAAGTTAGTCTGACTGGTTTGTAATTTCTGGATCTATCTTTATGACCTTTTTGACCAAGGGCGCAAACCCTTCGAGTGACTGAGTTTCCTCCTCTGTCACCACTGTCTTGGCAGCATCTGACTCACAGACAAAGAAATGCCAAGTGTTTATTTAACACCTCAACCATGCCTCTTGACTCTATGTGTAAATCTCCATTTTGGTCCCTAATCAGCCCTACTCCTCCTTTTTTACCAACCTTATACCATCCTGGTAGTGCTTTTGAAGACTTTGAGATTTACAACTCTGTTGCCTCTCGGTCATTCTCGTTATCCACCTCTGGTTCTCATTTATTTTTTAACTTTCCTGCTGGACCTTGTGTAATCAATTTGGTTCTCAATTCTATTTATTACCTAACACTTGCCATAAGCACACTTTTTCTTCTTTCACTCAACTCTTATCTCCTTTGTCTTACAGCATGCTTTGGATTTGATAGTCCTACTTTTCCCTTTTGAAGGAAGTTACTGCATCTGAACCATCACCTCTTTGAGGGTAGTGCATTGTTCCATTACTGTGTTTCTCTCCAACTTTTGATTCCAGTCTTTCCTGGCCAGGCTCATTCTGGCCCTATTGAAGTTGGCTCACAGCCATTTAATTATTCTCGGTTTGGATTTACCAATGCAATTTTTCACTGTCATTCAAAACTGGTATACCAGGTCGACTCTCCCTGAAATATTCCCTCAACTTCACTTGATTTACTTGGCCTCTTGCTCCCAAGAACCAGGCAACTTACTCTGAAGAGCCAGAGCCAGAAATTCTCCTGAACACAATTGAGGAATACCTAATACACACTTCCCTGTATACCACTTCTGTCAGTCTATATGTGAGTAATTAAAGCCCTTATTATAATTACTGTATGATTGTTGCTCCTCTCTAGTAACTTTCTTGCAGATCTATCCCTTTACATTCTTTTCACTAGTTGGTGGTCTACAGATTACATCGTGCAAAGTAATTGCACCTTTACTATTCTTTAGCTCTAGCCAAATTGATTCTGTCCTTGGACGCAAGAACATATTCAGTCCTTTGCTTAATTCAGCCACAATGTTCTGATGCCAATGCAATTACCTAAACTAACAGGAATACTTACTAGAAATTCCCAGCTAGACATGTTGGACTAGGAACAGGCTTTGTCTTGCCAGTGTACATTCCATTGTGGCCTTGATAGTCTCAAGGTTCATAAATGTATCCACACCACTGCGAGGGTTAATTGTTGTACCTTCTTAACGACCCCTCCTCCAATCATCACTTGAGCTGAAATTGAACAGTTGCGCACAGACCAAGAATTGATCTGGTGTAATGCTGTCTTGATTGAATGGCTCAGTACCACACTGTGTGGTATTGAGCTGTAAATTAAAACAAACTCCATGAAAATGATTAAAGTAGTCTTTCAGAGCTTTAACTAGTGCAGTTGTGGGGAGTAAGTACGGTAGGAGTAATTCCAGACACCACAGCTGAATAAACTAAGAGGCTATTGATATTAAAAATGAACATAATTTACTGCTCAATGTCAGCATGCAAGTTCAATTGGTGTATGTGCAGTTATGACCTGTTATATGTAACAGGGCAGGAGTGCAATGAAATCACTGATAACCAAACTTGGACATAGCACAAACAGTGAGGACTGGATTTTACCAACCTTTTAAGGATTGGTTGGGGAATGGCAGAGTGGGTTGTGGAGAGGTTGTAAAACACTAGAAGAAGGCAAAGGATAGGAGGCTGGGTGTTGGTGAGGTTGGAGTGTGCATTGCCTTCCCATCTCTGCCATTTAATTGGCTGGAGGGAAGGTGTAACATAGCCCTGCTACCCAGAGGCTAATTGGGCTCTTAACCATCAACTCATGTTGAAGACTTTTGATGTTACTGCTGGCATTTTACCAGATAGGTGGGGAAACCTCCACTACATGAGGTGCCCACCAGACGAACACAGGCAAACTCATTGTTGATCCACACTGGGGGTGGTCCACATATTCAGACATACTTTGGCCCATAGAGGGTCCTCCTTCATGTCATTATAGCATTCTCTCCATACTCATTCACCACCACCACCACCCTCGTTGGTTGGGGATAGAAATGCTTTCATGGTGTCGTCTTCTTCCAGGCACACTTCTGACTGTTTATGGTGGAAGTAGACCCACAAATCTGCTGCTGCCAACCTTCTGATGGAGGTAAGTAGCTACTGTTTAAAGATGTGCATGTTAGGTGGATTGGCCATGCTAAATTGCCTATAGTAACTAGGGATTACAGGCTATATAGATTAGACATGGGAAATGCAAAGTTACAGGATAGGGTGATGGCGGTGGGTCTGGGTGGGATGCTCTTTGGAGGGCCAATGTGGCCCCAAAGGCACAAATGACTTGCTTTCACACAATAGGGATTCTATGATTCCATGAAAGGCTCAGCTGCCTCAAAGCTGTCACCTGGTAAAGAGGCCAGTCCTTGCAAATATCCAGTCATTCTTGGCCTTCTGGCCAATTGTCAGGACAACCACCGCCACTTCTGCTCAGAGGCAGACATTCAATAAACTGTACCAGGCAATAGTCCAAACTTTCTCTTTAGTTTTACAGTTATGCAGAAGCGCATGTGCACCTATGATTGACTGTGCATATGAATATTTTGACCCAGGAATTCAAACACATTTGTAGGTCAAAGGATGCAGTCCCTGTACATAAATGGTGAAGGCTGAGGTATTCATGATGCTTCAATGGGGCAAGAAATCTGTGCAGAAAAGCTGACAGGTAGTGATTACAGATGGCATGACTGTAGCTGACGCTGAGAGTTCTGTAACCATGGTGGGGGTTATAGTGATGGCCAGGATGGGATTTGTTTGCTGTGGCATGAATGGCTCACCTTCGCTAAACGTTCTTTTGCTCCTCTTATCTCATTAATGAGAGTGGGGTCCTTTCCCGAATAACAATTGATGTTGTGCATGTTCTATTCATAGTGAATAATGGTTTGAGTTAGAAAGGGTATCTTACAAGAAACACATGGTCCTAACTAATTAACATCTTCTGCTGTTAAAATTATTGGAACATAATCTTCTGGTGCCAGCGCAATCTCCTATACAAACATGGTTGGCAATCCATATCCAGTTATAAGAGTGACTATTTCGTGCCTACTATATTACTTAGAAGGCCAGTTGTGGTTTGAGAAATAGGGGGCTGCGTGGTCAGATTTCTGGATACATATCAATAATACTTTTATAACAAATGAAAACCTTTCACCAATTCTGATAAACATTCTTGTTATCTCTCAAAGCAATATTTGGCCCCATTATCTTGTTACCACGCCCAAACTTTGCCATTGAAACAGACAGGAGTTGTGATCCAAGGCCTTGCCCATTTCCTCTCTGAATTCAGTTGCTAAAGGAGTTTTTTTTTTGTTCTACTGTGCTCTGTGTGCCATCTTCCATGTGGGGATTCAGATCTTGAAAGAATAAGAATGCAAATTTCCATACTCCAGTACAGTCATAGAGTCATACAACACAGGAACAGACCCTTTGGTCCAACCCATCTATGCCGACCACCATTTTTCCAAACTAAACCAATCCCAGTTGCCTGCATTTGGCCCATATCCCTCTAAACCTTTCCTATTCATGTACCTGTCCAAATGTCTTTTAAATGTTGTAAGTGTATCTGCATCTACCACTTCCTCTGGCAATTCATTCCACATACAAACCACCCTCTGTGTAAAAACATTGCCACTCAGAACTATTTTAAATCTTTCTCCTCTCACCTTAAAAATATGCCCCATTGTTTTGAACTCCTCCGACCTAGGGAAAGACCCTTGCAATTCACCTTATCTATGTCACACATGATTTTATAAAAAATGATAAGGTCACCCCTCAACCTCCGACATTTCAGTGAAAAAAGATCCAGCCTATCCAGCCTCTCCACATACCTCGAATTCTCCATTCCTGGCCACATCCCGATAAATCTTTTCTAAACTCTCTCCAGTTTAACAATATCCTTCCCACAGTAGGGCGACCGGAACTGTACACTGTACTCCAAAAGTGTCTTCACCAACAGTCCTGTACAACTCAACATGATATCCCAACTCCCCAACTCAATGTTCTGAGCAATGAAGGCATGCATGCTAAATGCCTTCTTAACCATCCTGTTTACCTGTAACACAGTTTTCAAAGAACTATATACCTGAAACCTAGGTTTCTCTGTTTGACAACACCACCCAGAGTCCTACCATTAACTGTATTAGTCCCCCTCTTGTTTCTTTTTCCTAAATGCAATACCTCACATTTATTGACATTAAATTCCATCTGCTAGTCCTCTGCCCATTGGCCTAATTGATCAAAATCCCTTTACCAACTTAGATAAACTTCTTCACTGTTGACTGTACCATCAATGATGATGTCATCCGCAAACTTAGTAACCATTGTCTCCTAAATTCTCATCCAGATTGTTTATATAAATGATAAACAACAGTGGACCCAGCACTGATTCCTGTGAAATACCACTGGTCATAGGCCTCCAGTCTGAGAAACAACCCTCCACCCCCACTCTGTCCCCTACTGTCAAGCCAATTTTGTCTGCACTTGGCAAGCTCTCCCTGAATCCCATGTGATCTAAACTTTCCTAAACTTTACTAATCCATATGGAAGCTTATCAAAGGCTTTATTTGGTTTTACTAAAGTCCATGTGGACAATGTCTATTGATCTGCCCTAAACACTCTTTTTGGTTACATCCTCAAAACACTCAATCGTATTTGTGAGACACGATTTCCCACACACAAAGCCTTACTGATTATTCCTAATTAGTCCTTGCCACTCAAAATGCATGTAAATCCAATCTCTCAGAATCTCAACCAACAATTTACGCACCACTGATGTTAAACTGATACTTCCCCGGCTTTCCCTTACAGCCTTTATAAATAAAGGCACAACATTATCCACCCTCTACTCCTCCGGCACCTCACACCATGTCTGTAGATGATTTAAGAATTTCTGCTAGGGACCCCACAATTTCTTCCCTAACTACCCACAACCTCCTGGCATACACATGACCAGGTCCTGTATTTATATCTACTTTTAAGTTTTTAAGACCTCCAGCACATCCTGTAATGTGGACTGTTTTCAAGACATCATCTTGAAGACGTCAAAACCACCATTGTCCCAGTGCCAAAGCAACATTATGTAGCTTGCCTCAATGACCACTACCCGGTAGCTCTAAAATCTATAATTATGACGTGCTTTGAGAGGTTGGTCATGGCTCATGTCAACTCTAACCTCCTAAATCACCTTGATCACTTGTAATTCACATGCCAGTGCAGCAGATCCATGGCTCATGCCATCTCCCTGGTTCTATACTGATCTCTGGAACATCTGTACAGCAAGGAGACCTACATTAGGCACTTACTTATTGACTACAGCTCCACCCTCGACACCATAATTCCAAACAACTCATCTCCAAACTCCTGAGCCTAGGTCTCAGCTCCCCCCTCTGTAACTGGATTCTTGACTTCCTGACCCACAGACTGTAATCAGTAAGGATAGGCGACAACACCTCCTCCATGATAATCCTCAATGTCAGCACCCACAAGGCTGCATACTCAGCCCCCTATCATACTCCTTATACCATAAGACTATAAGATGTAGGAGCAGAAATTAGGCCATTCAGCCCATCAAGTCTGCTCTGCCATTCAATCATGGCTGATAAGTTTCTCAACTTTATTCTCCCGCCTTCTCCCTGTAACCTTGATGCCCTTAACAATCATGAACCTGTCTATGTCTGTCTTAAATATACTCAATGACCTGGCCTTCACAGCCTTCTTTGGCAGTGAATTCCATATATTTGCCACTCTCTGGTTGAAGAGGTTTCCCCTCATCTCCATTCTAAAGGGTCTTCCCTGTACTCTAAGGCTGTGCCTTCGGGTCCTAGCCTCTTCTACTAATGGAAACATCTTCCCAACATCCACTCTGTCCAGGTCTTTCAGTATTCTGTAAGTTTCAATTAAATCCCCCCACATCCTTGTAAACTCCATCAAGTATAGACCCAGAGTCCCCAAATGTTCCTCATTAGTAAGCCTTTCATTCCTGGGACCATTCTTGTGAATATCCTCTGGACCCCTCCAGGGCCAATGCATCCTTCCTGAGGTATGGGGCCCAAACTTGCTCACAATATTCTAAATGTGGTCTGACTAGAGCCTTACAAAGCCTCAGAAGTACATCCCTGCTTTTATATTCTGGCCCTCTTGAAATAAATGAAATCATTGTATTTGACTCCCCAATTACTGACTCAATCTGTAAGTTTATCTTAAAAGAATCTAAGACCAGGGCTCCCAAATTGCTTTGCACTTCAGACTTCTGAATTTTCTCCCCATTTAGAAAATAGTCCATGTCTCTATTCTTCCGACCAAAGTGCTTAACCTTTCACTTTCCCACATTGTATTCTATCTGCAACTTCTTTGCCCACTCTACTAACCTGTATAAATCTTTCTGCAGCCTCCCTGCCCCTCCACCTATCTTTGTATCATCTGAAAACTTAGTCAGAATGCCCTCAGTTCTTTTACCTAGAGCATTCATGTATAAAGTGAAAAGTTGTGGTCCCAACACTGAGCCTTGTGGAACACCACTAGTCACCAGCTACCATCCTGAGAAGGACCCTTTTAACACCACTCTCTGCTTTCTGCCAGAGAGCCAGGCTTATATCCATGTTAGCATCTTGCCTCTAACTCCATGGGCTCTTACCTTTTTTTTATTCATTCATGGGATGACAGCATCACTAGCTAGACCAGCATTTATTGCCCATCTCTAATTGCCCAGAGGGCAGTTAAGAGTCAACCACATTGCTGTGGGTCTGGAGTCACATGTAGGCCAGACCAGGTAATGATGGCAGTTTCCTTCCCTAAAGGACATTAGTGAACCAGGTGGGTTTTCCCAACAACCAAGGACGGATTCCTGGTTGTCATAGACTCTTAATTCCAGATATTTATTAAATTCAAATTCCATCCAGGTATCCAGAATGTTACCTGGGTCTCTGGGTTAAGAATCCAGTGATAATACCATTAGGCCACTGCCTCCCCTAACTCAGCAGCCTCCTGTCCGGAACCCTGTCAAGGGCCTTCTGGAAGTCCAAGTAGATAACTGACTGTGTGGCTAAGTTCTGAACCAACACCATTTACATTTTGGTGATGACACCACAAGGATCATTGTCTTTTGGATCTCAAACAATGATGAGACAGAATACAGGAAGGAGACAGAGTGCTTAATGGCATAGTGCAAAGACAACAATCTCTTAATCAACGTCAACAAGCAGGAGCTGGTCGTCGACTTCAGAAAGTGGAGTGAAGGGCACCCCCCCTTTCTGCACCAATGGAGCTGATGTGGAGATATTCGAGAGCATCAGGTTCCTGGGAGTGATGATCACCAATAATCTGTCCTGGTCCACACATGTTGATATTATGATCAATAAAGCAAAACAAACCTCTACTTCCTCAGGAAGCTAAGCAAATTTGGCATGTCTATGAAAACTTTTACAAATTTCCATAAATACAACTTCAGAACGCATCTTATCTGGATGCATCACAGCTGCTCTTCCCAAGACTGAAGTAAACTACAGAGAGCTGTGAACACAGCCCAATCCATCATGCAAACCAGCCTCCCATCCATTGACTTCATCTATACTTCACACTGCATCGGGAAAGCAACCAACATAATCAAATACGCCTTCCAGTTATATTCTCTTCCACCCTTGTCCATTGGACAGAAGATATAAAAGTTTGAAATACACATCTCTATGACTCTAAGCTTCTTCCCTGCTGTTATCAGACTTTTGAATGGACCTCTTAAATGTCAATGTTGATCTCTCTCTCTACACTTTCTCAGCAGCTGTAATACTGTATCCTGCACTCAGTTCTGCTACCCTGATGCTCTTGTATAGTATGATCTGCCTGTAAAGCACGTAAGAGTACACTTATCACTGTACCTTGGTACATGCAACAGTAATAACTCAAATCAAATCAAACATCAACATTTATTTTCCTAAGTTCCCTAGCTTTTATGTCTTTCTCCATAGGAAATACTGAAGTGAAATAGCTTTTTGTATCTTTCCCATCTTCTGTGGTTCCACATACAGATGACCTAATTGATCTTTAGTGGGCCCTATTCTCTCCCTAGTTGCTCTTTTGTTCTTCATGTACTTGTAGAATCTGTTTGGTTTACCCTTAACCTTATCTACCAAGGCAACCTCATAACCAATCCTGTGAGATAATGCTTTGCAATTATGCTGATGTTTTAATTTCTAAGCAGCTGTAATATAACAAAATCACAGAACTAATCAAACATAATTATTATGGTGAAAACTATTATGGTGACATTCGGCCCATTCTGACTCTACTTTGATTATATAGTGCCAATTTCTTGCCTTTTCTCTATATCCTTGCATACCATTGCTGTCCAAGTAACTATCCAATGCCATCTTCAATGTCTGAAATGAACCTGTCTGCACCACATTTCTAGGCAGTATATTCCATTCCTTACCAACTCGCTGTGTGGAAAGGGTTCTTTCTTATGTCACCTTTGCATCATTTGCCTATCACTTTCGACCAATGCTGTCTCAGTTCACACTTCATGAAACTGCTCCCCCCGATCTAAACTGTTCCAGTAGGCTCATTACTGGGCAAGTGAGAATGAGCAATGGATGAGAGGTATTGCAGAGTAAAAACAGGACGCTGATTTGAAGCATGGTTAATGGAGTAAGTTTGGAAAAATCTTTTGAAAGTAGGGAGGCGAAGAGGCCTAGGAGGACAGTTCTGGAGTGCAAGGTCTTGATGGTTGAGTGTTCTGCAATTGACGTTGAAATAGAAGGATGGGGGAAAGAGATAACAAACTGACTAGATTTGAAGATTAATTGATGGGAGCTCGGTCACGGGAGGTGGGGTGGTGGTGGCAGGCATTGAATAATTTGCTTTAATCTTTCAACTAATTTCTAAATATCTCAGTGACTAAATTGTATGCATTTTTAAAAGCTATTAAAACTTTATGACTAAACAGTAATTTTTATAAAATAAATGACTTGAGTCTAGGCCAACAATTTGTGAGTCAGTTTGAATGAAACATTGTCCAAAGGTATTCAGTTTGTGTTTGCAAGCCTGAGGCACATTGCACGGTTTAATTTTATTTTTTATTCTGGGGAATCTACTGCAAACGTTGCATAGAAGTGGTATGTTTCAAAGGATATTGTTTGAAGCTGGATGTCAATAATTTTTTTTAAAAGCCTACATTTTAAAATATGGGTTCAAGTTTTACATGAGTCCATCTTATAGACCGCAATGCTTCGTTCAGCATGCCAATCTGTTTCAAATGATTGCTGTGAAATGTATACTGAATGCTACCAATCACATTTGGAGTTTGTTGTCGATCGTCCATGACCCTTGTCATTTCTTAGACAAGGTTGAGCTTTGAGGTCAAAGTCGGAGACTGTTAGGCATAAATAAAAATACATTTAGCGTCTGCTGCTGATTCGGTCTGATCCGTGGAGAACTTTTGGAATATTGAGGCCTTTCATGGAACATACAGACTGATACAATCTTTGTCTTATTAAAGCTAATAGAAACACCAACAGATTACAGAAGAAAAAACATGAAGTTGAAGATGTCTTATTAAACCGCAGAAGGTCATTGACATCTCATGTCCGTATGGTTTTTATCTTATTATTTGTTAATATATGTGGCAAGTTTATTTAAGGAATATAAACATTAAGAATTTATTTGACTTATTTACTGTATTAAAATGTGTCAGATTCTTGATTTGCATTGTAAATCGGTGTTTAAAAACAGAGGGCTTTATATTTTCAGTAGTTATATGATAGATTGGTGGTTTCAAAGCTAACCCTGCTTGATGGGTCTGATTTAGAAGCGGCCATATACTAAAATGTTGAAAAGGCAACATTCAAGCTATGCATTCAAGCTATTAAACAGCAGAAAGTGCAACAAATCAAACAAATCCTTGTGAAACAGACCTCCTGGATAGGTATAATGGCAGCATTCCAGTAATAAACATATATGCAAAGTCCTTGTTTCACTGCCAGGTTTCAGCTGCGTATACTGAAATGTACATTTTCCTGTTCAAGTTAGGATTCTGGGTCTGTGTTGGTATTGCAGGTCTGCCTTGAATGTTTTTATATTCCTGGTGAAATTAGCATATATTCTGGATGGTTTTATTTAGATATTAGCCTGGAAATTCCTGTGGCCCCACTCTCTAGTATTAGTGGAGCTGTGGAATTCTTGAAAGCCACTTCCTAAATTCCAGGGAATGGAGTATTTGCAGAGCCAGAGTTGTTCTTCCTTTCCAAAATGGAGGAAAGTCCTTGAGAAGCCAAACTGTGCCAAAGAAAATTTTGTTTTAATACTTTGGCTCTTGCTCGATCTATCCTAATAAGAAGGTAATTTTACTCTAGCAAAAGTTCAGCCTTTTGAAGTTGAGTCTAAATGAGACATACACTTGGGCTCAATGTGTGAGATATTTGCAGGTTGCGAAGGGAGGAATTTCCCAAGGAAAGCAGGAAGCTCAATCTATCTGTTTTCAATCAAACTGGGAGGTAGCTGAATAATTTTCCTATAACCACCATGACTGGAATTTCCACAAACCATCGTAGAAATCATAGAATCCCTAGGTATGGTTGGGATTCAGCGTGTTTTACAATTCCCAGCCATCTTCCATTCCCTATCCCTCTGTGTCACTCCGTGTAACAAACCAAAGTTTCCTGGGGATAACTGCTACCTATACCATTCCAAAACCACAAATTAAGCAATCTTACATATTCATGTCATTAATCTATGGTCATGAAGAAACAAAGATAATAGAATAAACTACAGGATTTCAAATGTCGACTCTTCATCTGACCAATAAAGGAAAGCATACCAAATGCTTTCTTCACTATCCTATATACCTGCTCAAATCAAGAACTCTATTCAATAAGAGGAGCTAACATCTTATTTAGGTTTTAAATAATTGTGGAATCCTTTGGGGTTTCAACAATATGACCTATAATGGATTTGTGACGGACAAGAAGTCTTTTGAGGTCTGTCATGACCATGGACAAAGAGACCTTGGAGTGCAGGTTCATAGCTCCTTGAAAGTGCAGTCACAGGGACAGAGAATTGTGAAGAAGGTGTTTGTGTGCTTTCCTTTATTGATTAGAGCATCAAGTATAGGAGTTTGGAGGTAATGTTGCAACAGTTTAGGATATTGGTTTAGCCACTTTTGGAATATTGCATGCAATTCTAGTCTCCCTCTTATTGGAAGCATGTTATGGCCCTTGAAAGGGTTCAGAAAAGATTTACAAGGATGTTGCCAGGGTTGCAGGGTTTGAGCTATAGAGAGAGGCTGAATAGGCTGGGGCTGTTTTCCCTGGAGCGTCGGAGGCTGAGGAGTTGACCTTCTCGAGGTTTATAAAATCATGAGGGGCATGGATAGAGTAAATAGACAAAGTCTTTTCACTGGGGTAGGGGAGTCCAGAGCTAGAGGGAATAGATTTAGAGTGAGAGGGGAAAAATTTAAAAGGGATCGAAGGGGCAACTTTTTCAAGCAGAGGTTGGTATATGTATGGAATGAGCTGCCAGAGGAAGTGGTTGAGGCTAGTACAATTACAACATTTAAAAGACATCTGGATGGGTATTTGAATAGGAAGGTTTTAGAGGGATATGAGCCAAGTGCTGGCAAATTTGACTAGATTAGTTTAGGATATCTGATCGGCATGGAGGAGTTGGACTGAAGGGTCTGTTTCTGTGCTGTACATCTCTATGACTCTATGATGTTGGGAGCATATTATTCCAGATTTTAGAGTTTTCACAAGTGGCATGGTGAGTTCCTTGCTAGGCAGTGGTGAGTTGAAAAGTAAAGGGGATTATTGCTTATCTGGGTCTGGGTGAGTTATTCTTCGGAGGGTCGGTATGGACTGGTTGGGCCGAAGGGCCTGTTTCCACACTATAAGGAATCTAATCTAATAAAAAAAAACCTTGTTAGTGACCTAAATTGCCTTATTATTATCTAGCTTTCCGTCTTACCAAATGTGCCTCACAGTCTCAATGTAAGTAAGTGTAAATTGGAAATCAGAGTGAGTACCTGGTGGATTGAGCTCACTGAGTTTAAACAAGGTGCACCTTAGGGTCCAACAATGATCCACACGCACCAGCCTAAAGGAAATTGACATCTAGCATTTACCAATTTTTCATGGCACCTCTCTGATACACTTGCAGGATGCTTAGGAAGCACAGACTTGTATATGAGGACACACTGGCAACTAACATTGAAAGGTTGCAGCTTGGAGAGTTTATACACAGGGTCATTGATTAGATAAGGCTGCATTTCAGAGGTGGTCACATGCATTCACTCATGTAGTCTCTATCTTATTCCTCACAGTATCCCTGAGAAGGTGTGAAGCCTATGAGTTTTCAGGAAGGAGTTAGTTGGACAAGGATATAGATATCTGACACATTAAGGCGAAGGCTGTAAACCAAGGTGTACGCACTCTTGCCTTCCATCGTGCTGGGAGTGGAAAGTGTGTAATGGATAATTGCTACCACCACACTCAGAGTAAGCGGTGTAAGTGACTTCACCTGTGAGGGAGGAGGCTAATGTTACATGGCACATGACCCATTACTGTCCATGACACAGACATGTAGGGTCTCTAATCCATGGCCATCCTGATGTGCTGTGCCCCCTCTGTGTGTTCGAACACCCTGCCCCAGACATTACAGAGCGACTCATTAACAGCCACAGCATTAGACAGAAGCTGTACTAGAATCAGGATATTGTACAAAGAAGGCCAAAGGTGTCAATGTTACCCAATGCTGTGTATACACATTGTCTGTCTTGCTTCCAGATGCATCAAGCTGTGAGCATGGTTCTCCATCCATGGAACTTCACTGTGACCATGAAGAGATGCCTGATGCTGGAACAATGCCATTCGGAGCTACAGAGAGAGACAAACAGCTGGATGTGAAGTCACATTTCTAAGGAAGTGCAAAATCAATTGCAATGCATGTGACCCATACCACCATCCTCTTCCTCGCCTCGCCACTACATCTTAATGTATTCCTTCATTCCTCAGCTGGGGTTGTGGGGCCTATTGGTCTGTGGGTTTAGACAGGGAAGCTCAGACCAACTTGTATCTTGATATGGTCGGCCATGTTGAGGGTCTTCTTGTCAGAGACAGTTGACTCTCCTTGCCCTGAACTTCCATGTGTTGGAGTCACTTGCAGTGCCCACAAGGTTCCCCATCTGCTTGTTGCCATGCCTGAGGTCCAATGGTTAAGGAAATAGATTTCAGGTGAATGTGCCTCCAGAAGACCCTCAGGGTAGTTCCCACCTGACCATGCAGGCAGACATTACTCACTACACTGGTGTAACCCCTTGGCCATCCCCTTCCTGATTTTTCTCTATTCATGTGAAAGAAATCTCTGATTCCTGACACCACAAGGTCTTCTTCTGCATGAGGTGGCTGTCTGTTCTCTGGAAATCCTCCAAGTGTCGACAACCTGGGAATTGCTTCCCCTGCCAGCTGCAGAGCTGCAGCAGTGAGGTGCTCACCAGATTGTGCTGCCAAACTTTCTAAGCCTGGCGATCCCAACATGGTGCCAGTATCTGGGCTGGTGGAAGGTGCAGGTGGCAGCCTTTCTGATGCTTCATCGGAGATGTTGGTACTGCCACACTCAGAGGTCGAGGAGGTGGCTTCAGGGGTAGCATTTCACTGCAGCAGTGCTAGACATGCCAGCTGAATCTACGAGACAAAAGCAAAGAGAAGGTGTCACAGCCAGTGGTTAGATGCCTTACCACCATCTGGGGAGATAAAGTGCAGGAGGATGCAGAGCATGTAGAGGAGCAGAACTAATCACTAATAGTCAAGATTAGAGTGGTGCTGGAAAAGCACAGCAGGTCAGGTAGCATCCGAGGAGCAGGAAAATTGATGTTTTGGGCAAAAGCCCTTCATCAGTGATAATGGTGACCCACAGTGGTAACCCACTTCTGCCTAATCAATCACTAATAGATACACCTGCCAGATCTTTTAAGAACAGTTCATCTCAGAGTGGGTTAGGCCATGCATCAGTGGGGTAGCACATTGGTTAAAGTATCTAAAAAGCCCATAAAGATTCCCTAATTTACTTGTTTTGCAGACCCAAGTCATCAGAAAGCATGGACCAGATTTCCATACTCAACAAAAATGACTATTTATTAAAAGTAAGTAGATTTGAACTACAGGTAAACAATTATGACTGTCAGCAAAAATCTCTACTAATTAAAACTCTAATCCCTTAGAAACTTCCCTTACATATGTACACACACGGACATTTAAATACACTAACATTTAACTTAAACCCAAGTTGACTTGGCAGCTGGAGAAAGTTAACTTGTATAATTAATACATTTGGAGTAGAAAGTCTATTTCAGTGAAAATGACTATGAAACTACTGAATTATCAACGAAATGCATCTGGTTCAATAATGTCCTTCAGAGCAATGAATCTCCTGTCCTGACTTCGTCTAGCCTATGTGTGACTCCAAACCCTCAAGAATGCTGTGAAAGCCATTCAATTGTATGAAAGCTCGAAAGAAATGTACTGGTTAAAGAAGGCTGCTCATCAACATCTTTTTCAGAGCAATTGAGAATGGGAAATAATTGCCAACCAAGCTACCAAAGCTCACATCCCACAAATAAATGGAAAGGATCCTGCAATATTTTCAGACCATAATGGTACAATATCTTCATGATCATCTGCCAATTGATTAGCTTTAAGGATTTTGTCCTCAGTTCTCTACAAATTTTTACAACATCAAACCATAACAAAATGAGGAACAGTACACAATTAATACTAAATATTTATCAGGAATCAATAAGGTTCGTTCTTCTATGAGACTTTAGTGTCTGGTTGGTGTGATAATTTACTGTTCTGGTGGTTTTACAATAGTCATCTTGAGGGAGCACAACAGTTGTTTCTCCTAATGAAACCAAAGCCACTATTCTAGACTGCATCACAGTATTCTTTTGTTTCTATGTGAGAACAGGGTGCAAGAATGTGTCAAATTGGATGCCCATTGGCTGTGTTTCTTTGGAATTTCCAAGGTAGCAATGAGGGTTGTAGTATATCATGACCTATTGGGGTAGAGCACTGGAAATAAATGCCTCATCATTCCTGGAGTCATCGCATTTGATATGGACAAATATGAACAGATAATTAAATCACCATATTGCCCAATTTTACCTAATTGTCAATGTCAGCTTAAAAAAAAACACTTTTTTTTATTAACAAGCAATTACTAGCTCATGTTTTCAAACTGTTTTCAACTAATAGCAAGAAAGAAACATAAATTGATAAATTATAACCCTGCAACTTAAACTCTATCACTCTATAAAACTCCCAGGCACAAAACAGACACACAATGAGACAAGATGAGACCTAAGTGGGGATTGGAAATAAGAAGTCAGACAAGTGCAGTTCTGACATTAGATGGATCACAAATAGAATCTTAGAGTCATAGAGTCAAACAGCACAGGAACAGATCTTTTGGTCTAACTAGTTCATGCCAACTGATGTTCCCAATCTAAACTAGTCCCACTTGCATGTGTTTGGCCCATATCCCTCTAAAACATTCCTATTCATTTATCTATCCAAATGTCTTTTATATGTTTCAACTGTGCTTGCCTCTACCACTTCCTCTGGCAGGTCCTTCCACCGACAAACCACCATCTGTGTGAAAAAAGTTGACCCTCCGGTCTCTTTTAAATCTTTCTCCTCTTGCCTTAAAAACTGTCCCTTAGTTTTGAACAACTTTACCTTAGGGAAAAGGTCTTCGCTATTCACCTTATCTATACCCCTATAGTTTTATGAACCTCAATAAGGTCACTCCTTAATCTCTTACGCTCCAGTGGAAAAAGTCCCCGTCTATCCAACCTTCCTTATAACTCAAATCCTCTAGTCCCAGCAACATCCTGATAAGTTTTTTTCTGAACCCTCTCCTATTTAATAATATCCTTTCTATAGTAGTACAACCAGAACTGTACACAGTACTCCAAACGTGGCCTCACCCATGTCCTGTAGAATCCCAACATGACATCTCAACTCTTGTACTCAATGAAGGGAAGCTTGCTAGGCAACTTCTTAAAGTTGCAACTTTCAAAGAACTGTGTACCTGAAACTCTAGGTCTCTCTGTTTAATAACACTACACAGGGTCCTACCATTAAATGTCTAAGTCCAGCCCTGGCTTGTTTTATCAAAATGCAATACTTCTCATTTATTCAAATTGAACTTCATCTTCCACTCCTTAGCCCATTGGGCCAATTGATGAAAATCCTTTTTTAATCTTAGATAAACTTCTTCACTGTTGATTACATGGCTAATTTTGGTGTCACCCACAAACTTACTAATCATGCTTCCTAAATTCTCATCCAAATCATTTACACAAAAGACAAACAAAAATGGACCTAGTGCCAATTCTTGTGGAACACCACTAGTCACAGATTTCCAGTCTGAAAAACAATCCTTCACCACTACCCTCTGTCTCCTGCCGTCAAGCCAATTTTGTATTCAATTGGCAAGCTCTCTCTGAATCCCATGTGGTATAACTTTACTGATTAGTCTACCATGCTGAACCTTGTCAAAGGTTTTACTAAAATCCATGCAGACACCATCTATCGTTCTTCCCTCATCAATCAATGTAGAGGTATGGGTGGGTTGCGCTTCGGCGGGGCGGTGTGGACTTGTTGGGCCGAAGGGCCTGTTTCCACACTGTATGTAATCTAATCTAATCTAATCTTTTTGGTTATATCCTCAAAAAACTCAATCAAGTTTGTGAGACACAATTTCCCACACACAAAGCAATGCTGACTATCCCTAATCAGTCCTTGCCTCTCCAAAAGCTTGTAAATGCTATCTCTTGGAATCCCCTCCAACCACTTAACCAACACTGGCATCACACACACAGTCTACAGTTCCCAGGCTTCTCCTTACGGCCTTTCTTAAATAAAGCACAACATTAGCCATCCTCCAGTCATCCAGCACCTCACCTGTGGCTGTAGATGATACAATTGTCCCTGCTAATGGCCCTGCAATCTCTTATTTAACTTCCAACAACATCATGGCATAGACTTGAACTTACTCAGAAGTGGGGATGTTCACTGCTATTTGCATAATTTTCAACACCATTTACAATTAATCAGATACTTAAGCAGTCTGTGTCAATTTGCAACCACACTTGGACTTCAAAGTACAAAGTAATGGTTCCACCACACACGTGCTAGGCAGGGACAATCTCCAATAGGAGGGAATTCAGTGACATTACCATGACTGGATCCCCACCACCATTAACACCCTGAAGTTATCACTGACCAGACACTGAGCTAGACCAGCCAAGTAAATATTGTGGAAGAATAGATCAGAGGTCACAAATCTTGTGCGAGGTATCTTATCTCCTGTCCCCCCAATGTCTGTTTGCTATCTACAGGACACAAGTTAGGGGTCTGACAGAATACTCTCCACTTGCTTGGATGAGTAGAGCTCCCACAACAGTCAAGAAGTTCAACACAATCAAGGACAAAGCATCCCACTTAATTTTCACCCCATCACCGCCTTCAATATTCACTCCCTTGATCACATACAACACTGTGGAGAATTTAAATGATGCAGTGATTCAGGAAGGTGGCTCACCAGCAGCTTCTCCAGAACAAATGGAATGGATAAATGCTGGTCTGGACAAAAATTGCCCACATTCCATTAACGAATTTACAAATAAATCCTATTGCTCTGTATTACTGAGAGTTGAACCACATTTAACAAAAACCTTACCTTAAAAACATTTAATTAAAACATTTTCTGGCTTCACATCTCAGTGAGAAATTCCATTTCTGTGCATGCTATCAAATGCTAATGAGGTTTTTTTTTAATACTTCCACTTTCTTGCAGTACTTTGCTGCTGAGACAAGTTGTTGACACGTCTATACTGTCTTTCATTTGCTGGTTGAGAATGTACCAATTTCACTGCCTCAGAAGGTTTATTTTGCTCTTTTCCTTTCCAGAAGGGAAATTTGCAGTGAAACAGTGAGTGAGAATAGCTACTGACAAATTTTGGGTTAGGAAGGTCAGTCACCTTTCCCTGCAGTGGCAGAGACATCCGAGATACTTAGCATTTACAAACAAACATCTAAACCTGTGAATTAGAACCAGAAGTGGATCATTCAGACACTTGAGTCCTCTCCATCACTTGATAAGATCATGACTAATCTGACTGTGACCCCCATTGCTACTTTCCTGTTTGTTTTCTCCCCTTTGGCTCCATTGTCAGTCAAAAATCTATCTACTCAACCTTTAAAACATTCAGTGACCCTGTCTCCTTTGCTCTCTGGGGAAGGGAATTTCACTGAATGACCCCACAAGAGAAAGAAGTCCCTCATCTGTGTCCCTTAGTCCTTCTCTCTATCATAAGTTGAAGCATCATTTTAGCATCCACGTTGCAAAATCTCTTCAGGAAAATTCAGCTCCTCAGTGTCTACTTTTAATTTCAGTGCATTGAGAGGAGAGAAAAGAGAAAAATGGCTAGTGAAAACAGCTGCTGCTTGCCGCTCAGGCAGGAATAGAAATAGGGAAGGAAGAAGAGAATTAGTTGTGACAAAATCCTGTGCAATTTCACCTCTGTTGTGATCACTTTCCAGACCCCTTGTCTGTGATGGCTGGTACATTTTCTTCCATAGGGTACTGATTAAGCAGGGGGCTAGACCTCTCCAGTCAGCATGTGTTATCATATCCTGTGCATAATCCATTTTTGTGGGAAAGGAAGTGTGTGCATTGGTGACATCTTTGTGAGGTGTTTAAAGTATGTGTCGGTGCTAAGTGCATGTAAAATGTGGAGAAGTGAGGGTCAGTAAATAGGAGAGTGAAGGGGACAAGAACTCTCTGGAGAAGTGTGGTTGCACGTCATTGTAATGATCAACTTTTACGTGCCTATGTTGTCTTTCCTTACATTTACTGTTTGCTGTTGTGTTATTTTAAATCCAGCCAAAGAAACCACCTAACTATTCTACTCTCATGTTCCAGTAGTTGGTCCATTGTCTTGTGTGCTCTGGCATTACAAGTGTTCCTTTAAGTAAATCATTATTGTTTGACCTTGCCATTTCCATCCCTTATTTCTTCATTGTGATTCCATTCTCCACTGTGTACAGATTTCTCCCACTTCTGCTCATCATCCAATTTTGCATATCGAGTCAGGGTCATCCAGCACAGAAATCCTTTGGTCCAACTGTTGTTTACGTTGTACGGTTTAGAATGGGACTCTTGAGCTTTACTTGCATTGCCTGAGTGGTAGCAGCTCTTGAGATATGAGCAATTGTATTCAGAACATTGAGTACAGGAGTTGGGACATCATGCTGTGGCTGAACAGGACATTGGTGAGACCACCTTTAGAATGTTGCATATAATTCTGGCCACTTTTCTTTGGAAAGATGTTGTTAAACTTAAGAGGTTGCAGAAAATACTTGCAAGAATGTTGCCAGGACTGGAGGATTTGTGTTATAAGGAGAGTTTGAATAGGCTGGGGCTCTTTTCCCTACAGTGTCGGAGGCTGAGAGGAGACCTTATAGCGGTTTATAAATTCATGAGGGACATGGATAGGGTGAATAGCCAAGTTCCTTTTCCTGGGGGGAGTCCAAAACTAGAGGGGATAGGTTTAAGGTGAGAAGGAAAAGATTTAAAAAGGACTGGAGGGATAGCTTCTTCATGCAGAAGGTGTTGCATGTTTGGAACGAACTGCTCAAATGAGGTGTTGGAGTTGGGCACCATTATAACATTTAAAGATATCTGGATTAGGCATATGAATAGGAAGGATTTAGAAAGATATAGCCAAATGCAGGTAAATGGGACTAGGTCAGATTGGGATGTCTGGTTGACCTGGAAAAGTTGGACTGAAATGTCTGTTTCTGTGCTGTATGACCCTATGACTTAATGTGCAAAATTAGATGATGAGCAAAAGGGAAATCTATACATGGTGGAAAGTGGAATCACAATGGAGAAATAAGGGATGAAAATAGCAAGGCAAAACAGTGATGACATATGCAGTAGGAACATTTGTGATGCTAGGGCATATAAAGCTATCGGCCAAGTACTGGAACATGGTATTAAAATAGTTAGGCGTTTGCTTTTGACTGGCACAGAAGTAATGGGCCAAAGAGCCTTTTTCTGTCCTGTAGATGTTTATGATCCTTTTTAGAGAACTAGAAAGTACAATGTAGCCAACCTTTGATTGGAAAAGAAAGAGTAGAAATTTCTAAATAAATAATAGGAAGTGTAATAGAAACTTGTTATTGTCAAGCATAGAGTTTTGAGAGAAAAATGTTTTGTAGAGATAAATGCAATCAAAATATGAGTAAATTAGGATAAAACATACTGCTGTCATTATTGTATACAGACAGACTTCAGCTTCAATAGTAAAGTGTTATGTTTGAGGGAGGTTAAGGTGCAGTTCAAATTTAGTTTTAGTTCTTTAAGGGATTGGTTGGTTTTGGCTCTGTTTTATTTGTTTGAGGATTTTTATCTTTTCACATCAACTATTGTTGTTGGCTTCAAACTGAAAAAGAAGAAAGCCCTAGTGTATTGTTTTAACGAAGAGGAAATCGGAGCAGTCAGAATTTTAATAAAATAGTTTTGATTGATTAAAATGTAAGTCTAGGATTGGGTAAGTAATATTTTGCAAGGTGTGTGGATTAACATAATAAAGTAGGAGCGAGAGGGAGGAAGGGAAAAAAGCAACACTGAAGGCACTGATGAAGCTGGAATAATGAACAAACAGGAAGGATAAGCAAGGCCTTTGTAGTTTACATTTCCATTCCTCCTGGGTCTGCCGATGCTTTGCTCTTCTGCTAGCAAGGGTTTAATTTTCTTGTTTTGTCTGTTCTTGTCCCTGAAGCTGTGCATCGTGTGGGAGTTTATTTGTAATCTCTTGCTACTCTGCCAGAAACTGGGTCATTCTCTTAAAAGTAGTACAACCACTGATGTTAATGACCATGACCGTTGCATCCTGAGAAAGCGTTGTTGCTAAATGATTCATCATTAAAAACTTTTAGGTCTCAAGTTAAATTCTATTATAGAGATTTTTAATGGGCTTGCCTTGCAAGAAAGGATAGCCCAAGAAATCACCATTCCATAGTAACTAAAAGATGTGGCAGACAAATTGTAGCATGTCACTTTGATATTTTAGCGACAATAATGGTGAGGTATATTGGGCCTTAATCATATTGAAATTCTAAAAGACAGTTTACAGGAGTGGATTCAAACAAAAATTGATAAAAGACCTCTGGTGAAAATTTGGACTGTATGGGCAGGAATCTAATCAGGTCCTGAGTGACATGGCTATGGGAGCAGGGGCAGTTTCGATTTTCAGCAAGACCTGTCTCTGTATGCAGACCATGTCATCACCTTTTCGAAGCTTTTATCAAATGATATGACAAGATATCTCTAGGCAATGGTCAGTTCCCTGGTTTTTTAGATTAGATTACTTACAGTGTGGAAACAGGCCCTTTGGCCCAACAAGCCCACACTGACCCTCCGAAGCGCAACCCACCCAGACTCATTCCCCTACATTTACCCCTTCACCTAACACTACGGACAATTTAGCACGGCCAACTCACCTAACCTGCTTATTTTTGGACTGTGGGAGGAAACCGGAGCACCCGAAAGAAACCCACGCAGACACGGAGAACGTGCAAACTCCACACAGTCAGTCGCCTGAGGCGGGAATTGAACCCGGGTCTCTGGCGCTGTGAGGCAGCAGTGCTAACCACTGTGCCACCGTGCCACCGATTTTGAAGAGCTTTTGTGTGAAACGTTGATGTTCCTGCTCCTTGGATGCTACCTGACCTGCTGTGCTTTTCCAACACCACACTCTCGACTCTAATCTCCAGCATCTGCAGTCCTCACTTTCACCTAATGGTCAGTTCCCAAGTGATGCTCATCATAGCTTATTGAATACTTTGTTGACAGATAAACTCACTACAGGTTATGAGAATACCAACCCTCCCCATGCAAATTAGCTATGAGCTCCCTCCTGTAGTGCAGCAGTAGTGCTCCGACCCCTGGACAGAGAAGCCTGGGTTCAGGTCTGACCTGCTCCAGATGTGTGCAATAACGTCTCTGAAGTGGCCCTCTTGTGGTACAGAGGTAGTGTCCCTACCCTAAATTGGGAAACAGAGGTTCAAGTCTCACCTGCTCCTGTGGTGTGAAGTAACATCTCTGAACAGGCTGATAAGAAACAATAGGTTAAATAAAAAGAATATGAATTAACTATTGGGAAAACCCAACATGGAAGTTTGACTGAATTCTTGGTGGGTTCTTCTCAATGCTTATTCCAAAAGACCTTCATGTTGGACACCAAGTACCAACACATTGGGCATGTTCCATGATCACCAACCACACACATATCCATGGGAAATGGCTTCCAACATGAACATGCCTTTAAGAAGCCACGTGACAGATCCCCAATGGACTTACAAAATGCTTCTGCACTTCAATGCCGAACTGACAACTATCATTGTGATGCTGCAGAAAGGACACTGGGCACTCAGGAACACACACCTAGCTCATAGACTGGACCAGGCTGCATCGCTGGGTTCTTTGCTTGCTGTCAGACCATTCACTCACTCTGAGCTTGCCTAAATGCTTGCAACATCCCTGCTTTGCGTTGACTTGAGTTTGTGCACATTGCCTCTCAGAGATACTGGCCTCACGTCCCTACTGGCTTGCTGTGCCACTTAGCATAGACACAAAGTCAGGAAGCTTGCCACAATTGTCAGCAGATCTCAGTCCATTCAAGAAAGATATCTTTGCTCAGGGGGATTCCGGCACAATAAGTCAAAGGTAGCATCCGATACCAACCCAGGCCTTGCTCAGATCAGTCAGAGTTGAGATCCTGGGCAGGACGCCACTCTTCCTGCCCTATTGTGTGCTGGTTCAGTGCTGGAATAGGAGACAAATAGGGATTATGGAAGATGGAAGTGAGTGGTACAGCTATTACCGTTGTTGCAGATGGGGATGTTTCCTGAATGAGTGAGTGAGTGAGTACACCGTGCAGAGGCAGTGTAGAAATATAGGGGGTATGGTTAGTAAGTTTGTCTTCACGCAGCAATTGTGACTGCTACTAATGCCTGGGCGATTATCTCTCTCATTGTTGGGACAACGGCCACTCGGGCAGTACCGCCAAGAGAGAGAAAAAGAGAGATCAAACTGCTTATCCTGGTCAGCAATCCCCCTTGAGTGGGCAGTTCGAAACACCTGGATCACCCTTTGGTCCATGACACTGGAATTATGGTCTGGGATCTGCTGTGAACTCAGCCTGAATTGGTTTACCCAGAAGGAGCAGAGACGGACTCTAATATGAGTTCAAAATTACCAGTGAACTTTATCACAGAAAAAAATTTAACTTGCCCAATCCATACAATTTCTCGATGGAACTTATACTCTATACTATGACATAAAATATAAGAAAACTGGAGCAAACACAATGTAAATCTTTAACTCTACACAACTTACTG
Source organism: Chiloscyllium plagiosum (assembly GCF_004010195.1). Taxonomy (NCBI): domain Eukaryota; kingdom Metazoa; phylum Chordata; class Chondrichthyes; order Orectolobiformes; family Hemiscylliidae; genus Chiloscyllium; species Chiloscyllium plagiosum. The sequence goes on from NC_057741.1 coordinate 9,997,596, forward strand.
GGTACTTATACTTTAAGAATTAGACAACCACCCTCCCCCCCCGATGCCTAACCAACCACTCCAGAGTGCGAGTGTCCCAGGCCTGAAAAGGGTTCTAACAGTCTCAGAGGGAATTGTTGCTTGTCCGGTGGGTCTCCCTCTCTGCCTCGGGCACTGTTATGGACTTCCGAAGTCCAAGGTCACAGACAGGGTCGATGCCTTCAGCCCCAAAAGGGTTGGTGCCCAGAGACGCAGTGAGCTCAGAGCGAGGAGAGTGAAAAGGAGACGAGCCCCGCTAGCTGGTCCTGCTGCCCCCTTGACCCGTGCGATTCCAAAGGGCTGGCTGGCTCCATCCCTCAGCTAATTCCATTTCACAAAGCATCTCCGGAGATTGCTGGGGCCGGTTTAATCTCATCATTTGAGGAAACAAAGGGTCAATACTGTCACAAATTTACTTCACTGAAATTTTGATGACTTTATACAGCCTCCCAAACTGTTTTCAGATTAGAGTAAATTGTTATCCCATTAACTAGGTAGGCTCCATTGTTCACAGTTTTGGGGTTCATTACCGTTTCTATGCCTGTCCCTTGATATGACATCTGGCATGTGCCGTTTTGTTGGTCGAGTTGTCTGATACCTCAGGGGATTTCTGTCCCCAGAAGGTGTGTCCTTACTCTGGCAGGCCTGCTGGGAAATGCTGCCTGCACAGATGCCAGGTTGACCAGTTTTTCACAAAAGGCCATTTTCTTTCAGTCTTTCCTTTTAAAATTGCCCTGAAACTGCTACAGGCTAAGATGTGGCAGATGAATTTAATTTAGACAAATGTGAGGTATTGCATTCTGGTAAGGCAAGCCAGGCAGGACTTACACAGTTAATGGCAGGGGTCCTGGGAGTGTTGTTGAATAGAGGGACCTGGCGGGACATGTTCATAGTTCCTTGAAAGTGGAGTTGCAAGTAGTCAGATAGTGAAGATGGCGTTTTGTACGCTTACCTTCATCGGTCAGATCATTGAGTAAAGGAGTTGGGGCATCATGTTGCAGCTGAACAAGATATTGGTGAAGCCACCTTTGGAATAGTGCATACCGTTCTGGTAGAAAGGATATTGACCAAATGGCAGCAGATGGGAATAATTATGTTTGGGCCTGGTTAACATGAATGTGTTGGACCAAAGGATCTCTTTCTGTGTTCTATGGGTGAGGGTGAGTGGAGAAGATATTGCATGCAATAGTGAGTGTAATAGAGTGTGAGCTTTGAAGGAAGGTGACAGAGATAGAGTGAGTGTGAGGTAGCAGAGAGAGGATGGTGGGATGGTGGCTGAGTGAAGAAGGACACTGAAAGGTACTTCATCCTACATTGCTGGGCGTTCCTCCAGATGGCCGAGACTGCCTTAACCTGAGTGGCCTTAACCTGGGTCTAGGCTGGTATGATCAGGCTTCACAGTCCCCACTGGTGGTACTGGGGTAATAGAAAGTCCAGTCTCTACTCCAGGAACCTGGCCATAAAATAGGGCACTGGTTTACCCCTGTCTGCCATAACTGGGGCAAATGTCAGGAACTGTGCAGGGCAGCTCCAGACTGGCAGTTTTTGTCTGTGTGTCTAATTGCTTTTTAAATACGGTGCCGGTCGATTTCAGGGTCTCTGGTGCATGGTAGGTTCCTCCAGGCATGAAGAAACACTCCACCAAGCTTGGTGCGACCCTCATTTAGCTGCTAAACAATCCGTAAGATTCAGCCCATGGAGTTAAATTATATCCTGATCCTATTGCAGAAGGATCTAGGAACAAAAATCTCACAAGTATAGTTTGATCAATTTTGATCTGCACCTCAATTTAATTCACCTGCTTTTTGCTGCATATCCCTTGATAACCTCACTCAAAAGAAAACTGGCCTAACGTCATATTGAAAGCTCCAATTTAGAGCATTCACAACCTTTTGCAAGAAAGAGCTCCAAATTTCCATTATCTTTCATGTGAAAAGTAATTCCTGATTTTGTTCCTGAAAAGTCTTAACTTTAATTTTGATTTACCTCCTTAGTATCCACTTATTTTAGGTATTATGGGTATATTTTGTGTACAAAATCAATGCTCGTCTACATGCTTCAGAAGTAGCCCATACTTGATGCAATTCCGTTGATGGCCTTAGTACAGGCATGAACAGTGTACATTCGGAGTATAAGCCAATTGTCACCGATTTGACTCGATTGCTGCCACTTTCAAACACAATGCTCCATTTAATACTGTATCACAACCTTGGACAGCTGAACATGCATTTAGCACCATAATTCTTCAACCTCGCTATTTAAAGGGATCATCAACTATCTTTAACCTAGTTGCTGATTGTTTCCTGCTGACTATTTCTGAGTGAGTAAACGTGTTTGGTAGTTTGTACTGCTTCTTCAAGTTACTTAAACTTTTCTTGATTGCCGGGAATTGTCTCAAGTGGATCCTGACTGAAACTTTTCCAGCTGATTACTGGTTAAAGAACAGAGTGGAACAGCGATAATCAGATCCTGCCAAAATTCAGGAGAATCTTGACTTTCCTGAAACTTCAGGCAGTTTGGACTGCATTCTCATAACTGCGTCTTTAGTTGGGGTGCACATAGCACACTTTGGAAGAGCTTTCGATATGGTTATTACCATTAGAAACTGGAACAGCAGTATTGAAGGTGCCACTGCATTCTGCAAATATTTGATTAATTGTATCATTGGACACTTACGTGAAATGGCACAGTCGGAATATGGGATATTTTGAGTGGCATTGCACAAAATAACATACACTGAGGTGATTTTGATTAGTTGTTCCAGTATAGTCATCAATCTGGGTTTTGTCATACCTACAGAGAATCAAGGACAAACAATTGTCTACATCACAGAGTGAGTGGTGTTAGTTGCTATTAGGGTTATCACAGCTTCTATGCAATATCCAACTCAGATAGTCATGGTCAACTGTGACGTCAAGCTTTTGAGGAGGTTTGCCTGGATTTTATGAGGATGAATGATTAAGATAGTCATTGGAAAAGTTAAAACTGTTGTTCTTGGAATGGAGAAGGTTAGGAGGTGGCCTGATACCGTCTTCAAAGTGATCGGTGGTGTTCTAGTGTAGTTCAAGAAAAAATATTCCTTTCAGCAAGTGTCGTAAATAACTAGATTTAAAATTATTTTCTAAAGATATAGAGGGAAAATGCAGAGCACTGTCTACATCTAGAACCTGATCGACTTGATAAGTTGATGGAAACAGTAGATAGTTGAGTAATAACACCTTACAAGGTTACCAACAAAAATCGAGCATGTGGAACTAGGCATGACTGTTTTTTTTACAAAGAACTAGCATATGTCCAGTGGGCTGAATGGCCTTCCTCTGTGTTGTACAGTTCTATTAATCTTTCTGTAACTTTCAGGCAGACTATAAAATTGGCCGGTGTAATGAGGATATGAAGTGACAAGGGTGTCAATCCCTCTTAAATTAATAGTCAGTGTTGGATTTTGAATTATTTGTTCAGAACATATGGGTTTTCCATGTGTCTGAAGTTAAGATTTAAATTATAAGCATTTTTGTCACCATAGTGATTTATTTTATAACAATTTGTAAGAACTATCTTGGAATCATAATGGGATTGTGTTTACCTTATGATTTTATGACTTATCATGCTATTCTATGAACATTTTCTAGGCTATGTTTTTTTTAAAGCTTAATGATACACACATAACACAGAATGAAATGGTTTTGTTTCAGTTTTACTTTGTTTTACACAGTTCTGTGCAGAACTTATATGGAGATGCATGTTCCTGAGAAGGGAGAACAAAATAAACTAGATTACTTTTGAGTAAGTTGTTAATGATAGTTCAAGAACAGAAATGTTGGGATAAATCCCTGAAGAGGACTTGAAGCTGAGGTTGCTTAAACTGAGGTGTGTGCAAGCTTCAAGAATAAGTTTTTGGAGGTTTCAGTCTAGGAGTTAAAATCATAGTTACCTGAAATGTATTGAGGTGTTAAAAAAGGGATTCTGGTGTGAATACTGTGTAAAGGTTGTAGTGTGTTACTATACAAGGGAATTTTTTTCTCTCCTTTATTTTGGAATTGGTAAAGGAATGTTTTGGAATAAGTATGTTATACTTTGACTGTGTTTAAAAGTCTTTGAGATTGTGTTATTAGTAAATAGATTGGTTTATTCTATTTTATCTTTATTTCTTTAATAAACTTTTACTGTATTGCTAAAACAAAATTCCCAGAACTCTAGCTGAATATTACAGTGAGAAATCGCTTTGCTAAAATTCAAACAAACAAAATCTGATTTACCAAGCCATATTTCAGTTTGGGAATTGACTTGTCCAGGAATAACATTGGCTGGGATCATAACAAGTGTGACTGCTACCAAGGTGGATATCTTTATATCAGAATGTCATGATGTCATGTCATTGTCTTAAAGGTACAGGCATTTCTGCACTTGAATGTCTACCATAATCTGATACGCTTTTTCAAAAGTTCCAGGTATGTGTACATTGATCCATATAATCATTACAAACATTAAAATTTGGATCAGCTACTTCACTATAATATATGAATGAAAATGTATGTTTCTTTCATTATTTCAAATGGATTTCATTTTACTTTTTAAAAAAATACATTCATTTTCACCTTTTCCAGCTTTTGTTCTCCCTCACCATATGCTGTTCCGAGGATTAAGATAATTAATTCCCATGCCGCTTCCACTTTTCAGGGAAAGAGAAGATCAGAACTTCTGTACATGATTTATCTGAATTTTCTGCTAGGCATTGCTTAGGCTTGAGAATTCATTGGGGCTGATTTTCACTCCAGCAGAATTAAAACTGATTAAATTCATATGCGTGATTTGAAATCTAGTTAAGTCACACAGTGTGGGTGCACTTTGTATGTGACAAACGTCTCTTATTCAGTACTCGCTTCAACTTTCCCATTAATCCTAATGGTCTGCAATGGCTTAAAGTGATGACAACTGCTTTTGGGAATGCTGAAGTTCCTCATTCAGTCGTGGCTTCGTGTATTGCCACTGATGCAGAGCAAAGTCATGCAGCATACAGCAAATAAAAGCTAAATACCACAGATGCTGGAAATCCGAAATAATAACCAAATTGAAGAAGAGTCACATTGGACTCAGAGCATTAACTCTGTTTCTGTCTTCACAGATGCTGCCAGACCTGCTGAGTTTCTCCAGCACTTTCTGTTCTTATTACAGAAAACTACTATTACATGAGGCACTGCGTTATACCTTACAGGAAGCTATCAGACCTATCCATATACTGTAACGGAACTGTCACTTATGGACTCAAATAATCTGCATATTGATCACTGGATCTGCCTATTGTACAGTTGAGCTGCTGCATATACATATTACGTTAATAATCTAACTGACGATGTAAAGATCACAGATAATGCTAGGGTAATACTATAAGCTGCTGTAACCATGTGGAGTTCACAGTTTAATGAGGTACTTTTCCCTCCCTATTATTTAGAAATTGATCTTTTGCACTAGAATTCAGAATACTAATTCCTATAAAAATCTGGGCAATTAAATTTCCATTGTTTCCTTAGAAATCAAAGAAATTCCTTTTCTGGGTCACTGTATTAAATTTGTGGCGGCTTTTATATAGAATTATTTTAAACATGACCTCAAAGCTTTTACAGAGAAGTAAAATATATCAGGCAATTTAATCCCCTTTTAAATTTAAGTTTGAAAGAGTTTCACTACTAATTTTTACTGGGTTACTCTGCCAAATTCTGGCATGTGGTGGAGATGTAAAGCCTATATTAATGGCCTTATTAACTGACTGTTTCAGCTTACTGTTTCAGCTGGTAATATTTAGTCAAAACATTATTATCTTTCAGTATTCCTTAATATTCACTTTTAAAGATGTATTGCAAATATTGACAAAATAGCTTAAAGATTTGTTAGCTTTTAGATTTACTTGTTTCATCATTGCTTTAAGTTTATAATCTTTCACCCTCTCATTTATAACCAGAAGATTTGCTCTAGTTATGATATGGAAAATATTTTAATATGTCTGCAGAAACATTCGCTCAAATATGTGGCACATTTGAAGTGCATCTTGTTTTCTTGTTGCACTCAGATGTTCAGATGAGTGTAGATGAATGAGAGGGATTAGGTGACAGATAAATTAGAGTTGTGAATTTAATGCACACTGTTAAACCTCATAAAATAACAGAACGCTTGTGGAAAGGGTGGATGTTTATATCTGAGCTTTGTATTAAATCACATAGCTTTGCTATAAAGTTTGATGAAAAGAACCCTCCTGAAGAAGGGTTATGCCCGAAATGTTGATTTCTCCACCTCCTGGTGCTGCCTGGCTTGTTGTTTTCTTCCAGCTTCCTGCTTGTCTTGCACTGTCTAATGTCAATGTCAAACTATGGCATTTGCTAGCAGTTGATGTAGTAAATACACTGCATGTGCTTCAATCAAATGGTCATGTCTGAACTTCAAAGGGACACAGTCATTAGTCACATCAAGTAGAACAATGTTCAGTCAGGAGTCCTGCCACACTAAGTCAAAGGACTCATCCGATTCCAATCCAGGGATTTGGCTGTGGTTACCAGAGTTTAGGGATGTGCGTCTTTGCAGTCCAGAGGTCATGTCACAGTTAGTTCTGTAGGTCAAGTGCAACCAGGCTCAGCATAACAGGAAGATCAATTAGGGTGTGTTGGGAACATCACCTATCTTTTCCTGTAATGGATCAAAGGAAGAGAGTGAGTCTGTTGGAAGTGATTTGAAGAGTTATGAAGTAAGATTGGACAGATTGGAGTTGTTTTCCTTCTAACAGTGGAAATTGAGAGGTGATGTGACTGAAAAATATAAAACTTATGATGATCATGGATAGGGTTGACCAGAATAAACTTCTCCTCTCGATGGAGGGATCAATGCCCAGGTGGCATGGATTTACGGTGAGGAGCAGAAGATTTAGACGAGATGCAAGGAAAATCTTGTTTTATCCAGAGGGTAGTGGGTATTTCAAATTCACTGCCTGTAAGGGTGATAGAGGGAGAAACCCTTATAACATTTTTGAAGTATTTAGATGTGCACTTGTGATGCCCAGGCATGAAAGGTGACAGGCCAAGTGCTGGAAAATGGGATCAGAATAATCAGGGAGCTGTTTTTGACCAATGCAGATGCAATGGGCCAAAGGGCCTTTCTTTGTGCTGTAGATCTCTAGGATTATGACTCTCTGATACCAAGAATAGTTCATGGTGTCATGATAAGAGTAGGAAAGAAGATGATTTGTGTCCAATGAATGAATAAGAACCACAGATAGCAAAAAGGGTTAGGAGCTTGGAGGATGAGGTTGGTGAGAGCTATTGAGTGGATGTAATATTGAGTTGTAATCCATCACCCTTAGTGAGTTGATTGCAGTAGCAGAGTTAGAGTGAATGGAGGTCCTGTGACTTTTAGATAGAGAAGATAATGGCTCTTCGTCTTATGGAGTGTAGAAGATCATTAATCGTTAACCTTTTCTCTGCACTGCTCTGTGTCACATTTCACCTGGCATCTTCCTTTCCACGTATCCACTCGACCCTCCCCACTGCCCTATCACTGTCACCTCCTACCTGCGTCCACCTATCACCATCCCACCCACCTTTCCTCCGGCCCTACCCCCACACCCCATTTGTCTCCCAGCCCCCTTCCCCCTCTCTAGTCCTGATGAATGGCCCAGCCTGAAACATCGACCCTCCTGCTCCTTGGATGCTGCCTGACCTGCTGTGCATTTTCTAGTGCCATGCTTTGCAACTTTGACTCTCCAGCATCTGCAGTCCTCACTGTCCCCTAGTTGCTGAGAACCAACTGCACTAACTACCATCTTGATCCAGGTTGGCTGAGTTTCGAGATGTGGCTTCCTTTGGCAGTCAGCAGAGCCTCTGTCCTCTCCTCTGCTCACTCCACTTGTACCTCCAAGGCTCTGTTCATGAACCAAGGAGCTAACTTGCCTTTGGAGCCGTTACTTTCAGTATAATGGTCCAGGGCTTCGGTGTGAATGGCAGTTCTTGGCTTTACTGTCTCTCAAGAGATGAGTAGCTGGGGTTTAAATAAGCTGTCAGGAATATCACAAATTCATGGATGTAGCACTTCCATCTCTCCTGCCACATTTTTCTATGAAATGGTACTGGATGCTACTTGCATAATTAATGAGATGAAGAACAGAAGATTGTGTGAAAAATGTTATCATGAGTTGTGACAGACCTTCGCCATGAATCTCACTTGAAGGTGTAATTGTATCCCTATGAAGAATAGTCAAAGTTAAAGCCATTCACCTCCTTGAGAGTAAATTTATATAAATTGGAGGCCACTGCTATATTAAACTGTCAGTGCGAATTGATTATGCACTTGGCCGAAATGAATTACAATTGTTTCTTGATGAAGGTAATTCTTATTGGTTCCACAACTTATCTACTAGGAAAATCAATTTTTCGGGCAAAAGCCCTTCATCAGAAACGTCAATTTTCTTGATCCTTGGATGCTGCCTGACCTGCTGTGCTTTTCCAGCACCACTCTAACCTTGACTCTACTCCAGCATCTGCAATACCCACGTCTGCCAATTTATCCACCAGTCATCCCAAAGACATCTTGTAAGCAGATTTAAATAATTTCAATACTATCTTTAAAGGGTTTTTTTTTACTGTTTTGATTATGGCTTTTAAATATATTCTTTTTCTTAAACTTTGGGACAATGTTCATTGAAAGTTGGCTTTATATTGGCAATTTTGGAGTCAATTCTTTGGGAATACTTGCCATAAATAAAATGAAGTTGGAGTCAAAGTTATGAATAGCTTAAATTTTCCAAGCCAATTAGCCTTTAGTAATTCTCTCAGTTATTCTATACCACCTTGACCAAATGAAATGGAACATTTTTGCTGTTGCAACATACCAAAGGGACATATGAAGTGTTTAGCGTCAAATAAAATCCCAGATTCAGGTCATCTCATCCATTGACTGAATGCTTCACTGTGGTTTGTCAAACATTCCCATATGGTCCAAAATCTAAGTCCTACGTTTTTCAGTGTGCTTGTAAAATCCACTGGAGCATTATTCACTGTTTAATATATAGCTCACTGTGGACAACAGAGTCTTGTGCACACTGTCCTAAGGTGACAACAAAACAGAATTCGCTTTGAGATGAAACCTACCACAGTCAAATAGTAAACTGTAAAATACACCAGGAGATGTGTGAAATGCAATGTTAAGAGCTAACTATTAGATTTCCGGTTTGTTTTCTATATATAGGCATGTTGATCTGTTTGGAAATTCCATGGATTGATTTAAAACATTGCAATAAAAGCTGTGAGTCTCTAGGGTGGGACAGAGTTGGGTGTGGGGCCAGTGTGGGTGGCAATGAGGTGGGAATGATGAAAACATCAAACTTTTTAAGAGATGGTGGACATAGTCTGGCAGCGTAAAAATGTTAATGACCGTCTCACTATATACTCTCAATGCTGAGCATGTTATTGCAGCTTTTAGTAAGCATACCTTTTTATTGCATAGCACCGTACAAAGGACTCTTGTCTATGAATTTCAAAATTATGAATTCTGTGGAAACAGGAGGCAAAGATGGTTTTCTTTACTCACAATAATTTCAGTACCTTATGACTTGGAGTCTCATCCTCACACAGCTACACATCTGCAGATGTAAGCTAGATCCTTGTTGCAAATTTTGAATTCAGACCTAGTATCTTGGATTTATTTATCTTTATTAATTAGCTAGCTATTGTGATGTGCTCACTATCTTTTGGACAATGGATATTCAATTTAAAACAGTGATCATAGTGATTCCTATCCACACTCTAAAGTTGTGAAGGAGCTTAACTAAAGTAATCCAAACTTTTCAATGAAATTACAGGCAAAAAGTGGATTGCATGCACTACACTACACTAGCAAAGATGTGGAAGTTAATTCACCTTGGCAAATTCTCCATCAGGGCTCTGTACTATAATCTCAGGGATAAGGTCCCAAATATAATTGTGTTATGATCTCTAAAAGGATCAAGATGGATTATTTTAAATGTTCATGTGCTCCCATTTTGATAGTACCCAGTAGTTTCCCTAACTGGCACAATAATTCCCTTCAATGTTCAGCAAGGTTTTATTCCTAGGGGGAGAATGGATTTTTTCCTGCAAGTAGTTCTGGAATGATGGCATATTGCACTCAAAGCGGTCATTAATGCTGATTTGAGCATTGCTAAGTAAAACGCCCATGGAAATTGTTGGGGAGGCCTCAGAGGACAGGAATTCAGCTTGTGTACTTTCCCATATAATAAAAACATGACTGACCCAAATTTACTGCCTTGGCCTAAATCTTGATGGCCACCCTCAGTTCTGTTCTGTTGGGAAACCAGATTTCAGGAATGAAAAATAAGTTGAATGCCTCTGTTGGCAAACAGTCATGTGTTAATTGATAATGGTGAAAAGAAAACTTGCTGTAATCTAATATTACTCTATTTTATCATTAAAGTTAGGACTATATTGCTTGTGATGAGCACTAAAGTTGCTTGGTGCCTTGGTGGCTCAGTTAGTAGTCCTGCCTTATAGCACCAGGGCCCTGGGTTCGATCCCACCCTTGGAATTTGCATGTTCTCCCTGTGACTGTGTAGGGTTTCTCTAGTTGTTCGAGGTTCCTCCCACAAAGATGTGCATGTTAGGTGAATCAGCTGTGCTAAGTTATCGATAGTACCCAGAGATGTTTAAGTTAGGTGGATTATTCATGTGAAATGTACGATTACAGCGAATAAGATGGATGAGTTTGGGTGGACTGCTCTTTTGGAGTTCAGTGTGGAACAAATGGGCTGAATGGCCTGTAGGGATGCTATGAAAAATAGGTATGTATTAAACTAAAATTCCAAATGATCTCTAAGGCTAAAACAACACTGGTCAGAAGTCCACAATGTTGGAAACAGATGTTAAAAATTGAAATTGACGAGCAATATCTTGGTTGTCACTCAAGCGTCAGTTTATTATTTCTGTGACTTTGTGGGTGGTGAGAAAACATTCCTAAAAATGCTAGAATGAAAATATGGAAGGTAAAAACTACATTTTTGACTAAAACATCTTTTTTCCAAAACTAAAACATAACAAAAGTTTGGGAACAAGCATCAGCCTGAGAATTAAGGCTACATTCGTTTTTGTCAATAAAATGAAACCAAAACCTTCAGTCCAGAGTTCCGATTAAAACACTGTGATATTTAAATATTTTACTAAATGAATTTTATCACCAAATTAAAAAAAAACTCGTGTGTGCAAACATTCAGCTAAATTCCCATGAAAATTCAGGTAGTAAAGTTCAATTTACTTTGTTTGGTACAGGGGAAGAACTTTATATTTTTAACATAGTAAATCAAGTGCCCATGAAATTAGAAGCAATTGTAAAAGATATTGTGATCCCAGCATATCGGTATTCTGCCTGCTGAAATGTCAGGTACCTCTGGTCTGGATTGATTTAAGGTCATATCATCGAACTGAATTTTGATTGAATCTAATCCATGTTCACCAGCCTATCCTACAAAGGACATTGGAAAGATGGATCATTCTTTGGATAGGGACCTTCTTCCAGACTCTCATTCTAAATTGTCCTTCAATTTAATTTAATCTTTGCCTCCCTATTTTAGGGTCTTCACTGACGTGAAATCAGTGTTGCAGACTGAACTTAGTTTTGGACTGAGGGAAGAATGCCTGAGAAGAACAAAGATAATGCCACTTGCCCATTAAGGCAATGGTGATGATGAATGAACAAATAGCTAATATTCTATGTACAAGATTCTTTTAGCTTGTTTCCTTAAAAGGCTAAACAATTTCACTTGCTGTCTAGTCGTTCCTAATTACTTAGTCCTTTGAGTCCAAAAATCTTCCCCATTACTGTTTTGTCCAATACTTTTACAGCTTAACTTTGCTTTTCTTTTGGTGATCAAAATTGGAAACAGTTCTCAATCAGACCAATAAGAGGCTATCGTTTATTTTTCACTTGGACCCAATTGATCTCACACAGCAATTTAATACTCTGTTTATTTAGCTTGTTGTTGCTGTGCAACACAATGCTCCAAAATTTCATTGTGTACTTCATGTATTTTTAATGGTACAAGTGCTATTTTAGATTCAAGATGGCATTCACATATGGTACTGGCTGTCACACCTCAGTTCTGTGTGGGCACATGGCTCCCACCATCAAAACACTGGTGTTCATAAAGTGCCAGATCCAGAAGTCTGGAGTGACAGAGTTGCATACTGACCTGCACACCATCACATTGGCCACAGGTTCATCCCATCCGTGAGAAAGGTGAAAGTGTTCCTGGCACCTGGACTCTTCTCCATCACAAGTAAGCAGGAAATTGTACCCTGTGAGGGAGGACAAGCAGTTGTCTTCTGTATTTTAAGGCTCCTATTAGGATACTCTGAGTGTTGACAGCAGCCTCTCAGCCCCAGTAGCCTCCAGTAGCCATGGTGATTGTAGGATCCTGCACGAGTGAGAGCACCTTGGTTTGGGGCCTTCCAACTTCATGCCAGACCGTGGAGTGGCAGCCAATGAGCAGACTGCCCCACTGCAGCTGCACATGCAAGGAATCCATTTTGTAAGAGGCCTTGCAAGCATGATAAGATTAGCTTCTTTTCTCATCAGAGTGATGATTAAATCTGTTATTTGTTAAACACTGATAATGTACATCCAATGAGTATTTGTCATAGTTACTGATATGGGATGTTTGTGGTGTAAGTCCTCACTTCTAACCTTGCACCCTCAGTGGATTGTCAGTGTAGGGATAATGAGTCTGGTCATCTTCTCTGATATGTTAGTGAATATGCACAACCAGGAACTAGGTGATAGCATACAATATGAAGGCGGTGAGTTTTTTTATTGACAGAGGCATTGAACAAGCAGCATTACTGCAGGAAGCATGTGACCAAGATTGCCTTGAATCTCTCTTATGTATTTCTCAAAGGCTCGTGCCTTTGGTATAGGGGGCTTATCATTGCCTGCTCTGTTTTCCCCCTCTTCTATTTTGTTCTTATCAGATGAAGGATGAGACTCATCGAAATCTTCTGGACAGAAGGCCTTCCTCTCTGTGCAGTACTACATTGAGGACAGCACACAGACAGAAGATAAAAATATGAGAGACTCTTGATGAGGGCAACCATATGACAATCAGGTGATTGTCAATGTTGAGACTTTGCCATGACTGTCCCTTTCATTTCTTTTCCATGGTTTCATACCTGGAACAAGAATCTGAGAATGTGTATGGTGATGATTCTTTATTCCTGCTGAGGCTGTACTGTCTCAGGTTATGCCTCCATGTGTCAGCACAGGTCCGAGCTCTTCAATTGGACATCTCTTGGTTTTTCGTTAACAAGGAAGCATGAACAGATGTTGGTGGCAAGAATAGTCACAGAGTAGACACTCTGGGAGCCCAGTCCTCTCCAAGTTCAGCTTGGCGGGACAGAAATTAAGAGTTACCATTGAAAAGGATTGTAGTAGAGATGTGCATCAACTTAGCTCATTACTGACAATTTTGTATGCACTATGTCCACAACTGGAGAAGTTGAGCCCCAACAGTAGTGGCTGCGTGTTGCAGGTAAAGATTAAAAGGCATTTTATGGAGGAATTTTCTGTCAATGTGGAGTTACAGGCACTCTTTTCAAATAAAGCCACATAGTTTCTGACAATGAGTTTGCAGTAGGTGACTAATATGGTGGATAGGATTACAATTACCTTACCTGTGATATTACAATGTGCCACTGATCTTTGCTAAACTCTACCATAGGGTGGAAGGAATGATTTGTTGCTGGCCAAGAGAAGGGTTATAGCATCGGGCTAGCAGCCAAACCAAATCAGTTATGACCACTGGATTTACAACACAGCGATCTTAAAATATTCAAAGACCCTTGAAATTGCTCAGTTGTTCCTCATTAGCTTTTATAAATAACAGATCTTGGGCACCAACTTTATAGCTTAAATAAAAATTAACAATTTATTAATAAGAGTGTAACTTTCGCAGAATATTAATACACTACAAGGCAATCTAAATATATTTATGGCCTAAGACTAACCGTCTTTGAATATAACTCCCTCACATACACTGACAATTAGATGTAACTAAGGGATAAATTAAAAGTTAAAAAATAAAAGAATTGTGATTTGCCACTTCATTAACCATTCCAACAATGAATTTAGTGCCTTCGTGAAATCCTTTGATGTCATGCTGTATTAAAAATATGTAGGATTGCATATCTTGCTTGAATTCTGAAGTCACTGGTCAATGTAAACAGTATCCACAGACCTCTGGAGTTTTTTCCTTATTTCTTACAGACTGAGATTATTTTCTCAGAACATGCAACAAGTTGATAACTGGGAAATAACAGAGGAGAGCAAAACCAAAAGTAGCTTCACAGTCTTACAGCTTCTAAAGCAAAAACTGGCTCCTGTTCAAAACTAAGTGAGAAGCAGTACACTCTTTGTTTTCCCTCTCTTCTTCAACATTCTCTGTAGTTCCTGTGGATCTTTTCCCATCCTTCTAGAAGATTCCAGGACTCTCTGCTTGTCCCTGTAGCTTTGAAATCATAGCAAGACTGGGCTGGGGCACCGTAACCCCAGTGAGCTCTGTCAACCTTCACCCAGTTCTCCTCAGCATCCCAGCCAAGACACTGCGGCAGCTAGTCTTCAAAAAAAGCTTGCTAGCTGCCCACCTTCCACTCCCTCCGGCAGCCCAACAATCCAGATAATTTTCCTCCTACCTCATTTTCCAGATCATCGATTTGTTGGTAAGGCCCGGACCTGTTTATTGAGGGCCTGGATCTGCCCCGCCGAGGACTCGACCTCTGTCTCCAACGCTGTGGTCCAAGGCTTGATCTCTTCAACACGCTTCCCGAGCTCTTTCAACTCCTTCTCATGCTTTAGTAGCATGACCCCAGCTGAGTACAATTGTCTTCTACCAACTCCTTGATCATCCCTCTGATTGCCATGAGTTCTTCAGCAATGTTCTGTTGTGCAGATAGCTCTCTCTTGGCTGTCGAAGGAGCTGCAGCTGCATCAGCAATCGTAGTCACGGGCTTGCCGGATGCCATTAGCAAGTGTCCCGTGTGTCGGGGCTTGGCTGTATGCTTTCCTTTCGTCAGCCTCGCTCGCTCAAAAAGGATTTACAGTAGAACCTTGACTATCCGAACATCAACCATGTGAATCCTGGACCATTCGAACAAGATCCCAAGGCCCTGCAATAATGGCTGAAAATGTGTTGCTGTTCAGGAATTCCTGAAGAAGGGCTCATGCCCGAAACGTCGATTCTCCTGCTCCTTGGATGCTGCCTGACCTGCTGCTCTTTTCCAGCAACACATTTTCACCTCTGATCTCCAGCATCTGCAGTCCTCACTTTCTCCAGCAATAATGGCATCAGGTAACCCAGAATTTAGTTATCAGTTAAATGGCATTATGGCGTGCATTGCCGGGTAAATGAGAAAAGTTCGATAATCGGCGCTAATAGATTACTGCTTGTTTCCGGCCACCCGCACGATCAATCATCCAAACAAAATATTCCTTGCCCATCTTGTTCGGACAATTGAGGCTCCACTGCAAATGGATTTAAATGGTTTCACAACCGTTTACCATCAATTTTCTCCAAACAAAGATAAAGTTGGGGGGCAAAAATATCACTACTGCTGGGGTGGGGTGCAGAGCTCAGCAAGGCAGATCTACTCAGATCACCACCATCTTGGATCCCCAACTTCAACATTTTGATGGCTCTCTCTATGACACATTTGGTGATCATATGTGTTATCATTATAGTGATTGATGGGATTCATTATAGGGACATGAGCCAAATTTGAATGGATAATATCAATGAGTCAGGCTTAGTTCTGTTTCCTGTTAGAAAGAAGAATCGGGAGGTGGTGGTGTGGTGGAATTCCAGTGAATTAGTGATTCAGGCTAACGTTCTGAGATGGGATTCCAGTAGGTAAGTGTCCATTCTTCTGAACCAGGAAGCCTGGGTTCAAGTCCCACTGGCTCCAAAAGTGTATAATGGCATTTCTGAAGAGATTGATTAGAGAATATCTACACAGAAGTTTGGAATTGTAGTATGAAGTGAACATTATTAAGCTAATTCTTAGAGTACATCACTGGTGTTGTCAGGTCACATGTGGCTGGAAACTCAGAAGGAAAGGTTCTTGTTAAGTCCTGTAAAAGTCTATCTTGTAAGTAGTGTAAACAGCCAAAAAATATCAATTTGGCTAGACCAACGTGGTTTCTAACTTCCTTCTATTAAAGATATGCCAAACCCAGTCATGATATTAATGCACGGTGAAATCGTTGTGAATGATTTTTAAGGATTTCCATCAACATTGAGAAAGAAGAGAAAGCCAAAATATCGTCAGCTGGGCAATGCACACTTGGGAAATGGTTATGATAGCAAATGGAACAACAAACTGATACAACCGCTGAAAATAGGTGCGCAAAGGTATGGAGAAAGCCTTACTCCCCACTGAAAGGAGATGGTCAGGCAGATAAGTTAAGCCATTAGTGTGACTTTCCCTCTGACTCCAAAGACCTGGCAGTGACTTTTGGAGAGCTGTAGGAGTAGGATCAAAGCATAAGATGTTTATGGGTAGAATGGAAGAGTTGCAGAGTGGTGTAGTGTAAGGAGTTAATAGCTATTTTACTAGTAGTTGGACTGCACCATCACTGATATCAAATGGTGTAAAATCAAATGTCGCTGGATTCTGAGAGGAAATGGTTTTGGTGAAGTCCTACATTGGATTATCAACAGTAAACAGTGCAGGTAACTAATGATTGTTTGTTAGTTCATAATGGCATGATTTCCACCTCTCCCGTATTGAAGACATACAGAGTCCAGTCCTGATGCAGGAATGTTGGAATGTCCTGGCATAACAAAAACGGAATAACTCCCAGGGAATCTGGTGCACATCTGCATGAATGTCTCACATGTTTGCACATCAGTTGTACATTGATGATTTGCAATCATTTTGACTTGATGAAAACTTCTGGTCGATCTAGTCATCCTTGGATTGTCACATGTGCGTGATAGACGACACCACGTGACTATGGGAAGTCAGCCAGTGACATGGGACTGAATTCACCTGGAAGGTTGAGATCCTGACAGCAGTCTCAATTCTGTGCTGGAAAAGCAGATGTGGTTGTGGCAAGAAATTGGTTGTGATCATATCAGAGGTAGCCAAATACAAAGCCTCCTCCAGGATCCCTAGGCAGTTAGGGATGGTAATTGCATTTCAATATGGGTGGAGGAATTTCAATGACCTGGCTTCAATATCATGCTTTTAGGTTGTGGGGACCTGAGCACTGTGATTTAATGCTGACAGCTAAATTAAAGGCCACACATGGTTTTGGTTCAGACCACTCTCTTAATTTCTGAGCTCCAGACAAAAGGGAACATTCATGCACAAAGAAAAATTACACAGTTGCAACTAAGTGACAAGTGAAAGCAAACAAGCACATGGAAAAGAGACTATATGGCAGAATCAGCCCAACACGAGTCAGTAGTGTTTTCCTTCCCTATCCACCTCAAAAGCCACTCTGCAGATTGATAGAATTCAGCCTTTGACTCCAATTCATCCTGGCTACTGTTGTTGAAGGGGACATTGGCATATGTTGAAATCCTGACAAACAACCTTCTGCATTATGAATAAAGAGCTCTTCGACACTGAGGAGATGAAACACAGACTGGGTGACTGCTTTGCAGAATACCTATGTACTGACTGTAAAAATGACTTTGAGCTTCTAGTTGCCTTCCACTTCAACATACCACCATGTTGCCTGGCCAATATTTCAGTCTCAGATTTGCTCCTGTGAGGCTTAGCACAAGCTGGAAGAACAGCATCTCATTTTCCACTTGGAGACCCTGCAGCATTCAGAGCTCAATATTGAGTTCAATAATTTTAGAGCCTGAACATCTGCTTCCATGTCCTTTAACCATCCCCATACTCCAGGCCCTGTCATGACATTGCCAGCACAGCCAGCCTATCTTCAACTACCCATGGTCCTCATTATTAGCTTTCCTCCTTCCATGGCCTACTAACAACAACCCCTAGTCTACCCAGGGCCCAATCTCCTGACACACCCCCTACCTCTATCAGCATATATACCATCTTTTCGAAGCTACTTTCAGTTCTGAAAAGGTTCATTGGACTCAGAGTGCTTGCTTTGTCTCCACAGATGCTGCCAGACTTGCTGAATTCTCCAGCAATTGCTGTTCTGTTTCAATTGAACTTCCATTTATAGTTCAAATGTGTCTCATTAGCCGGCACTAACCATCGACTTCTACTCAGCAGGCAAGTTAACACACATATACCTAAATACACCTCCTGAAATCATTGGAGATGGTTGGGACTCAGGGTTGAGAAATTGTTTTTACTTTGGAGCAATACTCCACCCTCCAATCCTAGGGGTTGGAATATTCTCTCAGAGGAAGAAATCACATGAAGACATTCAATTAATTTGCCATCAATATCCCCTTCTTGGACACGCAACATAATTGCTCTGTATACGTGCCATTTGGGAATCACTGAAAATTGAAAATTCTTTGGATGCTACTGCATATTTGTTGTGATATAGATTAGAAAAATTGAGAATGTGAAATATGGACCATAAAGATTTAGAAAGTGGAGGCCTATGTGGCCTTTGGTAGACCATGAGGAATCATTTGAAGCTTGAATTTTCCAATACTTAGTGTGAATAAAACTAAGGGAAAGGAAGCACTGGAAGTTCAACATTCAAGTTTTGTTGGCCAAGAAAAGCAATTCTGCCTGCTTTCTGCAGCTGTTACTATATTTAATTTTAAATTATATTTCAGCAGTATGTGAAATATGGCCCATATTTTATAGCAATTGTTATTTTTAGAATAGAATAGTGATCTGTGAAGTAGAAATACATTCAAATTATATTGATATTAAGCAACGAATGCTTAATTCATTACTTCACTGGAAACATAACTCTACAGATGTATCTTGTTAAATTCATATTCACAGTCGTGAATTTTATTCGTCTGACAAATGCAATTTATTTCAAACTTTTTACCAGTCTGATTATTCTAACAGACCACGGTTTATGCACAGAGGCACAGATTAGCATATTGAGCAAGAGTAAACTAACCAACTTTATGATTATTATAAATAGATAAGAGTAATGACTGATATAGATTTATAGCAGTTACATTAAAGATGTTACCATCTAAGTTGTAACTGAAATTTTATTTTAAAAGATATTGTTAGAAATAATTTTCTAAGGTAATTCTAGTTTCTCCTACAACCAAGCTAAATGATTGGAACAGCCAGGAACAGCATTTGTGTGGAAATGGTCCACCACTTGGCTATACTTACACTTCACAGGATGCTTGGTCTATTGCAGTTTGAGCTTATCCTGAGATTTATTGTACCATACAAGCCCACCCATAATAGGATTACACCCTCCTACACAAGTGTAGATTCCTGCCAGGATGCCTTCCACTCTATCAGCAACTGGGCATCAATAGTTCAACAGATATTTTAAAAATACTGACATAACTCAACAGCTAGGAGGAAAATGTAGGCATGTACATTCAGCACCGCCATCACAAGGGATCACAACCCTTAAGTGTTTCGGCACCTCCACCATCTGGGCTTAAAGTGAAGTAAAACCTATAGAAACAGAAATTCACATCCAAAATGTAGTCAAATGAGGCAAGAAGTAAAGGTCTGATTGAAAAGGTTGTTTCTGGCTCAAACTCAAAAGAAGTGATGACAAAGAAAAACAGGAAGCTGGTGAATTTCCACCAGGAACAGTGACTGATGAGTCTTTGACAATCCAACAAAATGTAGAAATGGGTGAGTGCATTAGAAAGCTTGGAAAAATGATGTCTCGGCTCACTAGTAGGACAGCCTTAGGACATCAGTTCAGCTTTGTTTCTCAGCCCTAATTCTATCACTCTTCCACATATAACCCATGTAGACTCAATTCAGTCGAACTGTCAATCAAGTGTCAGCTCAGTAACACGGATATAACATCTGTGGAAGCCACAATTGCTAAAGGCAACTTGAAAGGCTATTCAACTTGCAAAGTACTTGAGATCTAAATTACTATCTAAGCACCATCTTTAATAATATTAGAGACAATAAAGAGATTTCTGAAATTTTACCATAATGAGCAATAGTGAATGGTCTGGAACCCACTGGAGTGTATATATCATGGCCAATCAGGCAAACACCAAGAGGCTTTCTATACACTGCCCTTGCCACCATTGGACCTCATGGGTCCTCCATTGGAAACTGGACACCCAATTATGAGGACTCATACCCATCCTGATGGAAGCTAGAAGGCTGAGCTGTTGATCTGCCCACATGGTTTGGGTCCCCTTCAACTCTGGTAGAAGATGGTTAGATAAGGCTGTAAAGTGTGGTGTGGTGATGTACAGGCTTCACTTGTCCTCGGGGTGGAAGGCTGGCCTTGACCTTCTTCATTCTTGACCTAATTGAGAATGTTTTTCCATCCCCTGTCTCCTTACCCAGGGATGGGGTAATTGGTAATGGTGTGGTAGGGAGTAGTGTTGTTTGAACTAATTGTTCAGATTATTCCCTTTTGGCCATATGCTTGATGGCTTCTTGCAATTCCCTGTGGATATCGATCTCCTTCTTTTCACCTTCCCAGGGAACATCTCACAGTACAATCAAAGTGTGCTCTTCTGCACAATGAAAGCAGAAAATACTCTACTGACTGTTTCCAAGCTCAGGTTTACTTTCTGCTCAATTTTCAAGTCCTGCTCCAGCCATAATACAGCCACCCCTTAAGTGTTACAGTTTGATGAATCTTGGCCAGCCCACTTTACTAAGTTCCAGGAATTTACAATTTTGTGTCCTTTATTGATGAGTACAACCAATGGACATGTTGGCCTGTTTGGTGCTGATGTCATGCTGAAATGCTAATTCATATAAACTGTGAAGATTGCATTAAGTACTGGGGAGGATTGATCTCCATATCTGTCATGGAGGTTTTCTATTTTAGTCCCAATATTTTCTGAATATTCTGTTCTGCTAGTCATGAAATTTTAGTTTTCAAACAGTGACTTCTCCAGGAGGAGTTATGGATTTTGATAAATATGTTTCTCGGGCTATTTTCTGCCACATACATTTGTCCTCTGTGCTGAACGTTATTCATCAGACAACGCTGAGCTCATTGCTTTGAAGTTATACCAAAGAATCTGATGACACCTCAACTGCAGATTTTCCATTTTGTTTGTAAGAGATGGTTTTGTATTGTTCTCCACCTCCTGTTTGAGGCCCAGAGTGAGTCTGAAAATTGTCATTGCTATAAATCACAACAATTCATGCATATAACCCAGCATCTGAAAGTCCTGTAACCTTGTCTCATGCTGGGTTGGTGGCTATTGTCAGCAATATTACTGGCTACATTTCATTAGGAAACTGATCGTGCTTTCATTAGGATTTCAATGGATCCCAGAGTGTTAAGATTGATCTGACCAAGGCAATAACATCATATTTGGCTAAGACAATCATTCACAATCACACCTTACACTTCCTCAACATTCTACTACTTTTGACACCACTGATATATTGCACAATCTCTCTTCTGCAATTCACCTCAAGGCAATATCTGTGTGCATAGTTTGAGGAGCTACTCATTTGATTTAATAAGTTATAAGGAGCAACTCAGATAATGGGATAAAGGCAGTAGGAAGTGAGGAGGAATGTGGAATTAGGCTAGGTACTGGAAAGGAGTAAGCTGGAAAGGTTTAAGTTGTGTGGCATATTATTGAGCCTCACATAGGTCTGAGAAGTGTTTCCACTCACCTGAGTAGGTAGCTCCATACACTTGAGCACATAACTTAAGTGACCTTGCATTGTGTGACATTATTCAGCCACCCATGATTCATAGAGAGCTGAGTCTATCCCAAGACTGTTCACGCCCACCATTTTCTATCCACCATGAATGGATGTAAATGTAACATATTCTTCCTCACATGCCTGCATGGCTGTTTCTGATGAACCCAAGGCTTCATCCTCATTATTTATTTGCTGCCTCACGTTAACATCATACAGAACGTATTGGTCAACCTCTACATAGACACCAAGAATACAGAGTGTTACCTTCCTACCTCTTTGATCAGTGGCAAACATATCTACGCTCTTTTGCTCCAGATTAAGAACTGAATGAGCTAAAATTGTCACCTTTTTTAGATTACTAAAACTGAAGGCATACTTTTTGGTTCCTGCCAGCATATTCATCTTGCAGGCTTAACGTTGTCATCTTCTGGATTTTCATCTCTGACTAGTCCTGAGATGCAGGACATTACATATTATTCAAGCCTGAGTCCACTTCCTTCTCCACAGTTTAACACAGAATTGTTTCACTTCCATAATCTAAGCCAACAATTCAGAAATCTTTAGCCCTGCACCCTTAAATGGCCATCTACCAGCTCTCCTAATGCTCCAGTTCTAATAAAATTCCATTACTTTTTGCTGGCCTAAGGATTTTCTGTTTTCTGAACTTATTCATGGGATGGTACTATTGTTAGCAAGGCAAGGATTTATTGTCCATCACTAATCATCCGCGAGAAAGTAGTAATGAGCTTCCTCTCTCACATTTGAATTCTTCAAAGTGATTCCCTATACTAAATCAGTTATTGTCTCCCATTGTCAATCCCACATGCTCATCTGACTGTGTTTTATTTCTCATTCACTGCTGCATTATTGACAGGCTGAAGTAAATGGTTTCACCTCTTTTCAGTCATTAGTCTTGGAACTACAAAAGCTGTCTTACCCTGACTCTGACCCTGACCCTGGCTTTCAAAGGTTTTCTGAACATAATTCTTATTCACGTTCACTCATCACTCACACACTTTCTGTAATCTTATTTCTGTCCTGTTGAATGTTTCCTTACTTGCCTTAAGCTTTAAGGTGCCGTGAGACATTATTTGACATGGAAGGAACATCACAGAAACAATAGGTACTTTGAGGGAAGGCGATGGTCTGGCGATATCATTGCTGGGCTGTTCACCCAGAGACCCAGGTAATATTCTGGGGACCTGGGTTCAAATTCTGCCATGGTGGAATTTTAATTCAATATTATTGAGAATTAAGAATCTGATGATGACCATAAATCCATTATCAATTGTTGGAAAAACGCATCTGGTTCATGAATATCCTTTAGGGAAGGAAACTGCCATCCTTACCTGGGTTGGCAGACATGTGACTCCAGACCCACGACCATGTAGTTGACTTTTAACTGCCCTCTGGGCAATTAGGAATGGGCAATTATTGCTACTTGGCCAATGATGCTCTCATCCCATGATTGAATAAAGGAAAAAAAAATCAGGAAAACGCTGAGAATTTTGGTGAGACTCTGCAGGTTTGGCAGCATCTGTGAAGAAGGAGACTAACCCTTCAGAATTATTCTGAAGAAAAGTCATATTAGACATAAGATGTTAAATCTGTTTTTCTCTTCACAGATCTGTCAGTCCTGTTGAGTTTCTCCAGCATTCTCCAGGTTTATTTTTGATTTCCAGCATCTATAATATTTTGCTTTTAATTAAGTAGATGTTAGGGCAGTGTTGTAAGACATTTTTGAGAAAATAGAGATTAAAGCTTGTGATGAATTGAGAGTTTATCCTGAGTAACTGAGCCTCACAGAGTAGAAAGCTACTAATCTATGCTTATTTTGATGAAACTGGGCAGGTTATTGGTAGTGTGCCACAAAGGTAGACTTTGATGCTGATTGTTCATTATTTTTAGCCTTTTAAGGACCGGACTTTCAAAAGATATAATGAAAATAATGATTTTATTCCTATGGTTTGGAGTTCTGATGGGCTCAAAGGATCCTGTTCACTGAAACAAATCTGTATGTTTTGCACTTTATATCTTTCCCTGAAAAAGTTAAGAGGATAAAAAATTATCTGCATGTAAATTATACTAATTTCCATTCCAATAGCCTTTCTGCTTAATAACTTAGAACAGTTTTACATGTAAATTCTAGATACATTGAAAGCTTGTCTTCTCCTCTGTCAGGTTTCAATAAATCACAATGAATGCTGATGTTGCTGGGAGAGGTGAGATGTCAGG
This sequence comes from Chiloscyllium plagiosum, assembly GCF_004010195.1. NCBI lineage: Eukaryota > Metazoa > Chordata > Chondrichthyes > Orectolobiformes > Hemiscylliidae > Chiloscyllium > Chiloscyllium plagiosum. The sequence goes on from NC_057741.1 coordinate 10,021,667, forward strand.
AACTGATGTTTTGTTATTTATGAAATATCCTATTAATGCATTCATTAATGCAAATGTAGCAGAATGTAGTCAGAGGTTATCTGTCTGTGGGTGATAAAGAAATAGCAGAAGCCAAGTGCATTTTTCAGTCCTGTTTTTCTAAGGGGAAAGCATAATATCTAACGAAATTTCAGCAGCCTGACTCTTTTAAATGCCGATAGTAACAGTAACCATATGTCCTTCTGTTAAATTTAATCTGATAAAATTTATGAGAATTCTGTAGCGCTAGTAATAATCTTCCCCCAAAAGTGTCTGCTGGAACATTAGCTTCATTTAAATTTCCTTTCTTGAGTAATTGCATTCGTAAAATACTCAATAGAGTAAAAGTAACCAGGGCTAGATTTAAAATGGGGTAATAGTATCGAATGTTTATGACAAATCTTCTGAACAGAAGGCACCTATAATAACCCTCGGCAGAGGAGTTAATTGGGGAGCTTTTTTGAGCTTCAATCTGATCAAAGAGATTAAGTTCATTGATTAAGATTCTGGTTGAGAGGGCTATGAAGTATATATTCCCAAGAGGATTTCAGGTATGCAAGCCCTGGCTGATGAAGAGGTCAAATGATGTTTGACGGAAATAAACACTAATAATGCCCCTTTGATATAAAATGGCTGCTTCTATTATGAGAGCTGACAGAAGTTACTGAATAATATGTGATTGTTTTAAAGATCCTATTACTGAATCTTATCTGCTCTACCATCTAGTTCATACAAACTCTACTTAAATAATCAGTGGCTGCTTTATGAACCTGTACAAATGACATAGAGAGCTCAATATTGTTCGCTTTTCAGACCACAATCCACTAATTTTGGAAAATCCTCCATCTAATTTTATATCTGACCTTACCGTATCATTTTTAACTGCTTGACTGGACTATTTGAAAAATATATTTAACTATTTTATCATGAGAGATTGTCTCACAATTTCAATCGAAAAGGTCAAATTTAAGGGAACAGTCTTCTTCCAAATACAAAGCCGCTCTTTTTACTTTTAAGAAATTTGAACAAGAATTAATGTGGGTTTTCTTTTCAATTTCTTATCTTTTTGCATTATGTGCTGACACCACTTTTTTATGTATTAAATATCAACACATTTATTTTCAAAATGTCTGGCAAAAGGTGAAAGGGGAGGAATAAGGCTGTTGTAGCACAGAAGTACAGGAAGTCAGAATTCAAGTTCCACTTACTCTAAACTGTGACGTTATCATCTCTGAACAGGTTGGTTAGAAATGTCTACAAAAGAATGGAAACTGGCTTTCAACTGAGTTGGAGTGGATTTGGGGTGCAGGAGTAGATACCCCTGGAGCTTAGGTTGAAGTCAAACTTACTTCAGGTATGTGTTATCATATTGCTGAACAGGTTGATTACCAATATCTCCAACTGCAGAGCTCATGTGGTGCAAATATACTGCCACAACTCCAGCTCGCAAGCTTTGTTTTGAGCCCCAGGGGTGTGTAATAATATACCTGAGCAGATTCATTAAAACAAATCTACCTGAAATCCTGTTTAAAAGACTGGAGGCATCCTGTGGTGGTATTTTATTATCCTTACCTAGTTGCTCCAGAGATCTGTAATGAAAGTATCTCCAAGCCAGACTAGGTGGTTCCAGTTAATTTCCATTAAGAAAATTTACATGCTAATTAGTTAATCTGTCAGGATATTGGCTGAAAATCCAGGTGGCAGTTGGATAATTGGGAATCTTATCCAGATTTCTGATGAGCCCAGTTAGATTTACAATTGATATTGCGTTTTTTCCTGTCAAGCCCAGGTTAATCTATTCTATCCTGGAAAATCTGCTGTCAGACAGAAGAACTGTGAATTGACTTTTATGCCTTTGGCAAGGAGCTTCACACATGACTCTCAATGGGCACTCTGCACGACAGTGTGCGTTGGAAAATAGCTCACATTACCTATTCACAAGCTTCTAATGGACATTCCAACATGAGCCATCTGCTCCACAATTACATTTGAAGCAGTTCATAATGACCAGACTATGATGCTCAGAGGAACTTTTTCTCAGTTCTTCATTGATATAATTGAAAAATGTTGGGTGACCCAGTGAATTGAGGTAGTGTAGCTTTGCAAATGAATCTCTCACCTTGATGTTTGTGACCTAAGACCTGAAGTTCCACAGGAGTTCTCTACTTCCCCACATTAACTCCAGAGGTACCAAAGATGACCAGAAACACTTGCAGATTTTCATATATTTTGATAACGTTGAAGGAATATTATAAATTTTAGAATGTAATGAGTGCTGTATAGTGAACGCAAGCATAAAACAAAAGCTAGTAATGGTTATCCAGTTGGATTAAACCTCAATTTGTTGTCATATGTTTCTTTCATTTAGTTTTATGTTAATGTGACTGGTACTATCATTAACTTTGGACTGATGTAGGTTCAAAATGTGCACAGAGGTCATAATTTCAAGGCCATTAGTGCCATGATGTTTGCAAGGAAATAAAACAGATTCTGAATTTCCAGAGCATGGTTCAACAGTAGTGATTGAAGGGTTTATGTGAGGTCAAGGGAGAGGGCCACACTCTTCTGTCAGCTTTACATTTATTTAAGGTTGACCTTTTGTTTTCAAAATGCGCTGGCTTTAAAAGGTTCTCTGGGGAAATCTCATAAAGGTCACATGCCCCCAGCTCTTGCAGGACTGAGAGCAGATTAAACTAGGTTGCTGTGACGGAGATTTAAGATTAAGTTAGTGACATGATCTCATTCAGACCAAATGTTTGAAATTTGTGCAATTCACCACTACAAACTGAAAAAAAGTGGCTTTTCAGTTCCAGTTTGGGGATTAAACCAATGACTTTCACTGTTAGTTGACTGCATCAAACATTCAGCCAGCAGTTCATAGCAATAATTATTCTTAGCTGCTAAAACAGCTTTGGCCTTGTACAGAAATCAATCTAAGGGGAGATGTTGTACTCTGACTCATAGATTAAATTTAAATGGATGCTTGTATTTAAATGTAAGCGGTTGAATAAGGAGTCAATAACTGCTTTAGCCTCTAGAAGACTTAAAATAATGTTTTTGTTTTCAATGAGTCTTTGTCAAGGGTGATGGAGGGAGTGAGGAAGGAATGTGTTCTGGTAAAAATAAAACCATGAATTTAAATCATTGGGCAAATGGTACAGAGGTCCAGAACTTTGCAACACGTTATAGCAGTCACTATAATGTAGGCAATTGTTAATGTGTTTTTGTGCTGGTGCTTGGGGAGTGTTGTCAAAGAGTCCTCTACCCCTCCTCAAATATTTCCATGGAATTCTTACATCTACCTAAGGGAGCCTGAGTATAATATTGCATTGGAAATTGCATATTTCGTTAATGCACTGATGATTATCTAGGTTATGTCTTGATGTAAGATTTGAATTCCCAAACCTCCTGACTTAGAGGTGAGAGTGCTACCACTCATTTAAGGCTAACACTTACAACATGTTAACTGGAAATGAATGGGCAAGTACTTGGCAAATGCAATATAATGTGGATGAATGTGAGGTTATCCACTTTGGTTGCAAAAACAGGAAGGCAGATTATATCTGAATGGTGGCCGTTTAGGAAAATTGAGGTGCAATGAGACTTGGGTGTCACGGTGGAACAGTCGCTGAAGGTTGGCACACAGGTGCAGCAGGCATGCTGCCCTTCATAGTGAGAGGATTTGAATATCAGAGTAAGGATGTCTTGCTGCAGTTATACAGGGCTTGGTGAGGCCACACCCTGAGTATTGTGTGCAGTTTCCTCATCTGAGGAAGGACATTTCTGCTATTGAGGGAGTCCAGCGAAGGTTCACCAGCCTGGTCCCGGAATGACAGGGCTGACATATGAAGAAAAACTGGATCGGCTGGGCTTGTAGTCACTGAAATTTAGAATAATAAGGGGGGATCTCATAGAAACATATAAAATCCTTATGGGAGTGGACGGGCTAGGTATGGGAAGAATGTTCCAGATGTTGGGTAAGTCCAAAACTAGGAATCACTGTTAAGGGATAAACAGTGAGATGAGGAATATTTCTTCACTTCAAGAGTTGTGAAGCTATGGAATTCTTTACCACAGAAAGCTGTTGGCACCAGTTCATTAGGTATATTCAGAAGGGAGTTGGATGTGCCCCTAGCGGTTAAAGGGATCAAAGGATATGGAGTGAAAGTGGGAGTGGGATACTGCGATCGCATGAACAGCCATGATCATATTGTATAGTAGTGGAGCAGGTTCAAAGGACCAAATGGCCTACTGCTGCACTAATTTTCTATGTTTCTATGTCTATGTTTCTCTGACATGTGAATAAATGTCTGTGTTCTGCTGAGGGTAGGACATGAGGCAGACTGGCCCGAATATTCTGGTGCTGTTGAGCATGCCAGCTTCCTGACACATGCCTGGCATTGGTCAGTTTATGAGGTGGATTTTGGACAAGCAATGCTACCCATCACCACAAGGGGGCTAGCTAGGATATATAAGAACATTGATTAGAGTGGTGCTGGAAAAGCACAGCAGGTCAGGCAGCATCTGAGGAGCAAGAAAATCGACGTTTCGGACAAAAGCCCTGCATCAGGAATGAAGGTAGGGAGCCTTTGGGGGGAGAGATGCCTGTCACTTTTGTCTATTTAAGAACCTTGTTAGCCATGAGAAAGAGGCCTTTTAGAATTTTCCAATATTCTGACCCAGAAAGCACACAGATTAACTGGGTGTAACTACAGGATATCCTATGGGGGAATTTTCCCTCTCCTCCAACCCCACCACAGCGATGATTCATTTTCTGTATCTGTGTTGTATTTAACTTTTTTAAAAGCTGTGGTGAAGGCACACCTGTATTGAAGTGCCCTCTCAATTACTTATCATCCATTCTGGTTATTCTCAAAATGGGAGACTTCAGATTAGCTGTCCAATTTCAAAAACTTGACTGCCACCATAAATTGGACAAAGAATCTGCCTCCATGCCAATGCAGACCACCTCTGTAAAAATCCCCAAAGTGACTATTTTCACCACGAATGACCACCTCCCCCCCCACTCCTCCACCCCCAAACCTCCCACCCAAGGGGATGGATCAGCCCTTAACTTTGTTCTCTGCCCACGGTGAGAACATCAGCCAATTAGGTAGAACTGAGGAGCATTGCACTATATTTTTTTGGGATTATATTGACCAGGCTCAATGCTGTTTATATCATCTACAGAATCTAGCAACAAGTATATGGGAAGATGACCGTTTAAGGCAGTGAGTTTTAACAGATAGATGGCACAAGAGCATGGTATAAAATGTCAAAATTAAATATTTAGTTGAAGGTCATGGGAAAACCTGACAATTCACAATGTGGTTAGTGGTACATAGTGCCTTATGGGATATTTTAAATAATTGTGTAAAATGGATGACATTGGTTCAGCCACTATTCCATATTTCTTCCAATTTTTATTTCCACAAATGCAGGATGACTATTTTGTGATCATTCCAGTGTGACTTCCCTATACCCTCTAATTCCCTGTGAGTATCAGTATTTCCCAGAGAGACTCCCTTTCTAACAGCATGATACCTCAAATCAGTGTGCAAAGATTTTCAATCGCAGGTGTGGGAAATAAGTAAAAAGCAAAATTTAAATGGATATTTCAAAAAGCAGGAAGAAATACATGGTGACTCTTCTTGCAAAAACTGGTGGCACACAATTTTGAGTGAATAATTTTGATTCCGTGCGGGCCAATTTTATACAGGTGCTGGAAATAACAACTGGTGAGGTTTTCCCCAGAACTACGAGGCACGTTTGGGGATACTGGGAAATTGCAGAAGTAGACTTTATGATGGCTACTTGTGCTTTTCCCAGAGACAGCATTAGCATTGGTGGAGAACTAATTAGGGTTCATCAACAACAAATTTGCAGCAGTTTATGAGAATAAGTGAGATTTTACTGGCATTGCACTGGCAGTCTGCTGCTGATCATCATACAGCTAACTGGAAGCATGTTGAGAGTGTGATGTTAGAATTCCATGACTAGCTGCGTCCATACAATGCAATACATCATGCCTGAGGGATCCTCAGTCTTATAATGTCTTTCTAATCTCCTGGTAATTGCAGAAAGGAGGCTGGATTTAAAATTACCAATGAAAAAACAATAGTGGGGAGCAAGTGTACCAATTGGTGGTAATGACGAAGTGATGGCCGTTGTTCCCAACCATTTATTTCCTCCATTTTGTCCAGTTCTCTTGCGGCCTATGTTCCCTGCCAACACTTTCCTACAGGCATAAAGAAGATTATCAGGTGGCCTTGCAGCATCAAGCGCTGACTCACTCTCTTGCATCCACAATCTACTTGCCAATCTACCTGGATGACTAACCTTGAGGTAGTATTTTAATAGATTACATACCATAGAAAGCAGCATGGTTGGGACTTGTAAATAGTTCTGATTTTTGAAAATTTGAATGATTTGGGGCATTGTTTCTCAGCTCAACCTTTAAAAATTGTAGATGGGGGAGATCTCATCCCTGTATAGATGCATTAGCTTCCTGCTAGCATACTTTACAAAGCCACAACCTCCACTTCCTGGAAGGACAAGCATGGGAACACCATCTCCTGTAGGTATCTCTCCATTCCGTGCACCATCTTGATTTGGAACTGCACCAAAATTCAAGGACTCCCTCCCTTAGGCAAGGTACACGAAGCACACTGCAGTGTTTAGAGAAGAATTTTTACCAATATCTTCTCATGAGGAATTAGCGATGAGTAACAAGTGCTGGCCTTACTAGCAATACTCACATCCCATGAAGTAATGAAAGTCACACATACTTATCCAGCAATGCTGCTTCATGAGAGAGCATTGATCTTTAAGTACATTTCTGACTCTTGCACTCCATCCAAGTTGTTCTCTACCACAGCAATGCACATACAAATCACATACCTATTTTGGCCCATTGAGAAGTTTAGTTGAGATATTAGATAGATTAATAAGTAATCCAGATAATTTTGGAGCTAAGATACAAATATTGTTCAATCACATTCTTCTTTTGCTTGTTTTTCACATAAGAAATTTCCAATTCACAAATGACAAAATGTACAATGTTTCTCTGAGCATGGGTATTGCTCTTTCCTCGCTATCATTTTCCCATCTGTCATGAAATTGAGGGGCTGATGGCTGGTGTCACAATGATGAAAGTCAAGTGCTTGTTGAAAGTTTTAAAGGTGAAGTTACATACTTATGTTGCATATTCTGCCTTTGCTTAAACTAAGCATGGATCATTATATATTATAATTGTGAAGAGAGTGGTGCTGTGCCAATGGGGTAGAGTTGCAAAATAAGATAAGCAAGTGGAGTTGGTGAAGGGATGGATTGAGGTCGATTAAAAAACTAAACCTGCTAAGGTACCTTGCAAGTAGTATTCAGCAAAATCTGACACTGAACCACATAAGGAGATAATAGGCAAGAAGTTTTGCAAAGTTACTGCAGGTGAAATTCAGAAATTCATCCTTACTGTTTAATTTTATATTAAAAATAATTGATGCTGCCTTCTAGTATTCACTGGTGTTAATGGGCTTTTTACAATTTGGTGCTGTTGGATGTTGTCCAATGCATATAGCAGTTCAGGGTTACATACAGCAACCCTGGATGGTGTGTTCCACGAATATATTGCTATGCTAGAAAACCATACAATGTTCCTTACCCTGCTTGAAATAGGTTGCTGGTGATTGCATTGAAAGTGAAGGCAGCTTGGATTGCATTTTGGGAGCTTTAGTCTAATGAGTGCTTAGAATGTTTGGAGTTCTGATTTACTACCTGCTTGGGCCTCTTTATTACCAGATGTCTGGTGCAGTAATAACTGTGGGGACATCCTCAAATCCAAGCCCCTACCACCTGGATGAAAGGCAGCTCTTCAGAGAAAATAGTTGAAGAGAATTATAACATAGAAATTGTGAGTCTTTAACTAAGTTCAATGATTTTGATGTTGAATATGTAATTTTTTTAAAAAATTGTGTTTTCAGTTACAAGCTTTCTTTTCACTATCTTATTTTTCTGGCACGCAGATGGAGGCACAAATAATTTGTTTTAAATGTACTAAGCGATTTCATTGGTTTATCTTTCTCGCTTTGCATTATTGGCAACAATTTGCTGACTACGGTTTCTTGTTTCGGAATGTTTGCACCTGCCCATCACTTGGTAGTTGCCAAGTCCTATGTTGTGATTTTTTTTGCTGTTTTGTGAATGATACTTGAGCAAATTGAATACAATTATTAAATGCACTTTGCCACACATCAACTTTGAGCTGTAATATAAGCACTTAAACACAATGGTATATTCTTTTAATATATAATAGACTACTGAGCGTTTAGCGACCTAGTAAAGATTACACCAAAATAATTAAAATAGTAATGACATTGCTGTAGTTTCTATGTCATAAGAATGGGTTATAACCCTGAATTACATATGGATAGATTGAACTTTAAATTAAATGTTATTTTGTAAAAGAGGACATGTAGTCAAAAGATCACAGCAGATGTAAATTCTGAGATGGTTTGACAAATCCATTGAACTTCACGCCTGTAGAATGTGAGGGAAACTGTAAACAAAGAGACTTGAAGTAAAAGAGACTCTGAGAGGCTGATAAACAATCCCTAATCCCAGAAGAAAGCCATCTCCTGTGGATTCTGTTCCAAATCACTCACATGCCTGTGTTTCACCCATCCACAAATATATAAAAATGGGTTTATGAATCAAGTGCAGTCCCTCAAATATGTGTGGGCTGCTGTGCTAGTATTGAGTAGTGTGCTCTGAAGTTCACAGCTTAAGGACAGCCAGTGTTGCAGGTAAAACAGAAGCTTTTTCCTCTCTCCCTCTCTCTCTCTGTCTGTCTCTGAGTGCTGGAAGTCAGGCAAGCTCATGAAATCACCGTCAAGAAGATAACGGGAAGAAAGGCTGTCAGCTAACTACAGATCTAAGAACCTTGAAATCACTTGCTTCACTACTGATATCAATATTACTGATATCATTCAACTTAATAAGTGCGATGTTCCACCAGCCACTCTTTACATAAATGCACACTAATCTCTCTGCTGTTTTCCAGGTTCTGAAAGCAAAAAGGAAGCACATTTTCTCATATTATTCTGTTTGAATACCAATAACCAATTTTACAATAATCATACAGCTTTCTTGGTAAAGATTTATTTTGCAAGAATGCACTGAACAAAATTACATTTTCAGACATTTGAAGAACATGGCTTAATGATGAAGATAATTCTAAAACATGTCTTTAGTTTTTCTTCGTTTCCAGTGCTGGCATTAATGTTTACCTCTGCCAATGTGTATTTATTTCTACAGCCTTTGCAGTCCAGCTATCATTACATCAATGTCGTCTTACTTTTTGAAGTAACATTTTATTGAAATTATTTTTCTGATGACATCATCACCCGCAAAGTGGCTTATGTGTTTCAAAATTACCATTGGCCAGACACACAAAATTTCATAATAGTTCAAACTATTTGGCAGCACTGCTTCTAAATAAGATAATAGCCCTTCTTTTACCTCATGGTTTGGAATTACATTTTAATACACTGATACCACACAGTGATTTATCTTAGAGGCAAGTACAAGAGCCTGGGTTTTCAGATGGGCTGATATTTCTCTCTGCAGTGGGGGCTGGAGTTGCTCAAGGAGACCCTGTGGAATTCCTAATGTAGCAGGCTCTGAAGGAATTCCATGGGAAAGTGAAGATTCTGATGGACAAGTCCCTTTCGTTCAGAATCATCCAAATCTGACCAATTAATCAGAGAAACTGGAGGGTTCCACTGCTGTTAAGCGAATAGTTACTCAGGAAAAGTTAAATTATTAAACATCCAGTCTAACTGCTGGGTAACTATTAAACAAACGCATAACATACCACAATTTTCCTCCAAGTATACCTCGCATGGCCCATTTACACACCTTGGACTCTGACCCAACATCCCTCCTCCCTTCAGGATCTGCCACTGCCTCCTCACTCTGAGACCAATATCATCACCCACCCAAACCTCTGCTCCCCCCACCCTCCCCTACCACAACCTCCCTGTCAATTTTATCCACAGGACTCAACAGACCACTTGGGACCTGACCCCCTCCACTATCCCCACTTGACTGGACTTGACAAGCTCCTGGGATCTGATAACACCCTTTCTTCCCTGGCCCTGAGACTCCACTTCTTACCAATTCTCCAACCCTCTCTCACCACTGGACCTGACATTTCCCTAGACTCAACTGTTCCACAATCGACTCTGCTAGGACCCGATATCCCCTCTGTTGGGGTTTAAAGAGGAGTCTGTGTTCAGTAGCACAAATCAATCTTTATTCAGAGCTCCTAACCACAGAGAGGTCTCTGGGACACCCTACTTTTCCCAATAAAGTACTGGATATTTTTACATTCCGTGTTACAATGAAACATACAAAGCTGACATCTGTGCTTGCTACCTCCCCTCATATCATTGTGCCCCATACCAGACATTTGCCAGCTGCATCAGACTGAGTGGGTGCTGTTTGTTATCTTGTGAAGCAGTGATTATTTAATTTCCCACATCATAATGACTATGTAATATTTTGCAATTGCCCCCTTACAATGCTATCTGTTTTCTGGCGTCCTTTCACAAAGTTATTTGTTTATACCCTTTGGTCTTTGATGTTATACTATTTGTCATATATCCTTTGGTCCTTGGTGTCGCACTGTTTGTCCTTCGATCCCCCTCTGCTGATGGGATGGGGGCTTCTCTCTACTATCTGCAGCCATTTGTCTAAAAGAATTCAACTAAATTCCTTAACGTTAGTTTGCTAGTTGTACTTATCATTTGTGTGTATCTACATGTATAGTACGTAATGGTAAATAATTTAAAAGCCTTTGATTATGATAGGACCAGACTTTCCTTTCTACATTTTACTAAATAACAAGTTTTCTCTTTCCTACTAAGATTTCTATGAAGCACTTCATTATCCTGTCTGGTTGCCATGTGTATTAAGGCCACAATTCTGACTGTGGAAACTGCTGCCTCAACTGACAATTCTTTTCAGCCATTTTATGTCAGCTAAAAACCAAAGGCAGCCATTTTATGTTACCTTCAGCCATGAGCAAATCCAACACCCACCCTCTCTGCCAGAACCAATAGCTCCTGCCCACTTTGACTTCCAAAATACTCCATCATTTACCTGGTCCCTTTTCCACTTTGGGCTCCAGCAGCCTACTTATCTGGCACCCTCTCTTGTTGGCACTCTGACACTCTAACCCTTAACCACCTGGCACCATACCCACCTGGCACCATACCCACCTGGCACCCTAACCCCTACACACCTTCCTTCATTGCATCCTAACCTAAACTTTACCTTACATACCAACCCTTTCAGAGTATCTGTCAAAGTATCTGTCTATGCTGCTGGGCATTTAAATAAAGGCAATTGGCAGTTGTGAAAAAAGGGTCCTAAATTTGCCTTCCCCTCACTATCTTGCACTATGAGAGACTTGTCAGAAAGGGAGCATGACTCCACATTTCTGTAAGAATTCTGATTGGAATCTCCTGTCCTCCATAACCCTCCTGTAAGAACTGTTTCTTACCCTAAAACTGGAGGGTTGTGGCAATCTGAGTGTAATTGCCTCACCTTGGAAAATCTAGCATATGATATACTGTACAAACATTTTCAGCAGGTCTTAGCTTTTCTTTTTAACAACTGCAACTTATGGAGCACTTTTAACATAATAGAATGTCCCAAGGTACTTCAGAGAAGCATTATCAAACAAACTATGAAACTGAGCCACATACAGAGATAATGGTGAAAAAGGCTTAAAGATTTTATGAACTGTCTCAAAGAGGAAAAATACAGCAGAGAAATGGAGAGATGTAGGCAAGGAATTCCAGAGCTTGAAGTAAAAGTGCAGTAAAAAAGATTGTCTTAATAGGTCATTTTTATCAACTACAGTGAGAGAGATGTTACTGTCCTTTCCCATTAAACTCACAAAGATAATGCATTTTTTTCAAAAATGCAGGGTAAATTACAAACAGGCTAATTTCAGAATTGCATTGTCACAAATAAAACAGCCATTTCACAACTTCTGAACAAAATTATGCAATTGAAAAATTTTCTGCTCACTTAGAGGTTTGAAACACATAGAAAGGGGAAAAGAAAATCGTGCAATATTCAAAAGTTTTTCAATTCACTTCCAGCTGGGAAATATTTGTCAGGTTCAAAAAATATGTACAAGCAACAAATGAAAAAATTGCACCAGTATTGAATGATTTTGAAGAGTTATGTAGCGTATTTTGTATAGACACAGAAAAAAGTAAATCAGTCCATTTTGAAATTTTCCATTTCATACACCAGCCATTATTGTAGCTTCTCTGAGTGAGATTACTACTTTAGTGCCAAATTATATCATGTAATTGGTGTTTTATGTTGTGGATGCATGCCTACTGGGGTCTGGATTAAAATTGACCAAATACATTGAGTTTACTCTCTTTACAGCTGGCAAAGAAGAGAGTTTGATTGTATCAGGCTGCACTGGAGTCAAGCCAAGGCTCTAAAGGTAAAATGAAAGCAATCTATGAATTTAGAAAACACATAGGCCCCAATTGGTAGTCCTTTTCCAGTGAAGATTGTGTGTATAAATATTTCTCTTTCTTCCAAGAAAATAAGTCAGAGTCTATGTCTTTGCTTTTTGCAAGCAAAATTGACCTGTACACTGTTTATTTAATGTGGATCAATGGCACTGCAGCCTTGAATGTTTTAATTTTATACCTGCTGTGTATTTTGGGTCAATTAGAATGAAAACTATAAGGTAGAGTTACTTTTGGGAAATGCTGATAAGCACAGATAGTGAAGGACTGTGTGTTAGTTAAATGCACTTCAGTAGAAAGGCAAAATCAGGTCCTTGCCATGCACTGCAGGAGAACTTGTAGAAATTGTCATTTAAAAAAGAATCATTTGACAACACTCAGCATACATCATCCATTCCTGATGAAAGACTTAAGCCCGAAATGTCGATTCTCCTGCTCCTCAGATGCTGCCTGACTTGCGGTGCTTTTCCAGCGCATACTTTTCGACGTACATCATCTATCCCCAACAGTCCTTGAGAAAATGGTGGTGAGACACCTTCTTGAAAACTTGTTGTCCATGTGCTGAAGGTATTGTGCTATTAGGGAGGGAGTTCCAAGATTTTGACCTGACAACTGTGAAAAATACGCTGAAAGAAATTTGCAGGGGTAGACCATTTCAACTCCTTGAACCTGCCTAGCCATTTACTCAGGTCATATCTGTTCTTCCGTCTCAGTTCACTTTACTAAAATATCCTCAGCTCCATTGATGCCTTTAACATCTAGATATCTATCAATTTCTGTCTTGAATGTACTCAGTGATTGGAACTCCACAGCCCTCTGTAGTAGACGATTGTAAAAATTCACCACCTCAATCTTCATCTCAATTCTAAGCAGCATACCTCTTATTCTGAGACAATGTCAACTGTCTCTAGATTCCCCCTCTGATAGCCCAGCCAAAGGATATAACCTTCTTGCATCTACCCCATCAAACCTTGTAAGAACAGACAAGCCAGTGGGTAACTGGCTTGGTGAGTATTCTGCAGCTGAGGAGGCTTCTTTATATCTGAGTCCTTCCTGAAGCTAATGGTCATGGGTATGAAAGGTGCTGTTAATGGAATCTTGACAAATTGCCACAACGCATTTTGTATATGGTACATGCTCTAGCTATGGTGTGTTGGTAGTGGAGTGGGTAAATATTTAATTTGGTGGATAGGATGTCAATTTCCCTGGATGGTGATGAGGTTTTTTATAATTATTCATGGGATGTGGTCACTGCTGATAAGCCAGCATTTATTGCCCATAGGGTTGTTAAGAGTCAATCATGTTGCTGTTACTATGGGTCTGGAGTCACATGTAGGCCAGGTCTAGTAGATTTCCTTCTCTAAAGGACATCAATGAATCAGATAAGCCTTTACAAAATTTGACAGTGTTCACTCTAATTTTAGGAACACTGAGGTTTAGAGGGAAAATTAATCACATGGTTGCCATTAGACTAGTTTTTTTATTCCAGATTTTTAAATTTTATTGAATTCAAATTTTAACCCCAGCCAGTCAGAGATTTGAACCCATGTTCCCAGAACATTAGCCTGGGGTTCAAGGTTACTAGTCCAGTCACATTATCACTAAACCACTCCCTCTCCTCTTCTTGAGTGTTGCTTGTGGCTTTTCCAATTAAGTTTCTGGTCAATTGTAACCCACCTGGATATACATATTTGCAGTATTCAGTGATGGAATATGATTGAATGTAAAAGAGAGTTGCTGAGCCTCTCTATTGTTGGGAATGTTTGTAAAAACATACAGCTTAGGAGCAGGAATAGTCCATTCAGTTTCTCAATCCTGCTCAGCCATTCAATAAGATGCTGCCTGTCGCTTTTGTGACATGATTGGTACTTGCAGCTTATTGGCTCAAGTCTAAATTTTGCTCTTGACTTGCTACCGGCTCTTACGGCTAGGTTCTGTGGCTGAGATGATTGGCCTCAAACAAAACACGACGATCTTCCTTTGTGTCAGAGCATACACTTCTCCAGTTCCAGCTGTAATGATGATCCCACTCACTGTTATAGCTCAGGATCATTTCAGGGAGTCTGCTGCTGTCCCTAATATTAGTCAGTGCTCATCAATTTATAAGGCAATTGAGGCAATTTAAGAGGGAGGGTGCATTCATTTTAAAATTACTGTCGGATGCAGACGGGATATGGAAACCCATAAAAAGCAATGTTTTCTTGCCTTCACAAGTTCCAGAATGAAATTGACGGTGCCTTGCAGACTCATAAGGACAACCTCCTCAACAGGATTGGCTAAATATGCAGATTTCAGCATGCAAAAGAAACTGGCTTTTTACCATCATGTCTTTGTTTAATGCGTAAGGGATCTACAGGGTATGCTTGGCCTAGCAATGCAGACTAAAACCACTTACTACTCAAACTGGAAAAGGCTCTTGTATTGAACAATTAATTTCACATTAGCAACTAGTTACAGGTTTCATTGATATGATAAACATTGTTACAGAGATTATCAAGAGAACCAGAAAGGTTGCACATACAGACCTGAGGTCCTAAACTGTCTCCCCAGATCTTATACCCTACAACCACCTGATGAAGGAGCTAGTGCTTCCAAATAAACCTGTTGGACTATAACCTGGTGTTGTGTGATTTTTAACTTTGCCTCCCCACAAATACACAAATATTACGAGGCATAGGTTTAAGGTGAGAGGGGATAAGTTTAAAGGATTGCTCTTTACACAGAAAGTGATAGGTACCTGGGAAGTGCTGCCTGGGGAGGTGGTAGAAGCAGTTACGATAGTAAAGTTTAAGAGGCATTTAGACAGACATGTGAACAAGGAGGGAACAGAGGGACACAGGCCATGTGCAGGCAGATGGAATTAATTTAGAATGGCATCAATGTTTGGCAGATATCTGGTGGGCCGAAGGGCTTGTTCCTGTGCTGTACCATTCTATGTTCCATCATCACAGACAGTCAGGACATGGTATTTTTCAGCATTAACTCTCTCAAACCTGTATACAACATTACCTTGTCTTTACTGGTCATGTAACTGAACAGCACTGGCTTGCAGTCCAGAGGGAGTTTAAGTGTTTACATCTGGTGTCAGGCATCATCTCTGTCCATCTGACAAATGACATTTTCACGAGGTTTCCTGACATTGATAAGTTACATTTTATAAGTCCTGAGTTCAGTTTCATCAATAATGACTTGCAAATATGCCACCAGCAATTTGTGGCATCTCCTCTGCACCATATCTACATCCTCGTCGTTGTTGTTTCTGTCAGCTCTTCTTGGGACAGCTATTCTTGAAAGACATATCAAAGCACTCATTGTGTATTCAGCCAAACTGGCTGATGGTGAACGTGCTAAGCCTCGTAGTTGCCCCCCAACTCCTGCTGTTGTAAATTTCAGGCAGTATTGACTTTTTAAAACATTACTTAGCATTTAGAGTTAATATGTAAATGATTTAGTTGATAAACATTTAGTGCAAACTGCCCTGCAGATCATCAGTTGGTATAACCGAGCTGATATTCTCACAAGTGTGCTGTGGCTCATCGTTATGAAGTTAGTGCCTGTTTTTATTTTTTTTATTACATATGTTTTCATCAATTTTATTTCATGTACATGCATATATTTAAATCATTAAATTTTACATTGTACATTTATTTTCACAAAAGGGTTTGGGTGAGAAGATGTGAGGTAGACATCCCATTTTTTTCCTGGAAACCACCTGAGGTCCTTAAGTGATCACCTAAAGATCACTCAACAGTCTGAACCATCACTGCTGTTGGAACACCAGCTGCGAGCAGAAGCCAGGGTCTGTGGTCAAACCATCAGATACAGCCTGGCAGGTACAACATTGGCTTGTTTCAGGTGCAGTTCCTGCTACTTGGGCAACCACTACCTAACAGAGAGACCCACTGGTTGCAAGGCCTGCCTGCAGATGAAGGCCTTACTTGTCCTTAAATCTAGCCACCCTTCCTGATTGTCTCTGGTGATGCTGTTTCACCTCTCAGGCACTAGCAATCCTGCAGCACTAACAGTGGCCCCCGTTCCCAGTGGAACTGCCAGTATTGGAGATCTTTCAACTTCTGATTGGCAGCAGCTCTTGGAGGGTGAATGTTTGCCCTGAACATGATGAAGATCTCTGATGCCAACCAGGTATGTGCCTGGTGGATATTAAACAGGTGGGGATGGCTCAGAATGGTAATGGTAGGATTGTCACTAGCTCCATAATCAGCAGAAATCCTCCGCTGTGATGCACAACACATTCTGCCCTTGGATTCAGGTGCTCGTTATGTTCAAGTTATCTTAATGTTCTGTCACATCCCTTTCTCCACCCAGTGGGCAGTGCAGATATCCTGAGGATGTGAGGGACATTATATATGTGCAAGTTCTTTCTTTCTTGGGATAGTGGGAGTTCAGAGTGGAGGTGACCAAATAGCTGAACATAATCACCTCAGGACCATAATATGATTATAAAGTGATTAGATGAACTTGACTTTGTATTAAACTTGGGCCTGCGTCCTACTTACTCAGACCTCTGAATGTCTTGGAGCAGTGCTACTCATTATTTTAATCTCTGGGGAGAAGGAAAGCCTTTTAATCTTAAAGCATTGTCCATTACATAATGCCAGTAGCAATCTTTGCTTTTATTAATAGGAGCAGGAGGAAGCTCAGTTCCTTGACACACATAATGTTAACATTATTAAGCTTCAAAGACATCCATCAAGGAATCATAAATTCTTTGATGCGCTTTGCATTAATCCTACTTAATGCATTTGAATGTTCATGACTACTCAGTCCTCATGCAAGAATCAATTTCCATCAATCGTCCTTTAGAAAGGTGTGAAGAGGTCAACTCTGTATGAACATAAACTGTCATCAACTTGTGATTCCTTTGCTAATAGTGTTCTATTTACCTAGATTTATTTCTCAGGGAGTGTCATTAATAATCATATCTAGTCTCTGTTTTGATGTCCATTGTAGACTTTGAACTGACTTCCTGCCTGGGATTGGATTGCTTTTAGTGTACACTTGAGGCAAAGAGACCACCCCCAATATGTTGTGGCAGAAATTTTCCTAAATCAGTAAATGCTGATTTTCAGGAGATTTGCATCCAATATTCCTAATAGAACACATGTGAAATATAAGTTAAATATAGTTTAGGTATCTTGATTAACATTTAAAATTATTGTTGCCACAAACTCCCTTGGCTGTCCTTCAAAGTTCAGACAAGACTTACTTACTAAAATGAAACAAAGACCTATGGATGTTGGTAATCTGAAACAAAAACAGAAATTATCAGAGAAACTCAGCAGGTCTGGCAGAATCTGTGACAAGAAAGCAGAGTTAATGTTTTGAATTCTTATGCTCAGCCCAAAATTGACAGATTCCTTGGTTTTGAAGGCACAGGTATAATTAGCTATACAATAACCTCTAGTTAATATTTTCTTTGAGCAATATTAACAATATTTGTTAACAATAGCTTCATTTGCAAAGTTTTTGCTCATACAATTTATGATGTAACTTTTATTGGAGGCTCAACTGATTGGGTCAATATTTGCTGCCAATGTAATTTAACATTACGTATGGGTACATTATGTCTCATCTTCGGGCACAGAGGAGATGCATGGTTAGATGGCAACATTCAAAAAGATACCATCTTATTTGAGTTGCACTACTGTTTACATTGTAAGGATAGGATCTTGGCCTTAGTTGTCACGTGTTTTTTGAAATGTCTTGCATTTGTCTGTTAAACCTGCCATAGATAGTTATGTCATTCAACATGTGAGTGGGGAGTTGATGGCCTATTGGTATTATTGCCAGCTGATAAATCCAGAGACACAGGTAACAACCTGCAGACCAGGGTTCAAATTCTGCCAAGGCAGATAGTGGAATTTGAATACAAGGAAAAAAAATCTGGAATTAAGAGTCTAATGATGACCGTGAAACTGTTGTTGATTGTCAGGGAAAAAAAAAGACCAGATTTGTCCTCGGTTGCTTTGGGAAGCGGGAAATGTGATTGCTTTGCCGTTTGCAAAGATCTTTGCATCCTCGCTCTCCACCGGAGTCGTACCTGAGGACTGGAGGGAGGCAAATGTAATTCCTCTCTTCAAGAAAGGAAATAGGGAAATCCCCGGCAATTACAGACCAGTTAGTCTCACGTCTGTCATCTGCAAGTTG
>NC_057741.1:10041339-10050857 GCF_004010195.1 Chiloscyllium plagiosum
CATGCATATGGTCACAGAAATTTGAGGGTTCATACATTAGGTTTACCTTACATGAGGATCAGTGGTCAGCACAACATCGTGGGCTTGAAAGGCCTGTTCTGTGCTGTACTGTTCTATGTTCTATGTCCTATGTTCTATCTGGTTTAATCATGTCCTTTATGGAGGAAATCTGCCTTCCTTACCTGATCTGGGCTAAATGTGACTCCAGACTCACAGCAATGTGGTTGACTCTTAACTGCCTGTTGGGCAATAAATGCTGGCCCAGCCAGTGACACCCTCATCCTGAGAATGATTGTAAAAAATTATCCCTTTTACTGCCTGTTAAGTATCGTTACGATAGATGATGGAAGATTGCACTATTTTATGGCTCACTACTTTATGGCTCACAACATAAAATACAAATACTTTCTTCCACTTACCAAGATGACCAGTTCATTCCTTATCCATATTGGTCTTTTACCTGAAAAGATTTATCAACTAGTTTTCTTAAGAAGCTTAGAAAGCTATATAGTGTAATCAAATCAAAACATATTCAATAAGTATACAGTAATCAGATAACATATACAGTCAACAAAATAAATGTATAAGTGAAATCATCAGCCCCATTCCCACCCTTGTCACCCAGGAAAACAGGGTAAAAGGCAGAGATTGAATTCCTAAAAAAAATGCTTTGACCAATGGTTATTCTTATAGGGAAAAGGATAGAGTGTTCTGGAGTCTGTTGTTGTGGTGTTCTAGTATCTGTGGTCAAGTCACTAATCATGCAGAGTTGTCTCACTCAGGAAATCCAATTCTGAGATGTTCTTTCAATCACTCTTTCAATAAGAACAAATCGGTTTTGATCGAAACTGATGTCGCAGGTTTTCATTTCAGAAATGGGAGGTCAGCTGGCAGCTTGTCCAACTCAGCTGGGTAAAGGAAGGTCCTTTCCACCCTGTCACTATTCAGAACAATCTCAGTGGGCTCAGCACAAAAAATAAGCAGTATTAATCAGTCATGTGATTTAGAGAAAACCTTCTTCAAAAAATCTCCTTCTTTTTCCTCAGGCAATTCAAACAAGCTAAGATTCTTGACATGATTACATTGATTTTCACTGTAAACTGAACAAACTTTAACAGATAAGACTCTGAGAACAAACTCTAGCAAAGTAGCCTTGCAATTTGGTATTTAAATATTTTCCACAAAAGCTAAGTGATTAAGATGAATATATACCAATGCCACTCTATAGTAGTGATGGACATATATTTCAAAATGTTTTAAGAGCCAGCAGGAATACCAGGACCTTTGTTTCCACTGTAGAGTAACTCTTTTGGTGTTGATTTAGTTTCCTAGAAAATTATCTTATGGATATGCCATGTCTGACCTAATAGTCTGGTAACAGAACTGCACTCTCACAAATCATGAGCATCAATTGTCACCATGGTGACATTAATGAAATCTGATGCAGCTAACACTAGTTTATTTATGAAATAGCCTTCAAATTCTCAAAGTATACCTGACACTTCCATGATCACACCAGCTTGGCTATCTTTGATGATCACACCAGCTGACCATCTGTGAATGGAGCAGCTAAATTGGTACAATCTGTAATAAAAACATGCACATCCCAAAAATCTCATTTAGTTTTAGGATCAGACACCTCCATTACTGCTTATAGATTAGATGAGTTAGTGTGGAAACAGGCCCTTCGGCCCAACAAGCCCACACCACCCAGATCCCATTCTCCTACACCTAACACAAGGGGCAATTTAGCATGGCCAATTCACCTAACCTGCACATTTTTGGACTGTGGGAGGAAACCGGGAGGAAGCCCACGCAGACATGGGGAGAATGTGCAAACTTCACACAGACAGTTGCCAGAGGTAGGAATTGAACCCAGGTCTCTGGCGCTGTGAGGCAGCAGTGCTAACCACTGTGCCACCGTGCCACCCATACTTTTGCTGTTCTGGGCAGCACTTGTCCTTGGCTATATATGCCACAGATAGGTTTCTCACATTTCTGCAAATTCACTTTTGGCAAGGTTTATTATCAAATCAGCCAATTGTAATTTTCTAAACAAAGCTTGAAGTAATTCCAAGTGGTCATCCCAAGTGTCATTGTTATAGCCATACATCATCAAGGTAAATTACACAGTCAGGAACAATGGATACCACTTGGTGCATCAGTCTTTGGAAGTCATGATTTGGAGGTGCCAGTATTGGACTGGAGTGGACAAAGTTTAACAATCACACAGGTTATCATCCAACAGGTTTATTTGGAATCACTAGCTTTCAAAGGGCTACTTCACCACCTGGTGAAGAAACAGTGCTTCGAAAGCTAGTGCCTCCAAATAAACCTGTTGGACTATAATCTGGTGTTGTGTGATTTTTAACTCAGCCTTTGGAAAGTTGCTAGAGTACTTTTTTTAGTATGAATATCATCATTTGGGATTGGAAAAGAACATCTAATGAGACAAAAGCTGACATCTCTTTATCTCTGAGTAATAAATGAGCTCACCATTAT
This sequence comes from Chiloscyllium plagiosum, assembly GCF_004010195.1. Taxonomy (NCBI): domain Eukaryota; kingdom Metazoa; phylum Chordata; class Chondrichthyes; order Orectolobiformes; family Hemiscylliidae; genus Chiloscyllium; species Chiloscyllium plagiosum. Next base: position 10,043,842 of record NC_057741.1, read on the forward strand.
CCTTTTAACTAGTAAGAAATGTGCTGCTGACTCTATCAATACAGTCTTTAAAATGAGGGATTGGGTAAGATTCTACCTTTGTGACTGCATTGATCTTTTAACAATTCATTCAGAAACTGATTGTATCATTAGGTTTAGATACACTGCTGATAAACTTCAGCTACTTTTACTGGGTTCACAATGGTGGTTTTCCAACATGTGTTGGATTCCTGGTTTGACTTGGGCCTATTTCTCTGGACCTAAGCGATAAAGAATATCTGTTTTAAGCGAGAGGATTTTGCTATGTACACATTATGTATAGCTAAAATTGTGTACCATAGTTTGTCCCTGCAAATTTGGTGAGCTATCTAGTTTGGTTTTATTGTTTTTCTGCCTTTAAGTGCAAAAGCAATGTGAATACAATCTACTTTAGTTCAGTGTTAGTGAATTAGGTGGTTTCATGTGGCAATTGTCTAGTTCCCCCTTTTGCCTCATACTCCACTGTCCTTACTACCTGAAAGATATATATACATACTTAGGGTGGCACGGTGGCTCAGTGGTTAGCACTGCTGCCTCACAGCACCAGGGAGCCACGCTCAATTCCCACCCCGGGCAACTGTCTGTGTGGAGTTTGCGTATTCTCCCTGTGTCTGCGTGGGTTTTCTCCGGGTGCTCTGGTTTCCTCCCACAGTCCAAAGATGTGCAGGTCAGGTGAATTGGCCATGATAAATTGCCCACAGTGTTAGGTATATTAGTCAGGGGTAAATATAGGGTGTGGGTTTCTCTTCAGAGGGTCGATGTGGACTTGTTGGGCCAAACGGCCTGTTTCCACACTGTAGGGAATCTAATCTAATACTTGCTTATCCTCTTCCTGATGAGGATAATGCTCCAACACATTGATGTGACACAGCTGAATATTCTTTTCCTGGCAGTTGGAGATGGTAATTAAATGATTTAATTTACCAATTCTTTTGATTACCCTTGTGTAGACCAATGAACTGCCTCTTCAATGATTTAGTTTGTAAAAGTGGTAATATTAACATTTATCACCTGGTTGAAGTGTTTAGGAAACAGTATGATTCACAGCCCATTATTTGATATATTTACAGTCTGTTCTAATAAAACATGATAGTTCTGATCCCCATGTGATCCTGCATTATAAGGAAATTGCATAATAGCAGCATCATTTAAGCCAATGGGACTGGAAACGTGTTATAGCCAATACAGCTAAGGAAAGTTTGCATTCTACAAATAATGGTCTGAATTCTTCAGTCACGTCATAGCCATTTCTGTTGAAGAAATGCACATTATTGCAGCACCAACTGTCGTTTAACATGGTTGTCTCGTTCACAATCCTGTGATTAGTCTCATAGGTGTCCTTACCTCAGAGCTATACACTAATTGAAAATAACTCAAACTAGTACACTCAATAGGTGAATCCCACACTCAAGCATAAGTAACCTCAGTCCTTTATCCTAATCATGAGAATATTCACGACATTATGGTGTGCTAAACATTTTAACAGTATTACATCCAGCCCATTCATAGCTGAACAGTCTCAGACATGAATTGAAATCTTGATCCTATTGGAACTTCACCTGTAATCTAACTCAAATGAAGAATCAGATTACTTCTCTATCATTGTCTTAGCAGTGATTGGTCTTAAGGGCGTGGCCTTTTGGGAATCAAGTTGTTATATCCACGTAATTCTGCTTTTGGTTCCAGTAAAAGTCCCAGACAATCTACCAACACTCTACTTTCATTTCTATATAAACTCTTTACACTTATTGGTTTCCTGAACATATGTCATCTCTTCCTACTGTGCTAATATCTTCATTAACTAATTAACCCACCACTCCATTTTTTTCCTTAGCTTCTGGTGTGACAATGCTGCTCCTTTAACAAGGTTATGTTGTCCTTGTTTTTTTTTCAGAAAGGTTGTAAAGACCCAGATTCTGAAATGTCTGTGGTTACCTACTTGAAAAGGCTTACAAGCTTTTTAAAAAAATCTCTTGTTCAATGAAAGGGGAGTGGCCAGTTCTTCCCGTTCAGCTTCTCTCTGGTTTGGGTTTTAGCAGTCTGGCTGTTCAGAGCAAGCAGTCAGTCCGTTTGGAGTCTGCTGGTCAATGAAACAGTCACATGGAAGAAGGTGTTCCATGCTGAACCTTTCTGCCATCTCTCTCTCTCCTGTAAGACCCTGTGTTTAATTTTACCCCTTTGATAAACACCCCTTTTTTGCCAAGAGGTGTTTATGGGGATTGTTGCAGGAATTTGGAACAGCATCATTAAGACGGGATAGTCTGTTGGGTTTTTGGATCGGTAAAGTTATTCTGTACTCTGTTCTCTTTTGTTTGTGTTCCATTCAGTACTCTGTAAATGAATTCTGTTTTGTTTAAAACTGAGGGGTTTTGACCAGCTGCATATTTCCTGGAATATCCACTTTTCACGTGCTCAGAACAACTAGAAAAGTAAGGGTGTGGGCTACCTTTCTGAAATGTTCTGAGGGGGGGGTGGGGGTCTGGCCTGGTCCATGTTCTATACCCTTCAGGATTCATGTTTCAATCCATGCCATCCTGCATCCATTTCTCTGTAATGTGTAAAATAAAAACAGAAAGTGCTGGAGAAACTCAGCAGGTCTGGCAGCACCTGTGGAGAGGGGAACAGAATTAACCTTTTGAATTCAGTGACTTCTTCAGAACACTCTGAGGCTCGACAGCAGTTTCTGTTTTTACTTCAGGTTTCTAGCATCAGCAGTCATTTATTTTTATTGCTGTAATGTCTACCAGATCATACTAATTCATTTCTATTTTTGCTCTCAGCTCAACTGTTTGTGTGTGTACGATCCTAAAAATCAGACCCGATTACACAACTCATGTTAGCAACTCATTATTTCTCCATGTCAGCACTCTTAAGATGGTGAAACCTTAGGTGATACATTACATATAAAAAATGTTATTTCCTTAATAAAGTCTCATACTCTCTAGTATACCACAAGTGTGTGCTGTGCAAGAACTACTGGCGATGTTAAGAGTTATATTTTTCCATTTCACTTTCACATTTTGGTATAGCAAGTGTAATTACAGTTTGTGCTCCCTTATAACTGTTCTGGTGAATCATTCAGGCTTAGTCTGGGTGCTGATGCGACCATTTCAAAGCTAAACAAGAGCTGTAAAAATCTGGCAGAATAACATGACCCTTATTAAACATTTTTTGTAACTTTTGCACGTTGTTATGGAGTACAAATAATCCAATGAATTATTTCTGCTAAGAATTTTAAAGACATTGCCGACATCAATGACACTTGTTGTTAATTGTAGTGTTCCCTTTCGTTACATAATGCCACACTCTCTACCTCCTAATACATTATTCTTAATGTTAATGTTCTCTGTGTTCAGAAGTTATGGTAGGTTTATTTTATTTGGCATGGTGTTTCTCATAGCCATTGATGTTAGTCGCTAATTGATGAAGGAATTTTTAACAGTTATAGTTACTGATGTACCACTGGGAGTAACAATGCAGGAAACCGATCTCTCACCTTTACCAGAGGATTTATGATTTTTGACCAAAAGGGATTGAGATGGCAGTTATTTATTATTAGTTTTAGATGCCAACACCCTTTGGTTTTTTTTTTAAAAGCCTAATGCTGTGGTGTTCAATTTTTCCAACTGCGGGTGTTCCATGGAATCAATCTTTCAACACGGCACAGATTGGATGAAGTATTGAACAGTACCAGTTTAATATGTTCATAGAATTTTTGATATTTCTGAAAATAGTGTTTTATTGCTACTTTTGAATCAAAATTATTGATAAAATGAAGACTAATTAGTACATATAAATATCACTTCTAGACCTAAGGATCTTTGTCTTCCACCTCTTTGACTGGATTTGTTCTTTTGCCTCTGTTTTTCTTTTCCTTGTATAGACTATTCATGACTACATTCCCTTATTCCTGGCTAAACATGCCCTTTGTTTTCTCTTACTCCATCCATACTCCTACCATACACCTAGACTCTCATTAATCCAGGACAGCTTAGCTTGTCATCACTGCATCTATTATGACAATTTTCTGGCTTTGCCAATTTGCCCTCTGAGCTCCCTCATCTTCTATTTCTGGTACCCCATTCTGCTGTGGTCTTTCTTCCAGCCTCTAAGTTACTCCCATCTCCATTCCAATACTAAAGAGATTTATTTTATCCACATGTAACTCACCCTCAACACTGAGAATCTGTTTTGAACCTAGTTCCTGAAGATCAACATCGTGGGCCGAAGGGCCTGTTCTGTGCTGTATTGTTCTATGTTCTATGTTCTATTATGTTCTATGTTCTATCCCTTTTTAAACCATGTGCTTGTTAACATGGTCAGTCTCTCCTCTTCTACGCATTCCATTTTAAAACAATGTTTCTTTAAACTTCCGTTAAGTACAAACACTCTATTTTTGCAAATTGGTTCCTTATTTCTAATGAAGTGTTTAAATGCACCATTTTCATCAAACTATGAGTTAATGGCTCTTTCCAAATTCTGTTTGAATGCCTCTAAACCACATGAAATTCATGATGCAGCCAAACAAGTCAATTATTTATCTACTATTCCATCCCATCCACCTGTAACAGGTGACAAAAACAGGAGAGATTTGTGGTCAACAATTACTAACAACATGCCTTAGCAATGCCTCAGTATGCAGCATAAATCCCTCAGGAACAAACTGCGCATAGGGATAACTAAGGCACCAGGTGAACACAGAAGGAGAAGTAGAAGAATGTTCTGAGGAAGGGTCACTGGACTTGAAAGATTAACTCTGGTTTCTCTCTACAGATGCTGCCAGACGTGCTGAAGTTATCCAGCGATTTCTGGTTTTGTTTGTAAGGTAGAAGCCATATTTAGGATTATTGCACAGAAAGAGCTAATTCAAACTATTTTGGTAGTTGTGGCTGTTTGCTGATTCTTTGAGGTCTTAGGTGATGGTATTTTTTTCCCCTTTTGTGAGCTGTCCTGGGCCCAAGTAAAAATCTCAAACACAGGTTCAGTTTTCATCTCTTTGACTAAGTGTCCATTATTCACCTTAGGAAGAAATAACACCTTCACAAATATGAGGAGGTTAATGAGATAAGTTCCAATGTCCCTGGTTATAAGACATTATTGATAATTGTATGACATAGATTGTCAGCTATTTGCACCTTTTCAGACATAGCTCCTACTAGGAGACATAGTGTCTATTGTTCCTTTGTGTTTGTTGATGGCAGTATCTGTGCATTGCAAAGATTTGAGATTCCAGGACAATTGTGTCCAAGCTCTGTCTTTGCAACTACTATTGGAACTTTCCAGAGTTTCAGTCAACTAACGTTTGAAGAAAATCATAGGACTGACCATTTTAGTGCAGCAAAGCCCATTTTAAAATTGAACAAGGAAATATAATTTTGTTTAAACAATTTATCAGATCTCTCATGTCTTATCAAGTGATATCTATCAACATTTTGGGCAATGATTTTGAAAGAGAGTTCGGTATTGTCCCGAGGGCAGGTTGGGGAGAAAAGGTTGTGTCAGGGCCTTGAACTATATCCGACATCTTACTGCTGGAATTTTGGACAGAAGAGTTAAAGCCGAAGAGCATGGTGCTGGAAAAAGCACAGCAAGTCAGGCAACATCCGAGGAGCAGGAAAATTGATGTTTCGGACAAAAGCTGGAAGCTACCTAACCTGCTGTTCTTTTTCCAGCACCATGCTTTTTGACTCTGATGACCAATAAAGGAAAGCATATCAAATGCCTTCTTCACTATCCTATATACCTGCAACTCTAATTTCAAGGAGCTAATGAACCTGCACTCCAAGATCTCCTTGTTCAGCAACACTCCCTAGGACCTTACTATTTAGTGTATAAGTCCTGCTAAGATTTGCTTTCCCAAAATACAGCACCTTGCATTTATCTAAATTAAGCTCCATCTGTGACTCCTCAGCCCATTGGCTCATTTGATCAAGATCCCATTGTAATCCAAGGTAACCTTCTTTGCTGTCCATTACACCTCCAGTTTTGGTGAGGAACCTGTTTGGGAGAGGTCACAGCATAGAAACAGATAAGTGAATAGTTTTACGTATGGCCTTACAGTAAGTCTGCAGTATGAGTAGAGTGGGTTCATTCTTCATTATGTGTTTTATTGAGATATGTCTCTTAATTAACTTAAAAATATAAGCCATAAGTATTAGGTTAGCCTACAGCAGTGTTTTGTAGAGGAATCAGATAGTGCTATTTTTTGGATCTGTAGATTGGAAGAAGCAAAAATGACTTTTAGTAGAGTGATATGCTCTTGTTGGATGTGGCAGTTTAGGGAGAGTTTAGGAGTTACTGAGGATTATATCTGTAATAAGTACTGTTGGTTGTGAATCTTAAGAGATCGAATGGATCGGTCGGAGAGACAGAGGCAATGAGGAATTTACAAGAGCAAGGGGATGTGATGGATGGCAGTTATAGGAAGGAGGGGGAAGTCTCAGATACAGTCACATAGATGGGTTAACTTTAGGAAAGATAAGAGAGGTAGGCAGGTAGTGAAGGAGTCTTCTGTGACTATCCCCATTTCAAACAAGTATGCTGTTTTGGAAAATGTAGAGAGTGATGGATTCTCAGGGGAATGTAACACAAACAGCTAATTTTCTGGTATCGAGACTGGCTCTAATGCAATGAGTGATAACTGGGTTCTAAGAATTCAATTGTATTTGGGGACTCTCTGGTCCGAGGCACAGACAGACATTTCTGTGGTCAGCAGCGAAAAATCAGAATGGTGTGTTGCCTCCCTGGTGCCAGGATCAAGAGAGGGTGCAGAATGTTCTCAAGGGGGAAAGGGACCAGCAGGAGGTTATTGTACATATTGGAACCAATGACATCGGAAGGGAAAAGGATGAGATTCTGAAGGGAGAATACAGAGATTTAGGCAGGAATTTAAAAAGGAGATCCTTGAGAGTAGTAATATCTGGATTAGTCCCAGTGCTGTGAGCTAGTGAGGGCAAGAATAGGTGAATAGAGCAGATGAATGCATGGCTGAAGAGCTG
>NC_057741.1:10051357-10067754 GCF_004010195.1 Chiloscyllium plagiosum
TAAAAAGAAAAATCTCTGCCCTGTGGATGAAAGCATCGCCATACATCTACTAATCCTAATTCTTTGTTCAAATCCACCAATTGTCTAGATCTGGGAGATACTCCTGCAGTACTCTTGGGAATCCTATCTAGTTCTGGATCCATAATACAATTAAAGTCTCCCCCTATAATTGTATGACAAGCACCGAGAGTCATCAATTTTGAGACGGCTTCCATTATAAATTTAAAAGGATATGCTGGGGGGCAATACAAATTTAAAATCCCATATTCCTCTCCATTTATAAGGGCTTTAATCAGAATATATCGTCCAGATTCGTCTGATTTAGGATTTTGAAAGGGAAATTCTTACGAATAAGAATAACAATTCCCCTGCTTTTTGAGCTAAAAGAAGAAAGAAAGGCCTGATCAAATCCACCCTGTCGTAATTTCAAGTGTTCTTTATCCAGTAAGTGTGTCTCCTGTAGGAGAGCTATATCAACCCTTTCTTTCTTGAGGTTTGATAATATTTTCTTCCTTTTGACTGATGAATTACTCCCCTTGACATTCCAGGTGCACCACTTTATCGACTGATCAACCATAATCGTCCAGGCAAATCCGAGACCCCTCGGGAGGGGAAATCCTATCCAGAACATCCCGAGCGTAGAGCATATAAAATTCACAAAACTAAAGGCTCTCTATTACACTCACAACAGTATAATAAAAAACTATTTCTAAATAAAAAATATATAAATCGTATTAAAATGGAAATTTTCCCCCTTGTTCCCAGGGGTATCACTTCCTTTCCAAAGGTCCATCATATCCTCTCCCAACCAGTGCCCCACCCTTGACCCAGGTGCTCCTCAATAGGATGAAGAAAATTCAAATATAGTACAGAGCTAGAGTTAACAGTGAGCACCCTACCCCCACCCCCCCACCCCCACCAACACCTGGATATTTTTAAATATATAAAAATATACAACTATAAAATTATAACCTCAACAAGTAATAATTAAATATAATAATACAAAATAATAAGGGAAAACAACTCTGCTCCTAGAGACAAAGGTAAAATAGGATAAGGTAACCACCTCCACCCACCGACATTAACTAGACCCCCCTGGCCTATATATATACAGAATAAAAAAAAGGGGGAGAAAATTGTTAAATAGAGAACAAATAAATAAATCCCTCTCCCCACCCTCCAAGATAATATGAAATAGTAAGGTAAAAAAAAGGGATTAATATATATTAAAAAAAGGGAGGAGGGGATGTAAACCGGAGTGGGGGGAAAGCAAACCAACATCAATTATCTCTTACAATTTATCTAAGAGAGTCCAAAAATTCCTTGGCCTTTTCCGGCAATCCGAAGTTATACACAGACCCTTCATGGTTAAAGCGTAGCGTCGCTGGGTAGCGTAAGGAGTACTGAATATTTAAGTCCCTTAAACGCTTCTTCGCCTCATCGAACGCCTTCCTCTTTCGGACCAGAGCTGGGGAAAAGTCCTGGAATAACATGATCTTGGATCCTTTATAGATCATGACTTGGGGATCTTTACCGAGATTTCTGGAGCTTCTAAGAGTATCTGCCTCTCCTTGTAGCTCTACAGCCGGAACAGGACCAGGCGTGGGCGCTGGTTCGAGCCGGGCCTGCGTATTGCAACCCGGTAGGCCCATTCCACCCTTACCCGGCCTGATCCAGGCTCCAGATTTAAAAGCTGTGGAAGCCACTGCTCCAGGAATGCTGTAAGCTGGCCTTCCTCTTCCCGTTCGGGAAGGCCCAGCAAACGAATATTTTTCCGACGACCTCGATTCTCGAGGTCATCAATGTGGTTCTCTAAGGTCTGGACTCACTGTTCGAGAGTCCGGACCCGATCCACAGCCGATTGTGCTGTAGTTTCGGAGCTCAAGGCCTTTAGCTCCGCCCATCCGACTCGGCGTTCAATTTTCTTGATGTCTCGGTTGTGCTTTTGCAGCACGGCCGAGAGTGAGTCCTATCGGCTTCAGGATTCTTCAATAAAAGCATGGACCTTCGCATCCAGTTTGGAGATGATTTCCACGAGGCTCGCCACTGTAGGTAAGTCCCCCGGGGCGGCTGCGGCCACCTCTGCTGCAGCTGGAGAGGGTGGGGAGGGGTTCCTGCTTGCTGAGAGCTGCTCTTCAATAAAAGCATGGACCTTCGCATCCAGTTTGGAGATGATTTCCACGAGGCTCGCCACTTTAGGTAAGTCCCCCGGGCGGCTGCGGCCACCTCTGCTGCAGCTGGAGAGGGTGGGGAGGGGTTCCTGCTTGCTGAGAGCTGCGGGCTCCCTTCCCTTTAGTGATTTTTACCGGAGATTAAATTGTTTAAATACAATACTAAACAACTAATTACATTAAGTAAGAACTATTTTAAATGATTTGGTGAGTGTGGTGGGGGTGGGTGACCCACTTTGCCCAAGTCTTGGGAGGAGCACTGTAGACTCAGACTTGCTGGGTCGCCGCCATCTTGGAACCCCGTCCTAGAGGTTTTAATTAGTGTATGTTTGATGACTAATTCAATAAGCCACTCTGGCTGTTTCTTTCCTGCAAAAACACACTCATTCCTTTTGCTGTGCCACCTTGTGATAAATTGGCCTCTGTGCTGCCGTCTGTATGACATGGTTTGGACTCTGTTAATCCTGAAATTAATATTTATCTTGAACTTATCTTTAAAAACTTTTCATATCTCTTCTGAGTCTTTCACATCATTGATGGAAAGACAAGATGGGTTATTTCTGCACAGCCTCTCCAAGCTAATGGCCAATCAAGATTCTCAGAGCTCTTTTCTCGGGATCTGTAGCAGCTGAGTGGATCTGGCTGTTTCTTGTTGCAGAGTCAGCGGCGGCTGAAGATGAGGCTTTTTGGCGTCCTTCCGAGCACTTCCAGCAGCAGTAGCAGGAATCAGCTTCTTGGGAAGAGGGAGTGAGCCTTTTGGGAGCTCGCAACAGCAGCGATCGTGGGAGTCCAGCAGTGAATGATGCCACCGGGCCGTTCTCAACGGTGGTGGGCCCAGCCCACGACTTGAGGTGGTGGCAGCGGCATTAGCTTTCAATAGCAGGGCGGCCTCTGCCATCAGCATCGGTCAGCTCTGACAATGCGGTAAGCCTGAATCCATACTCGGGCTGGACCGACAGCAGCAATGGTTGCTTTGACAGTGGCGTGTTAGGCCCAGTGTGGCGACTGCTGGAATGCACTGTGTGGGGAAAGCATGGCAACAAGGAGGAGATTGAGCCCCTGTAGGAAGGCAGTCTCAGTGGCTATGCACTTTCTGAGTGGAGAAGTGGCAGGTGGAGTTCAATCTGGGCAAGTGTGTGGGGATGTATTTTGGGAAGTCTAATTCTAGAGCGAACTATACAGTAAATAGAAGAGCCCTGGGAAATGTTGATGAGCAGAGAGATCTGGGAGTTCAAGTCCATTGTACCCTGAAGGTGGCTGCACAGGTGGATAGGGTGGTCAAGAAGGCATATGGTATGCTTGCCTTCATCGGACGGGGTATTGAGTATAAGAGCTGGCAGTTTATGTTAAAATTGTACGAGACTTTAGTCTGGCCGCATTTAGAATACTGTGTACAGTTCTGGTCACCACATTACCCAAAGGATGTGGACACTTTGGAGAGGGTGCAGAGAAGGTTTACGAGGCTGTTGCCTGGTATGGAAGGTGCTAGCTATGAAGAGATGTTGAGTAGGTTAGGTTTGTTTTCACTAGAAAAAAGGAGATTGAGGGGCGACCTGATTGAGGTTTACAAAATCATGACGGGTATGGACAGGGTGGATAGAGACAAGCTTTTTCCCAGGGTGAAGGATTCAATAACAAGAGGTCACGCTTTCAAGATAAGAGGTAAAAGGTTTAAGGGGGATACACACGGAAAGTACTTCACACAGAGGGTGGTAGGTGTCTGTAATGTGTTGCCAGCAGAGGTAGTAGAGGCAGGCACGGTAGATTCATTTAAAGTGCATCTGGACAGATGCATGAGTAGGTGGGGAGCAGAGGGATACAGATCCATAGGAATTGGATGATAGGTTTAGACAGTGGATTTGCTTCGGCACAGGCTTGGAGGGCTGAAGGACCTGTTCCTGGGCTGTAACTTTTCTTTGTTCTTTGTTCTTCGGAAGACTGCAATGTTTGATTTTAGCTTTATTTTTCTACTTAACGTTAAGAATTACTGTACTGTTGAATTTTTAACTTTGTTTTTTCATTCTCCCTACCTTGTTCTCATCAAATGTACATGGTATTGGTACCTAAGATGGTGCCTTGTGTGGTCACATTATACACTTTTCACTGTACTCCTATACTTTTGTTTTTGAGTACACATGACACTAAAAAAAAAACTGAATCAATTGCTTGTTCTATAAAACAGAACTAGCTATGTTATTTCCACAGTTGTAATTCAGTAAAGGTGTTACTGGATGGCACATCCATAAGTAAATGTTTGCCTTCTATTTTCCTTTGTAGGATTTCACAATTTCTTTTGAAGTAGATGCATCACAGTGTTTAGTTATTTCATTTGGATCCTTTTCTTTTAATGTTCCCAATTTTGCATCTTTTTACCTTTATTTTTCCTATTGCTGCTTCTTTACTGGATTTGGTCCGGTTAAAACTGTTGCTTTGGGAATTATCCAGGCTGGCTTTTTAAAACATGGTGTCTTGCAGTTGCAGTTTTCTCCCTCTGCACATTGTCCGGGCCAATGGAGACATCATGTGGCAGGTGGGCTTTTGTTAACTTTACACCAATTTAAAAGAAGAAAATGGTGGAACAAAATGAGGTTTGGACACAGTCAAACATTTTTTAGTGTTTAAAGCAAAATTTTCTTTTAGGAGCATTCCAGATCTGTGCTGTCAGGACAGTTTAACTACAATGTTTTTTTAAAGTCAGATCAATAGGCTCTCAGGCTCTTTAAAGATAGGGAGAGATAGGTAGACTTCTCACTGTTTTTGAGTATTAGTCTATAATCTTTAGTTTTGCTTGTATTTATAACTTCTGTTATTTTGTTTTTAACTAAAGACACTCTTAGAGATTTATTGTGTTGTGAAAGAAATTTTAGTCAAAATTAAAAGAATGTTATCTTCTAATTGGTAAATATCCTGTCTGCAGCTCAGTATGGCCCTCTATACTCACAGAAACAGATGTTGCTAATGATCTGAATTCTCTGTTGTACAGAGGTTGTCAGGTTGGTTTCCAGTTATTTTCCTAAAGATTTGCCACTGAGACCTTGGAGACTATTTTGTAGACAACCACTGCTGCTCTCCATGATCTGATTGTTGCTTCCAATGGGATATTAGCTTTGTTGCAACAATGATTATGATGTCCCTTGTTACATAAGACACTGAATGTGGATAACATAATATTGAAGAATCCAGAAGATATGTAGTACAATGAGTTTCTATATACAAAGATTACATTCATAGGTACATGAGTGTCATGTTGCTGTTTGATTACGCAGGGCAGTATGCCTTTTATAGTGGGCTTTGCTTCAAGGGATCTGAGCTAAGATGGAGTTTAAGATCTTTTTCCCATTGAGCCACATGCTATAACACGATAGTGATGCTACTTACTAGCCTAAGCCTGGATATTGTCCAGATCATGTTGCATTTGAACTTAGAGTCATAGAAACATTGAACCATGCAGCAAAGAAACCCTTTGGTCCAACCAGTCCATGTCAATCATAATTCCAAACTAAACTAGTCCCACCTGCCTGCTATTGGCCCATATCCCTTCAAACCTTTCCTATTCATGTACTTATCCAAATGTCTTTTAAATTTTGTAAGTGTGCCCACATTCACCACTTCCTCCAGAAGTTCATTCCACATTCAAATGACCCTTTGTGTAAAAGGTTTTCCCCTCATGTCTCTCCTCTTACCTTAAAAATGTGCCCCTCAGTGTTGAAATCCCCACCCTAGGGAAAAGACAACTACTGTTAATGCTGTTTATATCCCTCATTATTTTATAAACTTCTATCCAGTTGCCTCTCAACCTCCTACACTCCAGTGAAAAATGTCCCAGCCTATCCAGCCTATCTTTATAACTCAAGCCTTCCATACCGAGCAACATCCTGGTAAATCTCCTCTAAATCCTCTCCAGATAATATTCTTCCTCTAACGAGTGGCCATAACAGCGCACAGTACTCCAGAAGAGGCCTCATCAATGGCCTGTACAACCTCAATATGACTTCCCATCTCCTTTACTCAAAGGACTGAACAAAGAAGGCAAACCCTGTCTACATATGACACCAACATCAAAGAATTATGTACCTGCACCCCTAGGTCCCTCTGTTCTACAACACGAGTCAAGGGCCTACCATTAATTGTATAAATCCTGCCCCTGTTTGTTTTACCAAAAGCAATACCTCACATTTATCCAGATGGAATGTCATCTGCATTTTTCAGCCATTGACCCATTTGATCAAAATCACTTTGTAATCTCAGAAAACCTTCGCTGTCTACTATGTCAACAATTTTATTGTCATCTGCAAACTTACTAACCATAACTTCTATATTCTCATCCAATCATTAATATAAATGATAAACAAAAGAGGATCCAGAATTGATCCCTGTGGAACACCGCTGGTGACAGGCCTGCAGTCTCCAACATCACCCTCTGTCTCCTGCTAGCAAACCAATAATGTATCCAACTAGCAAGCTCATCCTGAATCCCATGTGGCCTAACTTTACTAATTATGTGCAATAAATGGAAGGATACTAACAAGTGTAGAGGAGCAGGGGAGATTCGGGAATAAATATCCACAAATCCTGAAAGTAGTAGATCAGGTCAAGAAGTTGAAACACACACAGAGCACTCTGGACAAACGCAGTAGATTTGTTAACACCTCGGGAGAGAAAAACAGAGTTAACATTCAAGTCGGGTATGACTCATACTCAGAACAATTGCACTTCTAAAGAAGAATCAGACTGAATTTGGAATGATAACCCTGCTTCTCTCTCCAGTGATACTGCCAGACCTTCTGAGATTCTCAAGTGTTCTTTGTGCTTGTTTCAGATTTCCAGCATCCCGAGTAGTTTGTCTTTATTACAGGTAGGTAAGTTGGCCAGAAAGGCAATTGGACGACAATCCATATTTAGCTGAACCACAGAATTAAAACTCACTTCTGGAGTTTTTGATTTTTTTGTAGATGCAGATCATTTTGCTGTTCGGTGTTTTAAATTGTACAATCTGAGCAATTAGACTGTTCTGGCCATATGATGAAGAGATTGCAATGGTCAAGAAGGTAGCTCACCTCTCTATTCTCAAGAACATCTCGGGATGGTTCAGACAGTGATGGCCACATCCCATGAGTGAATAAAACAATGGCTCCGTTCTTTTTAGGTCCCTTTTGCCTTGATCACTTGCAACAAATATTATTTTTTTCATTACTCAGCATGTAACCACCTTACTTCTATTAAGCTTAGTTAACTGGGCTATCAGATATAATCACTTCTTACCTGACTTATATTTCCTTTCAAAGTCATATCCTTGCAGATGGCTGAGAGATTGCTAAATTGCCCATAGTGTTAGGTAAGGGGTAAATGTAGGGGTATGGGTGGGTTACGCTTCAGCGGGTCAGTGTGGACTTGTTGGGCCGAAGGGCCTGTTTCCACACTGTAATGTAATCTAAATCTAATCTAAATCTCCAGAGTATGACCAAATACGACTGTATCCAGAATCAATTGCATTACACTTGATCTGTTCTACTACGGTGAGTGTGCTTTGAATCTTGTGAATTATGTTTCTTCCAAGATCTGTGTATACTGGTGGTCCCGGACCTTTGGTGTCTACCAGGTGGAAGATACTGCAAGGCTAAGATAAGCTTGTGTACTGGCATTACACAGTGTATCTGCCAAAACGTGGATTTGATAATGCATTATACGTCTTGAGTTGTCTCTTGTAGATTGTACCACGGAATGCAATGTACTGAGGTACGTGTGTTTCAGAATTCATGGTGGTAATATCTTGGCATGAGTTCCTGTGTCAATTTTAGTTTTTAGTGTGTGTGGACTGGTCCTTTCAGGATATTTGATATTATTAATTGTAGTTGCACCATAGAAAGCATCCCATCTGGATGCATCGCAGCTTGGTTTGGTAATAGCTCTTCCCAAGAATGCAAGAAAATACACAGCCCAGTCCACCATGAAAACCAGCCTTCCACCCTTTGACTCCATCTACACTTCCTGCTGCATTGGGAAAGCAACAGACAAAGTCCCCTCCCATCCTGGTTATACTCATTTCCACCATCTTTCATCAGGCAAAAGATATATATGTTTGTATACATGTGCAAACAGATTCAAGAACAGCTTCTTCCCTACTCTTTTTAGGCTTCTGAATAGACATCTCAAATGTTAAATTTAATGTTGATCTGGCTGTCTGTGCATCTTCTCTGCAGCTGTAACACTGTTCTTAGCTCTTATTACCATAATGCACTTTGTATGGTATGCTGTGCTGCTTGCAAAACAAAGCCTCTCACTGTATCTAGGTACATATGACAATAACAAATCAAATCAAACCAAAGCAAATCAAATCAAAAAGATTCAGACTGCTTATCCCATTGACATGGAAAGTTTGGTCACTTCTGAATTTTGCCTTTTGCTTAGTTGACTTTGAACTCCATGATGTTTAGATCTGGATCTTTCTGGTCATCCATGGAAAGATTGGATTTATTAGCTCAATCAAACCCTTCCTTGCCAATGGTAAGCAAAACTTTGACTGGCCCTTTGTTGAGAGCTTTAAAGATGTTGCACTGTAACACATTAAACTGTTTTGTCCCTGGATTTTGTATCAATATAGATTAAAAACTGTCTTGTCCTTAAGAAACAGACTTTACAGCTATTGTTCTGAGAATCATAGGAATAGAGGGTGCACTAGACTGTAGCTTCTGCATTTTATTGACATGGCCTTTTGTCACAGATCAAGGTTGGATTGTGGCCTTTTTATTATTTTTCTTTCTTTTAATTAAGACCATCTTAGAAATTTATTTTGCAGGTGCTTCTATTTTAATAAACTAAAAGATCTTTTTATTGGAGTGTCATGGACCGTGTAAGATCTGTCCAGCGACCTATACTTACAGAATGGGTGCTAATTAAGGATGAGGAACTATCCCATTATCAAAGTTTGTTGACCAAAGCTGTTGTCCTTTTATTGTCAGTTATTCTGCCATATATCTTCCACCAAAAAGTTGGAGTCTTTACTGGAGAGCCACCATGGTGTGTGCTTGCCACTAATTGGCGATTTTACCTGATGCAGCAATCCTCATATTATTTTCTGTAACAAAAGAAGCAAGGTGCGAATATTGTGGTATTGATAATCTAAAATGCATTTATTACAGCAAGTAATTATTTACACTCATCATATTCCTCAGGTACATACGCATCTTGGCTAAAATTGAGCTACTAACTTATGACAGAAAGGCAGGATTTCACTAGGGTGTGATGTCTCATGTGGTTCAAGAAAAGATAAAGTGCATGTCGCATGTTATGATGCAGTGATGATATGTCAGCACATCTCTTAAAGGTAGGCTGACAGTGAGGCATAACAGCAAATAAACAACTGATTTGCAGATTCCGGTATCTGTTTTATAGCTTCATTTCGAGCTTGATAGTTATAGGCAACCCTTCAACTTTCATTATGTGCAGTTGTCATGCAAGCATGAGTCAAACAAGAGTTGCAACTTTCTTGATGCTTTCATTGACTCTCAAATAAAATGGTAATTCGAAGGTTGTTAGTTTTAATATTTTCCTTATGGATTGCCTGAGATTTTCAGCTGATTACTGTAGCCATTTTAGGTTAGCAGTATCCTTTTTTTGGAAACCATTTTTACTCTATGAAAATCTCTCTGAGTAAAGTAAAATGATGAATTCTGATATCCATTTTCACTACGATTGTAAACTATTAATGTTGAATCTTCTTCAAAATGTGTTAAACTATTGCCTTTTTTGATATTGTAATTATTTTTAATTATTGTATCCTTAGGATCATTCCAAATAATGTTTTGCAATTAAGATGTTTTGTTGCTTTAATGAAAAGTCTTAACTTCGATATTCTTACTTATTCCCACAGATTTCTTTTATCCGTGTGAAGTAAAGTTGAAAACTTATAAATGTAAATATCTAATGATTATCCTAACATTTCCACTGAAAAACATTTTCAAATGTTCAAAAACCATTGAAATGTTTTAAAATGAAAGTATACTGCATTTCTTATTTTCTCCAAAGATGGAGAGAAGCTTATGTGAATGTTTCCTTCTTCCTAGAGATTTCCTTGCTTTTGTTAACACTGGAGAGGATTTGTAGCACTCATGTTTACTGATGGAAATTTTTTCCCCCATTTTAGGTGAGCCGGGCTTTTAGAATCATAGCATTCCTACAGTGGGGAAGCAAGCCATTTGGCTCGTCAGGTCCACACTGCCTCTCTGAAGACCTTCCAACCTGGACCAACCCTGTCCCTGTAACCCTGCACTTCCCATGGCTAATCCAGGCAGCCTGCACATCTTGGACTGTGGGAGGAAACTGAAGCACCCGGACTAAACACAGGCAAAGGGAGAATGCGCAAACTCCATACAGGCAGTCACTGGGGTGGGATCAAACCCAGGTCCCTGGTGCTGTGAGGCAGCCGTGCTAACCATTGAGCTACTGTGCTGTAGTAAAGATTTTTTTCAGTATATCACAACTTCTAGCAAATTAATGAGAGTGGTGTCTGGTATCATCTTGTATGGTACAGTTGAAAGAAGTCTTTAGACTGCTCCCTCTGTCACCATCTTATACATTTTGGTTTCTGCTGGAACTATCTGAGATTGCTTGGGTAGATTCACTGTCAGCCAATCCTTTCTGAGGCTGTCAGTCGAAGTGAATACCATGTGGGGAAAGATGATCAGGTTTGGCAGAGGTGAGGTTCAATTTTGATGAACAATAAATCGGCTCATTCCATATTATGTAGTAGCTGGTTATATTAAATCTGAGAAACATAGTCATAGGGTCATATCGCAGGGAAACAGACCCTTTGGTCCAACCAATCCATGATGAACATAATCCCAAACTAAACAGGATAATGCCTGCTCCTGGCCCACATCCTTCCAAGTCTTTCAAATTCATGTACTTATCCAAATTATTGCCTCTTGTGGGATAATCAGGCTTATTCTAATACACATTGCTACTTTAGCTACATACTGCTCTCACAAAGAAGAATCACTGACGCACTATACACTATATGGCAAGTACATGCCTCGGATGTACAGATCTCTGCTTAGCTCCTCCCCAGAGCTATCCTTTACATCTTCAAGATTGGAGCCTATGTTGTGATGCCAGGTAACGCTTTCAGGTCCAAACTTTCTTATACAGCACAGAGCACTCCAAAGCTGACTAGGTTTCTGAATTTTTATACTCTGTCGTGGGATCAGGAGAAGCATGAATACAACTTCTAGCCCAAGGAAAAAAAAATCAGGTCTATTGTTAGCTTTGTGATTGCCTGTTTCTGTTCCCATTAAACCTCTGGCTGAGCTTTGTCACAGATCTGACAGATTGTGATGGCCCCAGTCTAAAATCACGATGAATGCTAGCTTGATGTTCATTGTTGCCATTGTACTATGGATGATGTGATGGAAACTCACATTTCCAACCTGATGCCAAAAGTAAAATCAATATCCCATACTTTTTAAATGATTCCACCTCCACTTCCAAGTACATTTACTGGTGGAAGGTTAGATTTATGGACCAAATTTGTTAAAAAGATCTAAATCATACTATTGATATAAACTTTTAGATTTGACAGGTGAACTTAGGGATTCTATTCCATTCTATGGAAAACTTATAAACATCGGTTGTCAGTGTAGAAATTAACTAAGCTGACCTCCATATTATTCAATTGCATAATTATTCTTGAGTTTTCCAGTTTAGTTCACTAATATTTTTTAATGGGCTTCAGTCCACCTGATAGATTGTTAGCAAGGTTAGATCACATGAAATACAGGGATACAGAATGGCTCGAACGTAGGAGACAGAGGGTGGTGGTGGAGGGTTGCTTTTCAGACTGGAGGCCTGTGACCAATAGTGTCCTATAAGAATCAGTACTGGGTCCACTGCTTTGTGTCATTTATACAAATAATTTGGATGTGAACATAGGAAGTATGATTAGCAAATTTGCAGATGACACCAAAATTGGAGATGTAGTGGAGAATGAAGAGGGTTACCTCAGAGTACCATGGAATCTTGATCAGATGGGCCAATGGGCTGAGGAGTAGCAGACGGAGTTTAATGTAGAGAATGTGAGGTGCCGCATTTTGGAAAGGCAAATCAGTGCAGGATTTATACACTTAATGGTAAGGTCCTTGGGCCTGTTACTGAACAAAGAGACCTTTGAGGCAGGTTTATGGTTCCTTGAAAGTGGAGTCTCAGATCGATTGATTAGTGATGAAGGCGTTTGGTATGCTTTCCTTTATTGGTTAGTGCATTGAGTATAGGAGTTGAGAGGTCATGTTGCGGCTGTATAGGACATTGGTTAGGTCACTTTTGGAATAATGTGTATATTTCTGCTCTCTCTGCCGTAGGAAATATGTTGTAAAACTTGAAAGGGTTCAGAAAAGATTTACAAGGATGTTGCCAGGGTTAGAGGGTTAGAACTATAGGGAGAGGCTGAATAGTCTGGGGCTATTTTCTCTGGAGCACTGAAGGCTGAGGGATGACCTTATGGAGGTTTATAAAATCAGGAGGGACAAGGATAGGGTGCATAGCCAAGGTCTTCTCCTGGGAGGGGGGGTTGGGTCCAATGCTAGGGGGCATAAGTAAAGTTGAGAGGGATAAGATTTAAAAGAGATTGAAGGGACAATGTTTTCAAGCAGAAGGCGGTGTGTGTATGGAATGAGCTGCCAGAGGAAGTGGTAGAGGCTGTTACAATTATAACATTTAAAAGGCATCTGGATGAATATATGAATAGGATGGGTTTAGGGGGATATGAGGCAAATGCTGGCAAATTGGACTGGATTAGGTTAGGATATCTGGTTGGCATGGAAGAGTTGGACCAAAATATATGTTTCAATGCTGCACATCTCTACAATTCTACCCACACCATGGGCAGCATTTTCCCAGGCCCTGAATGAAATGGGATAATTGAGTGAGATATTGAGTGAGACCTTTCTCAATGTCGAGGTCAACAAGTCACACTTTCCAACCAAGTCCTGCACATTGAGGTGAGATTCTCACTATTGAGTAGTGAGAGGCCTATTAAAAAGGTTTATTGTTCACTATCACCCTCATAACTACTTGATCCCACTGCATTAATACACAATCCCACCTGACAGCTAGAAACTAGATGCTGGTAATTCCTGACATGAAAATCAGAATGGGTACCTGGCAACCCCAGCTTGCTGTTTGCTCCTCTGAACCGCCATTTGGATAGACGGCAACACTGAATTGGGACACTCAAATCCCATATCCAATCCAACACTGACAGTCTCTCCATGTCATCATGGCACATCCCCACTCCACTGACAGTAAACCTTTGTACTTGAATGCTGCAGTTTGTAACAGTTTTAGGGCAATCCCCAGTTTTAAATGGAAAGACTGAAAGAAAATGGCCTTTTGTGAAAAACTGGTCAACCTGGCATCTGTACAGGCAGCATTTCCCAGCAGGCCTGCCAGAGTAAGGACACACCTTCTTTTGGGGACAGAGATCCCCTGAGGTATCAGACAACTCGACCAACAAAACGGCACACGCCAGATGTCATATCAAGGGACAGGCATAGAAACGGTAATGAACCCCAAAACTGTTAACAATGGAGCCTACCTAGTTAATGGGATAACAATTTACTCTAATCTGAAAACAGTTTGGGAGGCTGTATAAAGTCATCAAATTTTCAGTGAAGTAAATTTGTGACAGTATTGACCCTTTGTTTCCTCAAATGATGAGATTAAACCGACCCCAGCAATCTCCGGAGATGCTTTGTGAAATGGAATGAGCTGAGGGACGGAGCCGGTCAGCCCTTTGGAATCACACGGGTAAAGGGGGCAGCAGGACTAGCTAGTGGGGCTCGTCTCCTTTTCACTCTCCTCGCTCTGAGCTCACTGCATCTCTGGGCACCAACCCTTTTGGGGCTGAAGGCATCGACCCTGTCTGTGACCTTGGACTTCGGAAGTCCATAACAGTGCCCGAGACAGAGAGGGAGACCCACCGGACAAGCAACAAATCCCTCTGAGACTGTTAGAACCCTTTTCAGGCCTGGGACACTCGCACTCTGGAGTGGTTGGTTAGGCATCGGGGGGGAGGGTGGTTGTCTAATTCTTAAAGTATAAGTACCCAGTAAGTTGTGTAGAGTTAAAGATTTACATTGTGTTTGCTCCAGTTTTCTTACATTTTATGTCATAGTATAGAGTATAAGTTCCATCGAGAAATTGTATGGATTGGGCAAGTTGAATTTTTTTCTGTGATAAAGTTCACTGGTAATTTTGAACTCATATTAGAGTCCGTCTCTGCTCCTTCTGGGTAAACCATTTCAGGCTGAGTTCACAGCAGATCCCAGACCATAATTCCAGTGTCATGGACCAAAGGGTGATCTGGGAGATTCGAACTGTCCACTCAAGGGGGTTTGCTGGCCAGGATAAGCAGTTTGATCTCTCTTTTTCTTTCTCTTGGGGATACTGCCTGGGTGGATAGGTACCAGGTGGCCGTTGTCCCACCAACAAGAGAGCGAATCCCCCAGGCAATGGTAGCGGTCGCGATTACTGTGTGGAGATAAGCTCCGACTCACTGGTCAGGCTATAAACAGTGAGTTTGGTTCAGCACTCTCTTTCTAACAGAGTTGCCCTAGTGTGGTATTCCAGGACTTTGAAGTTTCAGAGCCTGCTGGAGAAAGACCACCAAAGTAATCGGCGAACCCCAGACACCGGCCCGAGTGTGGCGTAAAGGAAAGGGGCACCTCCACACTTTGGAATGCACCAGTTCCTCCCCTTGCCATGCAGCTGCCAAGGCACTTTGTTTGCAATCATGTAGTTCATGGATTTGGCTGGGCTGAACCTCCAGGCTGCTTACTCACTCTCTTAGCTCTCACTCACCTTGCATTTGCTTGATGCTTGCAGCCAGAGAATGGGCTATGGTCATCCCTGTGGGATCTTTTGCAGCTATCTGGAGAGTTGCAGGAACACAGTCTGGGAGCCATACAGATTTCAGTTAGGGGTCTGCTCACTTATTGCTAAATAAGTCACTTAAAAGCATGGGCATGTGGTCAGACCTGGAGATTTGTCCATTACAAGTCAAAGGGGTTATCTGGGGGACACTGCTGCAGGAGGGAGTCTAGGAAACTCAGTTATGGAGATTGGAGTCTCAATGCTGGGATGAAGAGGGATTTTCAATACTGAAGAGTGGGCAACTCAGTATATGGGGGGAGATGATACAGCATGGGAGACAATCTGGCTTCCATGGGACAACAGTGCACACTACCTGACCTGGCATGTTTACGTCTGGGGTTGAGGCTGTTAAAGTGGGCAAATAATAATTTAGATAAATGTGTTGACCAAAGACTTGAAGAAGTGTACTGGGGTTGAAGGGGAGAGCTATCCAGAGGGAATGTTTATGTTATTGGAGTTACCAAGAGGGAGTGGTTGTGTCAGAGACTCAGTGTTCAAGGAGCAACTGCTACTGCCTTCTGTTATGCTCTAGTTAACAATGGAGATGTAAATAGCTGTGGCCACACTTGGAATCGGTCGGGGGTAAATGTTTTGTTCTGTGAGGGAGGGGCTTTGGTTTAAGCAGTAGAGCTCCTTCAAGGGGCAACATCATGACACAAGTACCCATACACTGGAGCTGAAACACACCAGTAAGCCATACATATCTGGTGAACATCAGGCATTAACTAACCATGTGCAGTCCACATGCTTGCCCTAAAGACTTCTGTTAACATTATGTAAGATAATGACTGACTCTCCAGATTGTCGTGATACAGTAGTTGGGATGGCCTACCTGGAAAGAATGAGTTGAATTGCCAAAGTAGTAGTCATTGCCATTTACCTGTTGTCTGCACATGGTGCAGGAACTACTCACTGCAGAACCTGATCTATCAAATATCAGTGATGGGTGGACTCTGAATCTTCACTGACACAGACTTGCATAAATACACAGCTGATGGTGAACATATATTTACAAATGTGCAAACATATTTACAGTTAGTGAGTTTTGAGAACATTTAAAGCTCAGGTTGAGGTTCTAGATGTAGGTTTGCTCGCTGAGCTGGAAGGTTCAGTTTCAGATGCTTCGTCACCATACTAGGTAACATCATCATAACGGAATGGCAGCCGGTGACAAGCGGTGTCCCGCAGGGTTCAGTGTTGGGGCCGCAGCTGTTCACATTATATATTAATGATCTAGATGAAGGGACTGGGGGCATTCTAGCGAAGTTTGCCGATGATACAAAGTTAGGTGGACAGGCAGGT